>NC_089868.1:3681852-3985185 GCF_036373705.1 Amia ocellicauda
ACACATTCCATGTCTGTCTAGCAACTAGATCTGTATATGATATGTCCTGCCCCAGAACTCTGACTTCTGACATGTATAAAACTGTGTGGTGTTGCAAAAATAAACTGAAGACAAACGATATGGCATTGTGTTGGTGACTTTTTTGTTCCCGAGCTCGTCTCCTGCGGAGGATCCACCATCCTGCACTGACGGCGCTGGGTTATCCTAGTCCAGGGAACCTGAAGGGTTTACTTCTGGTGAAGTGGTTGTACCTTAACACAGACACGTGTCCTTTTGTCATAAGATGAGCTACAATCTCTACCTCTCTCCAGCCGTGTCCATGCTGCTGTGTAACATAGCTCTGATAGTGCTGCTGCTGTCCCCTGTGTATATGTATTGTGTCAGTGAAGGTATAAAGTGGTGTGTGTCAAGGCTTACTAGAAGTGTACTTAAGAAAGATAAGGTGAAGCCAAGGCTCGGGCCAGAAGCTAGTTTGAGGTGTGTTTGTTATTTGCCATGAGCATGTTGGAGACAGTGTGAAAGAGTATGAGTGAAGTGTGTGCTCCCTAATCCATGTATTGAGGCATGAAGTATGAATGGTGCATATAAATAAAGCTGTGTGTCGGCCACAAGAGCGTCCCTCATGAGAATAGGGTGTGTTGTGATTGAGTTTGCTAGTGTTGTTAGCTGTGATGTATTTTTCCAAAAACAGAAGGGTCACTAACAGCCCAGCCTTTTGCAGTGCATGGGCCGGTCCCCTTCCGGGCTGGCTGGCCTTATATGGTATAGAGAGCAAGCTCCTCCACTACTACTCTCCCCAGTAGTGGACAGCGACACGGGCTTCTATTTATGTGACGTAATACCGCTTGTCATTGGAATAGGGGTGGGGTGTCGTTTCCCATACTCCTTTGCAACTATTTGCACCAGAGAAGTGCACTTGGGTTCTGGTTCTCTTGCCCCTCACATTCACACGAGGAATCCTAGGAACGAAACATGTCATACCGTCTCTTTCATCTCATGTGTAGACATTGGAAACGTACGTGTTTGCTTCATTGTCCTAGAATCCTTTGCGCCACGGTATGCAAATTTATGGGCCCATGATTGGCTCCCTGACATTACCCACCCCGCGACTGTTGCAGCGCACAACAGTGACCACCAGGGGGAGCCCCATCAAAGATCCATAATATGTGTGTGTGTGTGTGTGTGTGTGTGTGTGTGTGTGTGTGTGTGTGTGTCTGTCTGTCTGTGTGTCTGTGTCTGTCTGAGGCTTTCCTGTTTGACTTTCATACGGTGGTATGTGATCATTGACAAAGATTTCAATCTCTTTAAGTCATTAACGTTAGCATAAAAAGTAATAATGGCGAACTCTGTTTGCAATATTGGTCTGTTGTAAACATTATTAGCTCATTATGACGTTATTTCGAAGCCCCAAACTGATCACACATCAGATGCGCCGCTATTGATCAACACTAAACCCACCAGAGCTGTGTTTTGTACGGCTTTGTAATACAACTCGTAACTGTGAAAGATTGCATAAGTCTGCTAATATATGTGCATACCGATGTATACACCCGTTTACACACTTTGTTGCGTACAGTTTATTTTAGTCGTGTTTTGTAGGCTGCATTTTGCTTGTATAGTCGTGTTTATGTATATGAGCTCGTTTAAAAACAAAAGAAATTCAAACAGTGTTCAATTTCCAATGTAAATGCTGTGTTTCTGCCCTGAAAATGTTGGCTGTGATGCTCATATGAAAAACTATGAAGTTTTATCCAACTCTGTTTCTCATTTTCGTCACACATCGCACATTATGCGGTGATTGTATGCAGTACGAAATGCCGGCGGTAGTGTGCAGTGAGAAAATAGCACTACCTTTTTATTGCGATGACAGCCGTGCCGTCTTTAGTTTGATCACAAGCTGCTGCTCATTGCGCTTCATCAAAGCACTGGCGATCAGTCCTGCAGTCTCTCTTTCCCAGAGCACTTCTCTGGGCTGTTTTTCACTCAGCTCGTCCCGGAGGAAACTGAGTTCATTTCAAATGGAGAATAACCCACTGGTTTAGAGCAATGCGAGCACTGCTTGCTCAAGGCAGACACACTGATCAGTTGGTATGTGCACTTCATGGCTAAACTTGATCGATAATGTCTTACTTCAGGCTAAGATCAATGTGTCCTTCTCTTTAGCACAAAGCATTGACGCTGCAAAGGAAGGCAGCTCTGTGGGTAGACTAGTTCCTGATGAGCACAAAAATCCAACCTGCAAAATGAAACCAATTCTTGTGGATCCGAAGCCACATTTGTGCCTCATTTTCCCTGATGAAGAAATCACTTTTAGCTATGGAGAGATGAATTGGCCCCGGAGAGAAAAGGTATGTGAATGACTGTATTAGTATGAAATACAATACTTTTGCAGTCAACCTGACAAGTGTAGAAATGTCCCCACGCAGCAGGACAAGCGTGTAAAGTCCTGCTATACAAGAATCTACAGACATGCATGTTTAACTTGTGAAAATGAGCCTCATTTTAACTGGGCTGAGGAATGTGTGGCTGCTGTTGCAGACTTGCTGGAGTCAGAGGAGGCCCTTCGGAATCAGGGTTGAAAACCACTGCAGGCTATCATAGAAAAAGCTTAATTTCGAAGGATGTTCTGCAGGGTATGATTAAGTCACTTTGAGTGGCTAACTTACGGATAGTGTCATGTTTGGACAGCAGAACTTGTTAACTTGCAAACCGCAACAAAATGGTCTGAAGCTTTCACTTTGAAACAGTTCAAATACTTATTATGGGGCCAAGCAACACATTTGCTGGAAGCCTTTTGTTATTGTTTAGATTTTATTTTCTATTCCTCCAAAACGCATCTTCTCTGAAAATAATGATGCATAGGATGTGTGACCTGCTGTATAAAGTTGTGTTCAGGTTTGTTCAAGAAAAGTGCATTGTTTATATCGTTTGGCCATGTTGGATTGGTCAGAAATAATTTGTGTGCAGTGTAATATATTTTTGTTAAGTAACAGTGTACAAGCAAACTCTCAGTTGAAAATAATTCCTTCTGAAGTTTTTTATTTTATTATTATTTATTTTTATGGTTGAGTTTTAAGGAGACACTTCTTAGTAGATTTGTGTTCAGTGCAGAACCTTGTAAATCCAATGTCATAAAAAACAAACAAATGAAAAACAATATAGGCAGTCACAGTAACTTGTCAGCTTAAACTGGCTTGGTCAAGCTGCCTCCCTTCTTGAGCTTAAGTTGCTTGACTGGTATACTGGTTTTTCCAGTTTTTCCTCTTTTTTTCTGGGAGCAACACAGGTGCTTTTGACTTGCGGGGGTGACTTCAGGATCTCTAGGTAGCACACTGTTTTAGGCAGGCTCCTTTTTGTGTTTTTCGAGAGACGCGGAGCGAGAGTGAAGTGGGTTTTTGTTATGGCCTGTTTTTGACTACACTATATCCCTACTTTGACAATAGACTCCTTCTTTGATGCATAGGTCTTTATTTCTGCCTGTGATTCTTTAACTTGAACTTTGTTTTTTATTCTTGGATTTGTCCTGTTTGGTGCTCTTTCATTTTTTTGCAAGGACTTTGTTTTATGTTTTTTTGTTGGAAGGATTTTTCTCTTCCATCTATTGGACTATTCTTGTTCGGATTTCCATCCGGATTCCAGAGGACCATTTACAAGAGACTGTTCCTGGTGCAGGGGTGAGACCAGTCCAATACTGAAGGATTTTATTCACTTTGTGAATCTCTGTTTTTGTTTTTGAAGAGACTTTGTCCTAAGCCACCGTTTACCTCTCTTGTTATGTTTTTTAAATATATTTTATGTTCTTTGTATATTCTCTACAGTGCTTAGTGTATGCTTCATGTATCTAAAGGTCTGTAGCTTGTACATATGTATATAAATACATTTGTGGTAAGGTACTTGGGGGGGCAATATACTATGGGATATCACCTTATCTGCTTCATTTGGCCTTATTTTCT
Source organism: Amia ocellicauda (assembly GCF_036373705.1). Lineage (NCBI taxonomy): Eukaryota > Metazoa > Chordata > Actinopteri > Amiiformes > Amiidae > Amia > Amia ocellicauda. The sequence continues at coordinate 3,685,806 of NC_089868.1, forward strand.
ATAACTCTGGCAATACTCCCTAAGTACCAGGAGATTGTTACAACAACCTTTGGCACTTAGAGATTTGTTTCAACTCAGCCTTCATTATTAATGTGAGCTTCCCTACCAGGAATAAGTAACTCTAAGTATAATAAAATAAAGTAAGACAATCAACTCAATTGTTGTTAAATTAGAGTCCTGCACTGGCACAGACTGGAAGGGCCAATAAAACCTTCTGTATTCGGCTGCTATTAGTTTTAAAGTTTATGGCCATTGTACAGTTGTGCCATGTTATTTCCAATTTCCAAGTGTGTCAGCGAGTCCTCTCTCTCTCTCTCTCAGCGCTCAGTGACCTGCCCCTGGTGCAGCAGCTGCTGTGCGGCTCTGCGGAGAGAGAGACGGACGACACTGACTTCAGACTGCTGTACCACAGTGAGCGGCTCACGGCGCCACGGCACTCAGCACCTCGGACTGCTGTTAGTACTGTCGTTGTTGTGTTGTGGAGAGTGGTGTCTCACAGCTGCGTGCTGCTCTGTGTGCAGTGGCTAACCTGGCTGTCAGGCTGAAGCCGTCCCACTCTGAGGCCCTGCGGCCTGCGCTCAACTCCCTCTACTGCAGCCTGGCTCTGTCCCCCGAGCCCTGCGCCAACAGAGGTGAGAGAGAGATGCAGAGATACTCAGAGAGATGCACACAGACACACAGACTGTTGGGGTAAAATTGCCCCCTGTGTATTGTATATACCCAGTGTATAATACTCTGCATGTTGGGAGAACAGAGTACAAGGATTTTTATATGACCTATATTATGTAGGCATAGTGATTATTTAACCTACTGTAACCATGTAACTCATTGTATTGTATTCTTATTGTAGGATTAGTTTAGACCAGACGCTGCAGATTTGACATTGACATATCTCACTGGAAATGTTGCCGTGGCCGGGGGGCTGAAACTTGTCAGTATTGAAAAAATAACATACTCGCGCATAACTGTGTTTCTGTGAAAGTCTAGACACTTGAACCCACGGCCGTCCCCTCGTCTCTATCTTGGAAATGTCAAACCACAAACTCCCTATATTTATATTATGTTTTGAGGAACAGCTCAGAGCTGACAACATAAACAATATACATGCTGCTCTTCAGACAAACCAGCAATAAGATAGCGTCCCACGTCATCTAGCGCTAGGCAAACCGTGCAGATATGTCAACCGAAACTGTCGAGTGTGTTAGGGGTTATGATATTGGACACATTCCATGTCTGCCTAGCAACTTGATCTGTATATGATATGTCCTGCCCCGCAACTCTGACTTCTGACATGTATAAAACTGTGTGGTGTTGCAAAAATAAACTGAAGACAAACGATCTGGCATTGTGTTGGTGACTTTTTTGTTCCCGAGCTCGTCTCCTGCGGAGGATCCACCATCCTGCACTGACGGCGCTGGGTTATCCTAGTCCAGGGAACCTGAAGGGTTTACTTCTGGTGAAGTGGTTGTACCTTAACACAGACACGTGTCCTTTTGTCATAAGATGAGCTACAATCTCTACCTCTCTCCAGCCGTGTCCATGCTGCTGTGTAACATAGCTCTGATAGTGCTGCTGTTGTCCCCTGTGTATATGTATTGTGTCAGTGAAGGTATAAAGTGGTGTGTGTCAAGGCTTACTAGAAGTGTACTTAAGAAAGATAAGGTGAAGCCAAGGCTCGGGCCAGAAGGTAGTTTGAGGTGTGTTTGTTATTTGCCATGAGCATGTTGGAGACAGTGTGAAAGAGTATGAGTGAAGTGTGTGCTCCCTAATCCATGTATTGAGGCATGAAGTATGAATGGTGCATAGAAATAAAGCTGTGTGTCGGCCACAAGAGCGTCCTTCATGAGAATAGGGTGTGTTGTGATTGAGTTTGCTAGTGTTGTTAGCTGTGATGTATTTTTCCAAAAACAGAAGGGTCACTAACAGCCCAGCCTTTTGCAGTGCATGGGCCGGTCCCCTTCCGGGCTGGCTGGCCTTATATGGTATGGAGAGCAAGCTCCTCCACTACTACTCTCCCCAGTAGTGGACAGCGACACGGGCTTCTATTTATGTGACGTAATACCGCTTGTCATTGGAATAAGGGTGGGGTGTCGTTTCCCATACTCCTTTGCAACTATTTGCACCAGAGAAGCGCACTTGGGTTCTGGTTCTCTTGCCCCTCACATTCACACGAGGAAACCTAGGAACGAAACATGTCATACCGTCTCTTTCATCTCATGTGTAGACATTGGAAACGTACGTGTTTGCTTCATTGTCCTAGAATCCTTTGCGCCACAGTATGCAAATTTATGGGCCCATGATTGGCTCCCTGACATTACCCACCCCGCGACTGTTGCAGCGCACAACAGTGACCACCAGGGGGAGCCCCATCAAAGCTCCATAATGTGTGTGTGTGTGTCTGTGTCTGTCTGAGGCTTTCCTGTTTGACTTTCATACGGTGGTATGTGATCATTGACAAAGATTTCAATCTCTTTAAGTCATTAACGTTAGCATAAAAAGTAATAATGGCGAACTCTGTTTGCAATATTGGTCTGTTGTAAACATTATTAGCTCATTATGACGTTATTTCGAAGCCCCAAACTGATCACACATCAGATGCGCCGCTATTGATCAACACTAAACCCACCAGAGCTGTGTTTTGTACGGCTTTGTAATACAACTCGTAATTGTGAAAGATTGCATAAGTCTGCTAATATATGTGCATACCGATGTATACACCCGTTTACACACTTTGTTGCGTACAGTTTATTTTAGTCGTGTTTTGTAGGCTGCATTTTGCTTGTATAGTCGTGTTTATGTATATGAGCTCGTTTAAAAACAAAATAAATTCAAACAGTGTTCAATTTCCAATGTAAATGCTGTGTTTCTGCCCTGAAAATGTTGGGTGTGATGCTCATATGAAAAACTATGAAGTTTTATCCAACTCTGTTTCTCATTTTCGTCACACATCGCACATTATGCGGTGATTGTATGCAGTACGAAATGCCGGCGGTAGTGTGCAGTGAGAAAATAGCACTACCTTTTTATTGCGATGACAGCCGTGCCGTCTTTAGTTTGATCACAAGCTGCTGCTCATTGCGCTTCATCAAAGCACTGGCGATCAGTCCTGCAGTCTCTCTTTCCCAGAGCACTTCTCTGGGCTGTTTTTCACTCAGCTCGTCCCGGAGGAAACTGAGTTCATTTCAAATGGAGAATAACCCACTGGTTTAGAGCAATGCGAGCACTGCTTGCTCAAGGCAGACACACTGATCAGTTGGTATGTGCACTTCATGGCTAAACTTGATCGATAATGTCTTACTTCAGGCTAAGATCAATGTGTCCTTCTCTTTAGCACAAAGCATTGACGCTGCAAAGGAAGGCAGCTCTGTGGGTAGACTAGTTCCTGATGAGCACAAAAATCCAACCTGCAAAATGAAACCGATTCTTGTGGATCCGAAGCCACATTTGTGCCTCTTTGCGATAAGAGACATTTTCCCTGATGAAGAAATCACTTTTAGCTATGGAGAGATGAATTGGCCCCGGAGAGAAAAGGTATGTGAATGACTGTATTAGTATGAAATACAATACTTTTGCAGTCAACCTGACAAGTGTAGAAATGTCCCCACGCAGCAGGACAAGCGTGTAAAGTCCTGCTATACAAGAATCTACAGACATGCATGTTTAACTTGTGAAAATGAGCCTCATTTTAACTGGGCTGAGGAATGTGTGGCTGCTGTTGCAGACTTGCTGGAGTCAGAGGAGGCCCTTCGGGATCAGGGTTGAAAACCACTGCAGGCTATCATAGAAAAAGCTTAATTTCGAAGGATGTTCTGCAGGGTATGATTAAGTCACTTTGAGTGGCTAACTTACGGATAGTGTCATGTTTGGACAGCAGAACTTGTTAACTTGCAAACCGCAACAAAATGGTCTGAAGCTTTCACTTTGAAACAGTTCAAATACTTATTATGGGGCCAAGCAACACATTTGCTGGAAGCCTTTTGTTATTGTTTAGGTTTTATTTTCTACTTCTCTGAAAATAATGATGCATAGGATGTGTGACCTGCTGTATAAAGTTGTGTTCAGGTTTGTTCAAGAAAAGTGCATTGTTTATATCGTTTGGCCATGTTGGATTGGTCAGAAATAATTTGTGTGCAGTGTAATATATTTTTGTTAAGTAACAGTGTACAAGCAAACTCTCAGTTGAAAATAATTCCTTCTGAAGTTTTTTATTTTATTATTATTTTATTTTTATGGTTGAGTTTTAAGGAGACACTTCTTAGTAGATTTGTGTTCAGTGCAGAACCTTGTAACTCCAATTTCGTAAAAAACACACAAATGAAAAACAATATAGGCAGTCACAGTAACTTGTCAGCTTAAACTGGCTTGGTCAAGCTGCCTCCCTTCTTGAGCTTAAGTTGCTTGACTGGTATACTGGTTTTTCCAGTTTTTCCTCTTTTTTTTCTGGGAGCAACACAGGTGCTTTTGAGTTGCGGGGGTGACTTCAGGATCTCTAGGTAGCACACTGTTTTAGGCAGGCTCCTTTTTGTGTTTTTCGAGAGACGCGGAGCGAGAGTGAAGTGGGTTTTTGTTATGGCCTGTTTTTGACTACACTATATCCCTACTTTTTGTAGGTTTTCCTAGCCCAGCGAACCTGAAGGGTTTACTTCTGGTGAAGTGGTTGTACCTTAACAATTTGGGGGCTCGTCCGGGATACATTTGGTGAGTAGTCTCTTTTTGCCTTTGTTCTGTACCCTAAGAACTGCTCGCTACTTGTATCCAAAACGTGATGGACTAGAGGGCTGTTCCAGTTAGGCAGTAGACTCTAAATGCCCTAGTTCTGTGACTTAAGAGCTGCTGACTGACTGATGTATATTGGACTAGAAGGCTGTTACAATTAGGTAATAGGTTAGTAAGTAGACTCTATGCAGGCTAAGATGAATATGTCCTTCTCTTTAGCACAAAGCATTGACGCTGCAAAGGAAGGCAGCTCTGTGGGTAGACTAGATCCTGATGAGCACAAAAATCCAACCTGCAAAATGAAACCAATTCTTGTGGATCCGAAGCCACATTTGTGCCTCTTTGCGATAAGAGACATTTTCCCTGATGAAGAAATCACTTTTAGCTATGGAGAGATGAATTGGCCCCGGAGAGAAAAGGTATGTGAATGACTGTATTAGTATGAAATACAATACTTTTGCAGTCAACCTGACAAGTGTAGAAATGTCCCCACGCAGCAGGACAAGCGTGTAAAGTCCTGCTATACAAGAATCTACAGACATGCATGTTTAACTTGTGAAAATGAGCCTCATTTTAACTGGGCTGAGGAATGTGTGGCTGCTGTTGCAGACTTGCTGGAGTCAGAGGAGGCCCTTCGGGATCAGGGTTGAAAACCACTGCAGGCTATCATAGAAAAAGCTTAATTTCGAAGGATGTTCTGCAGGGTATGATTAAGTCACTTTGAGTGGCTAACTTACGGATAGTGTCATGTTTGGACAGCAGAACTTGTTAACTTGCAAACCGCAACAAAATGGTCTGAAGCTTTCACTTTGAAACAGTTCAAATACTTATTATGGGGCCAAGCAACACATTTGCTGGAAGCCTTTTGTTATTGTTTAGGTTTTATTTTCTACTTCTCTGAAAATAATGATGCATAGGATGTGTGACCTGCTGTATAAAGTTGTGTTCAGGTTTGTTCAAGAAAAGTGCATTGTTTATATCGTTTGGCCATGTTGGATTGGTCAGAAATAATTTGTGTGCAGTGTAATATATTTTTGTTAAGTAACAGTGTACAAGCAAACTCTCAGTTGAAAATAATTCCTTCTGAAGTTTTTTATTTTATTATTATTTTATTTTTATGGTTGAGTTTTAAGGAGACACTTCTTAGTAGATTTGTGTTCAGTGCAGAACCTTGTAACTCCAATTTCGTAAAAAACACACAAATGAAAAACAATATAGGCAGTCACAGTAACTTGTCAGCTTAAACTGGCTTGGTCAAGCTGCCTCCCTTCTTGAGCTTAAGTTGCTTGACTGGTATACTGGTTTTTCCAGTTTTTCCTCTTTTTTTTCTGGGAGCAACACAGGTGCTTTTGAGTTGCGGGGGTGACTTCAGGATCTCTAGGTAGCACACTGTTTTAGGCAGGCTCCTTTTTGTGTTTTTCGAGAGACGCGGAGCGAGAGTGAAGTGGGTTTTTGTTATGGCCTGTTTTTGACTACACTATATCCCTACTTTGACAATAGACTCCTTCTTTGATGCATAGGTCTTTATTTCTGCCTGTGATTCTTTAACTTGAACTTTGTTTTTTATTCTTGGATTTGTCCTGTTTGGTGCACTTTCATTTTTTTGCAAGGACTTTGTTTTATGGTTTTTTGTTGGAAGGATTTTTCTCTTCCATCTATTGGACTATTCTTGTTCGGATTTCCATCCGGATTCCAGAGGACCATTTACAGAGACTGTTCCTGGTGCAGGGGTGAGACCAGTCCAATACTGAAGGATTTTATTCACTTTGTGAATCTCTGTTTTTGTTTTTGAAGAGACTTTGTCCTAAGCCACCGTTTACCTCTCTTGTTATGTTTTTTAAATATAATTTATGTTCTTTGTATATTCTCTACAGTGCTTAGTGTATGCTTAATGTATCTAAAGGTCTGTAGCTTGTACATATGTATATAAATACATTTGTGGTAAGGTACTTGGGGGGGCAATATACTATGGGATATCACCTTATCTGCTTCATGTGGCCTTATTTTCTATAACTCTGGCAATACTCCCTAAGTACCAGGAGATTGTTACAACAACCTTTGGCACTTAGAGATTTGTTTCAACTCAGCCTTCATTATTAATGTGAGCTTCCCTACCAGGAATAAGTAACTCTAAGTATAATAGAATAAAGTAAGACAATCAACTCAATTGTTGTTAAATTAGAGTCCTGCACTGGCACAGACTGGAAGGGCCAATAAAACCTTCTGTATTCGGCTGCTATTAGTTTTAAAGTTTATGGCCATTGTACAGTTGTGCCATGTTATTTCCAATTTCCAAGTGTGTCAGCGAGTCCTCTCTCTCTCTCTCTCAGCGCTCAGTGACCTGCCCCTGGTGCAGCAGCTGCTGTGCGGCTCTGCGGAGAGAGAGACGGACGACACTGACTTCAGACTGCTGTACCACGGTGAGCGGCTCACGGCGCCACGGCACTCAGCACCTCGGACTGCTGTTAGTACTGTCGTTGTTGTGTTGTGGAGAGTGGTGTCTCACAGCTGCGTGCTGCTCTGTGTGCAGTGGCTAACCTGGCTGTCAGGCTGAAGCCGTCCCACTCTGAGGCCCTGCGGCCTGCGCTCAACTCCCTGTACTGCAGCCTGGCTCTGACCCCCGAGCCCTGCGCCAACAGAGGTGAGAGAGAGATGCAGAGATACTCAGAGAGATGCACACAGACACACAGACTGTTGGGGTAAAATTGCCCCCTGTGTATTGTATATACCCAGTGTATAATACTCTGCATGTTGGGAGAACAGAGTACAAGGATTTTTATATGACCTATATTATGTAGGCATAGTGATTATTTAACCTACTGTAACCATGTAACTCATTGTATTGTATTCTTATTGTAGGATTAGTTTAGACCAGACGCTGCAGATTTGACATTGACATATCTCACTGGAAATGTTGCCGTGGCCGGGGGGCTGAAACTTGTCAGTATTGAAAAAATAACATACTCGCGCATAACTGTGTTTCTGTGAAAGTCTAGACACTTGAACCCACGGCCGTCCCCTCGTCTCTATCTTGGAAATGTCAAACCACAAACTCCCTATATTTATATTATGTTTTGAGGAACAGCTCAGAGCTGACAACATAAACAATATACATGCTGCTCTTCAGACAAACCAGCAATAAGATAGCGTCCCACGTCATCTAGCGCTAGGCAAACCGTGCAGATATGTCAACCGAAACTGTCGAGTGTGTTAGGGGTCATGATATTGGACACATTCCATGTCTGCCTAGCAACTAGATCTGTATATGATATGTCCTGCCCCGCAACTCTGACTTCTGACATGTATAAAACTGTGTGGTGTTGCAAAAATAAACTGAAGACAAACGATCTGGCATTGTGTTGGTGACTTTTTTGTTCCCGAGCTCGTCTCCTGCGGAGGATCCACCATCCTGCACTGACGGTGCTGGGTTATCCTAGTCCAGGGAACCTGAAGGGTTTACTTCTGGTGAAGTGGTTGTACCTTAACACAGACACGTGTCCTTTTGTCATAAGATGAGCTACAATCTCTACCTCTCTCCAGCCGTGTCCATGCTGCTGTGTAACATAGCTCTGATAGTGCTGCTGTTGTCCCCTGTGTATATGTATTGTGTCAGTGAAGGTATAAAGTGGTGTGTGTCAAGGCTTACTAGAAGTGTACTTAAGAAAGATAAGGTGAAGCCAAGGCTCGGGCCAGAAGGTAGTTTGAGGTGTGTTTGTTATTTGCCATGAGCATGTTGGAGACAGTGTGAAAGAGTATGAGTGAAGTGTGTGCTCCCTAATCCATGTATTGAGGCATGAAGTATGAATGGTGCATAGAAATAAAGCTGTGTGTCGGCCACAAGAGCGTCCCTCATGAGAATAGGGTGTGTTGTGATTGAGTTTGCTAGTGTTGTTAGCTGTGATGTATTTTTCCAAAAACAGAAGGGTCACTAACAGCCCAGCCTTTTGCAGTGCATGGGCCGGTCCCCTTCCGGGCTGGCTGGCCTTATATGGTATAGAGAGCAAGCTCCTCCACTACTACTCTCCCCAGTAGTGGACAGCGACACGGGCTTCTATTTATGTGACGTAATACCGCTTGTCATTGGAATAAGGGTGGGGTGTCGTTTCCCATACTCCTTTGCAACTATTTGCACCAGAGAAGTGCACTTGGGTTCTGGTTCTCTTGCCCCTCACATTCACACGAGGAAACCTAGGAACGAAACATGTCATACCGTCTCTTTCATCTCATGTGTAGACATTGGAAACGTACGTGTTTGCTTCATTGTCCTAGAATCCTTTGCGCCACAGTATGCAAATTTATGGGCCCATGATTGGCTCCCTGACATTACCCACCCCGCGACTGTTGCAGCGCACAACAGTGACCACCAGGGGGAGCCCCATCAAAGCTCCATAATGTGTGTGTGTGTGTGTGTGTGTGTGTGTGTGTGTCTGTCTGAGGCTTTCCTGTTTGACTTTCATACGGTGGTATGTGATCATTGACAAAGATTTCAATCTCTTTAAGTCATTAACGTTAGCATAAAAAGTAATAATGGCGAACTCTGTTTGCAATATTGGTCTGTTGTAAACATTATTAGCTCATTATGACGTTATTTCGAAGCCCCAAACTGATCACACATCAGATGCGCCGCTATTGATCAACACTAAACCCACCAGAGCTGTGTTTTGTACGGCTTTGTAATACAACTCGTAATTGTGAAAGATTGCATAAGTCTGCTAATATATGTGCATACCGATGTATACACCCGTTTAAACACTTTGTTGCGTACAGTTTATTTTAGTCGTGTTTTGTAGGCTGCATTTTGCTTGTATAGTCGTGTTTATGTATATGAGCTCGTTTAAAAACAAAATAAATTCAAACAGTGTTCAATTTCCAATGTAAATGCTGTGTTTCTGCCCTGAAAATGTTGGCTGTGATGCTCATATGAAAAACTATGAAGTTTTATCCAACTCTGTTTCTCATTTTCGTCACACATCGCACATTATGCGGTGATTGTATGCAGTACGAAATGCCGGCGGTAGTGTGCAGTGAGAAAATAGCACTACCTTTTTATTGCGATGACAGCCGTGCCGTCTTTAGTTTGATCACAAGCTGCTGCTCATTGCGCTTCATCAAAGCACTGGCGATCAGTCCTGCAGTCTCTCTTTCCCAGAGCACTTCTCTGGGCTGTTTTTCACTCAGCTCGTCCCGGAGGAAACTGAGTTCATTTCAAATGGAGAATAACCCACTGGTTTAGAGCAATGCGAGCACTGCTTGCTCAAGGCCGACACACTGATCAGTTGGTATGTGCACTTCATGGCTAAACTTGATCGATAATGTCTTACTTCAGGCTAAGATCAATGTGTCCTTCTCTTTAGCACAAAGCATTGACGCTGCAAAGGAAGGCAGCTCTGTGGGTAGACTAGTTCCTGATGAGCACAAAAATCCAACCTGCAAAATGAAACCAATTCTTGTGGATCCGAAGCCACATTTGTGCCTCATTTTCCCTGATGAAGAAATCACTTTTAGCTATGGAGAGATGAATTGGCCCCGGAGAGAAAAGGTATGTGAATGACTGTATTAGTATGAAATACAATACTTTTGCAGTCAACCTGACAAGTGTAGAAATGTCCCCACGCAGCAGGACAAGCGTGTAAAGTCCTGCTATACAAGAATCTACAGACATGCATGTTTAACTTGTGAAAATGAGCCTCATTTTAACTGGGCTGAGGAATGTGTGGCTGCTGTTGCAGACTTGCTGGAGTCAGAGGAGGCCCTTCGGGATCAGGGTTGAAAACCACTGCAGGCTATCATAGAAAAAGCTTAATTTCGAAGGATGTTCTGCAGGGTATGATTAAGTCACTTTGAGTGGCTAACTTACGGATAGTGTCATGTTTGGACAGCAGAACTTGTTAACTTGCAAACCGCAACAAAATGGTCTGAAGCTTTCACTTTGAAACAGTTCAAATACTTATTATGGGGCCAAGCAACACATTTGCTGGAAGGCTTTTGTTATTGTTTAGGTTTTATTTTCTATTCCTCCAAAACGCATCTTCTCTGAAAATAATGATGCATAGGATGTGTGACCTGCTGTATAAAGTTGTGTTCAGGTTTGTTCAAGAAAAGTGCATTGTTTATATCGTTTGGCCATGTTGGATTGGTCAGAAATAATTTGTGTGCAGTGTAATATATTTTTGTTAAGTAACAGTGTACAAGCAAACTCTCAGTTGAAAATAATTCCTTCTGAAGTTTTTTATTTTATTATTATTTTATTTTTATGGTTGAGTTTTAAGGAGACACTTCTTAGTAGATTTGTGTTCAGTGCAGAACCTTGTAACTCCAATTTCGTAAAAAACACACAAATGAAAAACAATATAGGCAGTCACAGTAACTTGTCAGCTTAAACTGGCTTGGTCAAGCTGCCTCCCTTCTTGAGCTTAAGTTGCTTGACTGGTATACTGGTTTTTCCAGTTTTTTCTCTTTTTTTTCTGGGAGCAACACAGGTGCTTTTGAGTGTTGCTCTATAGCCTGCGGGGGTGACTTCAGGATCTCTAGGTAGCACACTGTTTTAGGCAGGCTCCTTTTTGTGTTTTTCGAGAGACGCGGAGCGAGAGTGAAGTGGGTTTTTGTTATGGCCTGTTTTTGACTACACTATATCCCTACTTTGACAATAGACTCCTTCTTTGATGCATAGGTCTTTATTTCTGCCTGTGATTCTTTAACTTGAACTTTGTTTTTTATTCTTGGATTTGTCCTGTTTGGTGCTCTTTCATTTTTTTGCAAGGACTTTGTTTTATGGTTTTTTGTTGGAAGGATTTTTCTCTTCCATCTATTGGACTATTCTTGTTCGGATTTCCATCCGGATTCCAGAGGACCATTTACAGAGACTGTTCCTGGTGCAGGGGTGAGACCAGTCCAATACTGAAGGATTTTATTCACTTTGTGAATCTCTGTTTTTGTTTTTGAAGAGACTTTGTCCTAAGCCACCGTTTACCTCTCTTGTTATGTTTTTTAAATATAATTTATGTTCTTTGTATATTCTCTACAGTGCTTAGTGTATGCTTAATGTATCTAAAGGTCTGTAGCTTGTACATATGTATATAAATACATTTGTGGTAAGGTACTTGGGGGGGCAATATACTATGGGATATCACCTTATCTGCTTCATGTGGCCTTATTTTCTATAACTCTGGCAATACTCCCTAAGTACCAGGAGATTGTTACAACAACCTTTGGCACTTAGAGATTTGTTTCAACTCAGCCTTCATTATTAATGTGAGCTTCCCTACCAGGAATAAGTAACTCTAAGTATAATAGAATAAAGTAAGACAATCAACTCAATTGTTGTTAAATTAGAGTCCTGCACTGGCACAGACTGGAAGGGCCAATAAAACCTTCTGTATTCGGCTGCTATTAGTTTTAAAGTTTATGGCCATTGTACAGTTGTGCCATGTTATTTCCAATTTCCAAGTGTGTCAGCGAGTCCTCTCTCTCTCTCTCTCTCTCTCTCTCTCTCAGCGCTCAGTGCCCTGCCCCTGGTGCAGCAGCTGCTGTGTGTGGTCCAGAGCAGCAGCTCTGCGGAGAGAGAGACGGACGACACTGACTTCAGCCTGCTGTACCACGGTGAGCGGCTCACGGCACCACGGCACTCAGCACCTCGGACTGCTGTTAGTACTGTCGTTGTTGTGTTGTGGAGAGTGGTGTCTCACAGCTGCGTGCTGCTCTGTGTGCAGTGGCTAACCTGGCTGTCAGGCTGAAGCCGTCCCACTCTGAGGCCCTGCGGCCTGCGCTCAACTCCCTCTACTGCAGCCTGGCTCTGTCCCCCGAGCCCTGCGCCAACAGAGGTGAGAGAGAGATGCAGAGATACTCAGAGAGATGCACACAGACACACAGACTGTTGGGGTAAAATTGCCCCCTGTGTATTGTATATACCCAGTGTATAATACTCTGCATGTTGGGAGAACAGAGTACAAGGATTTTTATATGACCTATATTATGTAGGCATAGTGATTATTTAACCTACTGTAACCATGTAACTCATTGTATTGTATTCTTATTGTAGGATTAGTTTAGACCAGACGCTGCAGATTTGACATTGACATATCTCACTGGAAATGTTGCCGTGGCCGGGGGGCTGAAACTTGTCAGTATTGAAAAAATAACATACTCGCGCATAACTGTGTTTCTGTGAAAGTCTAGACACTTGAACCCACGGCCGTCCCCTCGTCTCTATCTTGGAAATGTCAAACCACAAACTCCCTATATTTATATTATGTTTTGAGGAACAGCTCAGAGCTGACAACATAAACAATATACATGCTGCTCTTCAGACAAACCAGCAATAAGATAGCGTCCCACGTCATCTAGCGCTAGGCAAACCGTGCAGATATGTCAACCGAAACTGTCGAGTGTGTTAGGGGTTATGATATTGGACACATTCCATGTCTGCCTAGCAACTAGATCTGTATATGATATGTCCTGCCCCGCAACTCTGACTTCTGACATGTATAAAACTGTGTGGTGTTGCAAAAATAAACTGAAGACAAACGATCTGGCATTGTGTTGGTGACTTTTTTGTTCCCGAGCTCGTCTCCTTCGGAGGATCCACCATCCTGCACTGACGGCGCTGGGTTATCCTAGTCCAGGGGTTTTCCTAGCCCAGCGAACCTGAAGGGTTTACTTCTGGTGAAGTGGTTGTACCTTAACAATTTGGGGGCTCGTCCGGGATACATTTGGTGAGTAGTCTCTTTTTGCCTTTGTTCTGTACCCTAAGAACTGCTCGCTACTTGTATCCAAAACGTGATGGACTAGAGGGCTGTTCCAGTTAGGCAGTAGACTCTAAATGCCCTAGTTCTGTGACTTAAGAGCTGCTGACTGACTGATGTATATTGGACTAGAAGGCTGTTACAATTAGGTAATAGGTTAGTAAGTAGACTCTATGCAGGCTAAGATCAATATGTCCTTCTCTTTAGCACAAAGCATTGACGCTGCAAAGGAAGGCAGCTCTGTGGGTAGACTAGTTCCTGATGAGCACAAAAATCCAACCTGCAAAATGAAACCAATTCTTGTGGATCCGAAGCCACATTTGTGCCTCTTTGCGATAAGAGACATTTTCCCTGATGAAGAAATCACTTTTAGCTATGGAGAGATGAATTGGCCCCGGAGAGAAAAGGTATGTGAATGACTGTATTAGTATGAAATACAATACTTTTGCAGTCAACCTGACAAGTGTAGAAATGTCCCCACGCAGCAGGACAAGCGTGTAAAGTCCTGCTATACAAGAATCTACAGACATGCATGTTTAACTTGTGAAAATGAGCCTCATTTTAACTGGGCTGAGGAATGTGTGGCTGCTGTTGCAGACTTGCTGGAGTCAGAGGAGGCCCTTCGGGATCAGGGTTGAAAACCACTGCAGGCTATCATAGAAAAAGCTTAATTTCGAAGGATGTTCTGCAGGGTATGATTAAGTCACTTTCAGTGGCTAACTTACGGATAGTGTCATGTTTGGACAGCAGAACTTGTTAACTTGCAAACCGCAACAAAATGGTCTGAAGCTTTCACTTTGAAACAGTTCAAATACTTATTATGGGGCCAAGCAACACATTTGCTGGAAGCCTTTTGTTATTGTTTAGGTTTTATTTTCTATTCCTCCAAAACGCATCTTCTCTGAAAATAATGATGCATAGGATGTGTGACCTGCTGTATAAAGTTGTGTTCAGGTTTGTTCAAGAAAAGTGCATTGTTTATATCGTTTGGCCATGTTGGATTGGTCAGAAATAATTTGTGTGCAGTGTAATATATTTTTGTTAAGTAACAGTGTACAAGCAAACTCTCAGTTGAAAATAATTCCTTCTGAAGTTTTTTATTTTATTATTATTTTATTTTTATGGTTGAGTTTTAAGGAGACACTTCTTAGTAGATTTGTGTTCAGTGCAGAACCTTGTAACTCCAATGTCATAAAAAACAAACAAATGAAAAACAATATAGGCAGTCACAGTAACTTGTCAGCTTAAACTGGCTTGGTCAAGCTGCCTCCCTTCTTGAGCTTAAGTTGCTTGACTGGTATACTGGTTTTTCCAGTTTTTCCTCTTTTTTTTCTGGGAGCAACACAGGTGCTTTTGAGTTGCGGGGGTGACTTCAGGATCTCTAGGTAGCACACTGTTTTAGGCAGGCTCCTTTTTGTGTTTTTCGAGAGACGCGGAGCGAGAGTGAAGTGGGTTTTTGTTATGGCCTGTTTTTGACTACACTATATCCCTACTTTGACTATAGACTCCTTCTTTGATGCATAGGTCTTTATTTCTGCCTGTGATTCTTTAACTTGAACTTTGTTTTTTATTCTTGGATTTGTCCTGTTTGGTGCTCTTTCATTTTTTTGCAAGGACTTTGTTTTATGTTTTTTTGTTGGAAGGATTTTTCTCTTCCATCTATTGGACTATTCTTGTTCGGATTTCCATCCGGATTCCAGAGGACCATTTACAAGAGACTGTTCCTGGTGCAGGGGTGAGACCAGTCCAATACTGAAGGATTTTATTCACTTTGTGAATCTCTGTTTTTGTTTTTGAAGAGATTTTGTCCTAAGCCACCGTTTACCTCTCTTGTTATGTTTTTTAAATATATTTTATGTTCTTTGTATATTCTCTACAGTGCTTAGTGTATGCTTAATGTATCTAAAGGTCTGTAGCTTGTACATATGTATATAAATACATTTGTGGTAAGGTACTTGGGGGGGCAATATACTATGGGATATCACCTTATCTGCTTCATGTGGCCTTATTTTCTATAACTCTGGCAATACTCCCTAAGTACCAGGAGATTGTTACAACAACCTTTGGCACTTAGAGATTTGTTTCAACTCAGCCTTCATTATTAATGTGAGCTTCCCTACCAGGAATAAGTAACTCTAAGTATAATAGCATAAAGTAAGACAATCAACTCAATTGTTGTTAAATTAGAGTCCTGCACTGGCACAGACTGGAAGGGCCAATAAAACCTTCTGTATTCGGCTGCTATTAGTTTTAAAGTTTATGGCCATTGTACAGTTGTGCCATGTTATTTCCAATTTCCAAGTGTGTCAGCGAGTCCTCTCTCTCTCTCTCAGCGCTCAGTGCCCTGCCCCTGGTGCAGCAGCTGCTGTGTGTGGTCCAGAGCAGCGGCTCTGCGGAGAGAGAGACGGACGACACTGACTTCAGACTGCTGTACCACGGTGAGCGGCTCACGGCGCCACGGCACTCAGCACCTCGGACTGCTGTTAGTACTGTCGTTGTTGTGTTGTGGAGAGTGGTGTCTCACAGCTGCGTGCTGCTCTGTGTGCAGTGGCTAACCTGGCTGTCAGGCTGAAGCCGTCCCACTCTGAGGCCCTGCAGCCTGCGCTCAACTCCCTGTACTGCAGCCTGGCTCTGTCTCCCGAGCCCTGCGCCAACAGAGGTGAGAGAGAGATGCAGAGATACTCAGAGAGATGCACACAGACACACAGACTGTTGGGGTAAAATTGCCCCCTGTGTATTGTATATACCCAGTGTATAATACTCTGCATGTTGGGAGAACAGAGTACAAGGATTTTTATATGACCTATATTATGTAGGCATAGTGATTATTTAACCTACTGTAACCATGTAACTCATTGTATTGTATTCTTATTGTAGGATTAGTTTAGACCAGACGCTGCAGATTTGACATTGACATATCTCACTGGAAATGTTGCCGTGGCCGGGGGGCTGAAACTTGTCATTATTGCAAAAATAACATACTCGCGCATAACTGTGTTTCTGTGAAAGTCTAGAGACTTGAACCCACGGCCGTCCCCTCGTCTCTATCTTGGAAATGTCAAACCACAAACTCCCTATATTTATATTATGTTTTGAGGAACAGCTCAGAGCTGACAACATAAACAATATACATGCTGCTCTTCAGACAAACCAGCAATAAGATAGCGTCCCACGTCATCTAGCGCTAGGCAAACCGTGCAGATATGTCAACCGAAACTGTCGAGTGTGTTAGGGGTTATGATATTGGACACATTCCATGTCTGCCTAGCAACTAGATCTGTATATGATATGTCCTGCCCAGCAACTCTGACTTCTGACATGTATAAAACTGTGTGGTGTTGCAAAAATAAACTGAAGACAAACGATCTGGCATTGTGTTGGTGACTTTTTTGTTCCCGAGCTCGTCTCTTGCAGAGGATCCACCATCCTGCACTGACGGCGCTGGGTTATCCTAGTCCAGGGGTTTTCCTAGCCCAGCGAACCTGAAGGGTTTACTTCTGGTGAAGTGGTTGTACCTTAACAATTTGGGGGCTTGTCCGGGATACATTTGGTGAGTAGTCTCTTTTTGCCTTTGTTCTGTACCCTAAGAACTGCTCGCTACTTGTATCCAAAACGTGATGGACTAGAGGGCTGTTCCAGTTAGGCAGTAGACTCTAAATGCCCTAGTTCTGTGACTTAAGAGCTGCTGACTGACTGATGTATATTGGACTAGAAGGCTGTTACAATTAGGTAATAGGTTAGTAAGTAGACTCTATGCAGGCTAAGATGAATATGTCCTTCTCTTTAGCACAAAGCATTGACGCTGCAAAGGAAGGCAGCTCTGTGGGTAGACTAGTTCCTGATGAGCACAAAAATCCAACCTGCAAAGTGAAACCAATTCTTGTGGATCCCAAGCCACATTTGTGCCTCTTTGCGATAAGAGACATTTTCCCTGATGAAGAAATCACTTTTAGCTATGGAGAGATGAATTGGCCCCGGAGAGAAAAGGTATGTGAATGACTGTATTAGTATGAAATACAATACTTTTGCAGTCAACCTGACAAGTGTAGAAATGTCCCCACGTAGCAGGACAAGCGTGTAAAGTCCTGCTATACAAGAATCTACAGACATGCATGTTTAACTTGTGAAAATGAGCCTCATTTTAACTGGGCTGAGGAATGTGTGGCTGCTGTTGCAGACTTGCTGGAGTCAGAGGAGGCCCTTCGGGATCAGGGTTGAGAACCACTGCAGGCTATCATAGAAAAAGCTTAATTTCGAAGGATGTTCTGCAGGGTATGATTAAGTCACTTTGAGTGGCTAACTTACGGATAGTGTCATGTTTGGACAGCAGAACTTGTTAACTTGCAAACCGCAACAAAATGGTCTGAAGCTTTCACTTTGAAACAGTTCAAATACTTATTATGGGGCCAAGCAACACATTTGCTGGAAGCCTTTTGTTATTGTTTAGATTTTATTTTCTATTCCTCCAAAACGCATCTTCTCTGAAAATAATGATGCATAGGATGTGTGACCTGCTGTATAAAGTTGTGTTCAGGTTTGTTCAAGAAAAGTGCATTGTTTATATCGTTTGGCCATGTTGGATTGGTCAGAAATAATTTGTGTGCAGTGTAATATATTTTTGTTAAGTAACAGTGTACAAGCAAACTCTCAGTTGAAAATAATTCCTTCTGAAGTTTTTTATTTTATTATTATTTTATTTTTATGGTTGAGTTTTAAGGAGACACTTCTTAGTAGATTTGTGTTCAGTGCAGAACCTTGTAACTCCAATGTCATAAAAAACAAACAAATGAAAAACAATATAGGCAGTCACAGTAACTTGTCAGCTTAAACTGGCTTGGTCAAGCTGCCTCCCTTCTTGAGCTTAAGTTGCTTGACTGGTATACTGGTTTTTCCAGTTTTTCCTCTTTTTTTTCTGGGAGCAACACAGGTGCTTTTGAGTGTTGCTCTATAGCCTGCGGGGGTGACTTCAGGATCTCTAGGTAGCACACTGTTTTAGGCAGGCTCCTTTTTGTGTTTTTCGAGAGACGCGGAGCGAGAGTGAAGTGGGTTTTTGTTATGGCCTGTTTTTGACTACACTATATCCCTACTTTGACTATAGACTCCTTCTTTGATGCATAGGTCTTTATTTCTGCCTGTGAATCTTTAACTTGAACTTTGTTTTTTATTCTTGGATTTGTCCTGTTTGGTGCTCTTTCATTTTTTTGCAAGGACTTTGTTTTATGGTTTTTTGTTGGAAGGATTTTTCTCTTCCATCTATTGGACTATTCTTGTTCGGATTTCCATCCGGATTCCAGAGGACCATTTACAAGAAAATGTTCCTGGTGCAGGGGTGAGACCAGTCCAATACTGAAGGATTTTATTCACTTTGTGAATCTCTGTTTTTGTTTTTGAAGAGACTTTGTCCTAAGCCACCGTTTACCCCTCTTGTTATGTTTTTTAAATATATTTTATGTTCTTTGTATATTCTCTACAGTGCTTAGTGTATGCTTAATGTATCTAAAGGTCTGTAGCTTGTACATATGTATATAAATACATTTGTGGTAAGGTACTTGGGGGGGCAATATACTATGGGATATCACCTTATCTGCTTCATGTGGCCTTATTTTCTATAACTCTGGCAATACTCCCTAAGTACCAGGAGATTGTTACAACAACCTTTGGCACTTAGAGATTTGTTTCAACTCAGCCTTCATTATTAATGTGAGCTTCCCTACCAGGAATAAGTAACTCTAAGTATAATAGCATAAAGTAAGACAATCAACTCAATTGTTGTTAAATTAGAGTCCTGCACTGGCACAGACTGGAAGGGCCAATAAAACCTTCTGTATTCGGCTGCTATTAGTTTTAAAGTTTATGGCCATTGTACAGTTGTGCCATGTTATTTCCAATTTCCAAGTGTGTCAGCGAGTCCTCTCTCTCTCTCTCAGCGCTCAGTGCCCTGCCCCTGGTGCAGCAGCTGCTGTGTGTGGTCCAGAGCAGCGGCTCTGCGGAGAGAGAGACGGACGACACTGACTTCAGACTCCTGTACCACGGTGAGCGGCTCACGGCGCCACGGCACTCAGCACCTCGGACTGCTGTTAGTACTGTCGTTGTTGTGTTGTGGAGAGTGGTGTCTCACAGCTGCGTGCTGCTCTGTGTGCAGTGGCTAACCTGGCTGTCAGGCTGAAGCCGTCCCACTCTGAGGCCCTGCAGCCTGCGCTCAACTCCCTGTACTGCAGCCTGGCTCTGTCTCCCGAGCCCTGCGCCAACAGAGGTGAGAGAGAGATGCAGAGATACTCAGAGAGATGCACACAGACACACAGACTGTTGGGGTAAAATTGCCCCCTGTGTATTGTATATACCCAGTGTATAATACTCTGCATGTTGGGAGAACAGAGTACAAGGATTTTTATATGACCTATATTATGTAGGCATAGTGATTATATAACCTACTGTAACCATGTAACTCATTGTATTGTATTCTTATTGTAGGATTAGTTTAGACCAGACGCTGCAGATTTGACATTGACATATCTCACTGGAAATGTTGCCGTGGCCGGGGGGCTGAAACTTGTCATTATTGCAAAAATAACATACTCGCGCATAACTGTGTTTCTGTGAAAGTCTAGAGACTTGAACCCACGGCCGTCCCCTCGTCTCTATCTTGGAAATGTCAAACCACAAACTCCCTATATTTATATTATGTTTTGAGGAACAGCTCAGAGCTGACAACATAAACAATATACATGCTGCTCTTCAGACAAACCAGCAATAAGATAGCGTCCCACGTCATCTAGCGCTAGGCAAACCGTGCAGATATGTCAACCGAAACTGTCGAGTGTGTTAGGGGTTATGATATTGGACACATTCCATGTCTGCCTAGCAACTAGATCTGTATATGATATGTCCTGCCCCGCAACTCTGACTTCTGACATGTATAAAACTGTGTGGTGTTGCAAAAATAAACTGAAGACAAACGATCTGGCATTGTGTTGGTGACTTTTTTGTTCCCGAGCTCGTCTCTTGCAGAGGATCCACCATCCTGCACTGACGGCGCTGGGTTATCCTAGTCCAGGGGTTTTCCTAGCCCAGCGAACCTGAAGGGTTTACTTCTGGTGAAGTGGTTGTACCTTAACAATTTGGGGGCTTGTCCGGGATACATTTGGTGAGTAGTCTCTTTTTGCCTTTGTTCTGTACCCTAAGAACTGCTCGCTACTTGTATCCAAAACGTGATGGACTAGAGGGCTGTTCCAGTTAGGCAGTAGACTCTAAATGCCCTAGTTCTGTGACTTAAGAGCTGCTGACTGACTGATGTATATTGGACTAGAAGGCTGTTACAATTAGGTAATAGGTTAGTAAGTAGACTCTATGCAGGCTAAGATGAATATGTCCTTCTCTTTAGCACAAAGCATTGACGCTGCAAAGGAAGGCAGCTCTGTGGGTAGACTAGTTCCTGATGAGCACAAAAATCCAACCTGCAAAGTGAAACCAATTCTTGTGGATCCCAAGCCACATTTGTGCCTCTTTGCGATAAGAGACATTTTCCCTGATGAAGAAATCACTTTTAGCTATGGAGAGATGAATTGGCCCCGGAGAGAAAAGGTATGTGAATGACTGTATTAGTATGAAATACAATACTTTTGCAGTCAACCTGACAAGTGTAGAAATGTCCCCACGTAGCAGGACAAGCGTGTAAAGTCCTGCTATACAAGAATCTACAGACATGCATGTTTAACTTGTGAAAATGAGCCTCATTTTAACTGGGCTGAGGAATGTGTGGCTGCTGTTGCAGACTTGCTGGAGTCAGAGGAGGCCCTTCGGGATCAGGGTTGAGAACCACTGCAGGCTATCATAGAAAAAGCTTAATTTCGAAGGATGTTCTGCAGGGTATGATTAAGTCACTTTGAGTGGCTAACTTACGGATAGTGTCATGTTTGGACAGCAGAACTTGTTAACTTGCAAACCGCAACAAAATGGTCTGAAGCTTTCACTTTGAAACAGTTCAAATACTTATTATGGGGCCAAGCAACACATTTGCTGGAAGCCTTTTGTTATTGTTTAGATTTTATTTTCTATTCCTCCAAAACGCATCTTCTCTGAAAATAATGATGCATAGGATGTGTGACCTGCTGTATAAAGTTGTGTTCAGGTTTGTTCAAGAAAAGTGCATTGTTTATATCGTTTGGCCATGTTGGATTGGTCAGAAATAATTTGTGTGCAGTGTAATATATTTTTGTTAAGTAACAGTGTACAAGCAAACTCTCAGTTGAAAATAATTCCTTCTGAAGTTTTTTATTTTATTATTATTTTATTTTTATGGTTGAGTTTTAAGGAGACACTTCTTAGTAGATTTGTGTTCAGTGCAGAACCTTGTAACTCCAATGTCATAAAAAACAAACAAATGAAAAACAATATAGGCAGTCACAGTAACTTGTCAGCTTAAACTGGCTTGGTCAAGCTGCCTCCCTTCTTGAGCTTAAGTTGCTTGACTGGTATACTGGTTTTTCCAGTTTTTCCTCTTTTTTTTCTGGGAGCAACACAGGTGCTTTTGAGTGTTGCTCTATAGCCTGCGGGGGTGACTTCAGGATCTCTAGGTAGCACACTGTTTTAGGCAGGCTCCTTTTTGTGTTTTTCGAGAGACGCGGAGCGAGAGTGAAGTGGGTTTTTGTTATGGCCTGTTTTTGACTACACTATATCCCTACTTTGACTATAGACTCCTTCTTTGATGCATAGGTCTTTATTTCTGCCTGTGAATCTTTAACTTGAACTTTGTTTTTTATTCTTGGATTTGTCCTGTTTGGTGCTCTTTCATTTTTTTGCAAGGACTTTGTTTTATGGTTTTTTGTTGGAAGGATTTTTCTCTTCCATCTATTGGACTATTCTTGTTCGGATTTCCATCCGGATTCCAGAGGACCATTTACAAGAGACTGTTCCTGGTGCAGGGGTGAGACCAGTCCAATACTGAAGGATTTTATTCACTTTGTGAATCTCTGTTTTTGTTTTTGAAGAGACTTTGTCCTAAGCCACCGTTTACCTCTCTTGTTATGTTTTTTAAATATATTTTATGTTCTTTGTATATTCTCTACAGTGCTTAGTGTATGCTTAATGTGTCTAAAGGTCTGTAGCTTGTACATATGTATATAAATACATTTGTGGTAAGGTACTTGGGGGGGCAATATACTATGGGATATCACCTTATCTGCTTCATTTGGCCTTATTTTCTATAACTCTGGCAATACTCCCTAAGTACCAGGAGATTGTTACAACAACCTTTGGCACTTAGAGATTTGTTTCAACTCAGCCTTCATTATTAATGTGAGCTTCCCTACCAGGAATAAGTAACTCTAAGTATAATAGAATAAAGTAAGACAATCAACTCAATTGTTGTTAAATTAGAGTCCTGCACTGGCACAGACTGGAAGGGCCAATAAAACCTTCTGTATTCGGCTGCTATTAGTTTTAAAGTTTATGGCCATTGTACAGTTGTGCCATGTTATTTCCAATTTCCAAGTGTGTCAGCGAGTCCTCTCTCTCTCTCTCAGCGCTCAGTGCCCTGCCCCTGGTGCAGCAGCTGCTGTGTGTGGTCCAGAGCAGCGGGTCTGCGGAGAGAGACGGACGACACTGACTTCAGACTGCTGTACCACGGTGATCGGCTCACGGCGCCACGGCACTCAGCACCTCGGACTGCTGTTAGTACTGTCGTTGTTGTGTTGTGGAGAGTGGTGTCTCACAGCTGCGTGCTGCTCTGTGTGCAGTGGCTAACCTGGCTGTCAGGCTGAAGCCGTCCCACTCTGAGGCCCTGCAGCCTGCGCTCAACTCCCTGTACTGCAGCCTGGCTCTGTCCCCCGAGCCCTGCGCCAACAGAGGTGAGAGAGAGATGCAGAGATACTCAGAGAGATGCACACAGACACACAGACTGTTGGGGTAAAATTGCCCCCTGTGTATTGTATATACCCAGTGTATAATACTCTGCATGTTGGGAGAACAGAGTACAAGGATTTTTATATGACCTATATTATGTAGGCATAGTGATTATTTAACCTACTGTAACCATGTAACTCATTGTATTGTATTCTTATTGTAGGATTAGTTTAGACCAGACGCTGCAGATTTGACATTGACATATCTCACTGGAAATGTTGCCGTGGCCGGGGGGCTGAAACTTGTCAGTATTGAAAAAATAACATACTCGCGCATAACTGTGTTTCTGTGAAAGTCTAGACACTTGAACCCACGGCCGTCCCCTCGTCTCTATCTTGGAAATGTCAAACCACAAACTCCCTATATTTATATTATGTTTTGAGGAACAGCTCAGAGCTGACAACATAAACAATATACATGCTGCTCTTCAGACAAACCAGCAATAAGATAGCGTCCCACGTCATCTAGCGCTAGGCAAACCGTGCAGATATGTCAACCGAAACTGTCGAGTGTGTTAGGGGTTATGATATTGGACACATTCCATGTCTGCCTAGCAACTAGATCTGTATATGATATGTCCTGCCCCGCAACTCTGACTTCTGACATGTATAAAACTGTGTGGTGTTGCAAAAATAAACTGAAGACAAACGATCTGGCATTGTGTTGGTGACTTTTTTGTTCCCGAGCTCGTCTCTTGCAGAGGATCCACCATCCTGCACTGACGGCGCTGGGTTATCCTAGTCCAGGGGTTTTCCTAGCCCAGCGAACCTGAAGGGTTTACTTCTGGTGAAGTGGTTGTACCTTAACAATTTGGGGGCTTGTCCGGGATACATTTGGTGAGTAGTCTCTTTTTGCCTTTGTTCTGTACCCTAAGAACTGCTCGCTACTTGTATCCAAAACGTGATGGACTAGAGGGCTGTTCCAGTTAGGCAGTAGACTCTAAATGCCCTAGTTCTGTGACTTAAGAGCTGCTGACTGACTGATGTATATTGGACTAGAAGGCTGTTACAATTAGGTAATAGGTTAGTAAGTAGACTCTATGCAGGCTAAGATGAATATGTCCTTCTCTTTAGCACAAAGCATTGACGCTGCAAAGGAAGGCAGCTCTGTGGGTAGACTAGTTCCTGATGAGCACAAAAATCCAACCTGCAAAGTGAAACCAATTCTTGTGGATCCCAAGCCACATTTGTGCCTCTTTGCGATAAGAGACATTTTCCCTGATGAAGAAATCACTTTTAGCTATGGAGAGATGAATTGGCCCCGGAGAGAAAAGGTATGTGAATGACTGTATTAGTATGAAATACAATACTTTTGCAGTCAACCTGACAAGTGTAGAAATGTCCCCACGTAGCAGGACAAGCGTGTAAAGTCCTGCTATACAAGAATCTACAGACATGCATGTTTAACTTGTGAAAATGAGCCTCATTTTAACTGGGCTGAGGAATGTGTGGCTGCTGTTGCAGACTTGCTGGAGTCAGAGGAGGCCCTTCGGGATCAGGGTTGAGAACCACTGCAGGCTATCATAGAAAAAGCTTAATTTCGAAGGATGTTCTGCAGGGTATGATTAAGTCACTTTGAGTGGCTAACTTACGGATAGTGTCATGTTTGGACAGCAGAACTTGTTAACTTGCAAACCGCAACAAAATGGTCTGAAGCTTTCACTTTGAAACAGTTCAAATACTTATTATGGGGCCAAGCAACACATTTGCTGGAAGCCTTTTGTTATTGTTTAGATTTTATTTTCTATTCCTCCAAAACGCATCTTCTCTGAAAATAATGATGCATAGGATGTGTGACCTGCTGTATAAAGTTGTGTTCAGGTTTGTTCAAGAAAAGTGCATTGTTTATATCGTTTGGCCATGTTGGATTGGTCAGAAATAATTTGTGTGCAGTGTAATATATTTTTGTTAAGTAACAGTGTACAAGCAAACTCTCAGTTGAAAATAATTCCTTCTGAAGTTTTTTATTTTATTATTATTTTATTTTTATGGTTGAGTTTTAAGGAGACACTTCTTAGTAGATTTGTGTTCAGTGCAGAACCTTGTAACTCCAATGTCATAAAAAACAAACAAATGAAAAACAATATAGGCAGTCACAGTAACTTGTCAGCTTAAACTGGCTTGGTCAAGCTGCCTCCCTTCTTGAGCTTAAGTTGCTTGACTGGTATACTGGTTTTTCCAGTTTTTCCTCTTTTTTTTCTGGGAGCAACACAGGTGCTTTTGAGTGTTGCTCTATAGCCTGCGGGGGTGACTTCAGGATCTCTAGGTAGCACACTGTTTTAGGCAGGCTCCTTTTTGTGTTTTTCGAGAGACGCGGAGCGAGAGTGAAGTGGGTTTTTGTTATGGCCTGTTTTTGACTACACTATATCCCTACTTTGACTATAGACTCCTTCTTTGATGCATAGGTCTTTATTTCTGCCTGTGAATCTTTAACTTGAACTTTGTTTTTTATTCTTGGATTTGTCCTGTTTGGTGCTCTTTCATTTTTTTGCAAGGACTTTGTTTTATGGTTTTTTGTTGGAAGGATTTTTCTCTTCCATCTATTGGACTATTCTTGTTCGGATTTCCATCCGGATTCCAGAGGACCATTTACAAGAGACTGTTCCTGGTGCAGGGGTGAGACCAGTCCAATACTGAAGGATTTTATTCACTTTGTGAATCTCTGTTTTTGTTTTTGAAGAGACTTTGTCCTAAGCCACCGTTTACCTCTCTTGTTATGTTTTTTAAATATATTTTATGTTCTTTGTATATTCTCTACAGTGCTTAGTGTATGCTTAATGTGTCTAAAGGTCTGTAGCTTGTACATATGTATATAAATACATTTGTGGTAAGGTACTTGGGGGGGCAATATACTATGGGATATCACCTTATCTGCTTCATTTGGCCTTATTTTCTATAACTCTGGCAATACTCCCTAAGTACCAGGAGATTGTTACAACAACCTTTGGCACTTAGAGATTTGTTTCAACTCAGCCTTCATTATTAATGTGAGCTTCCCTACCAGGAATAAGTAACTCTAAGTATAATAGAATAAAGTAAGACAATCAACTCAATTGTTGTTAAATTAGAGTCCTGCACTGGCACAGACTGGAAGGGCCAATAAAACCTTCTGTATTCGGCTGCTATTAGTTTTAAAGTTTATGGCCATTGTACAGTTGTGCCATGTTATTTCCAATTTCCAAGTGTGTCAGCGAGTCCTCTCTCTCTCTCTCAGCGCTCAGTGCCCTGCCCCTGGTGCAGCAGCTGCTGTGTGTGGTCCAGAGCAGCGGGTCTGCGGAGAGAGACGGACGACACTGACTTCAGACTGCTGTACCACGGTGATCGGCTCACGGCGCCACGGCACTCAGCACCTCGGACTGCTGTTAGTACTGTCGTTGTTGTGTTGTGGAGAGTGGTGTCTCACAGCTGCGTGCTGCTCTGTGTGCAGTGGCTAACCTGGCTGTCAGGCTGAAGCCGTCCCACTCTGAGGCCCTGCAGCCTGCGCTCAACTCCCTGTACTGCAGCCTGGCTCTGTCCCCCGAGCCCTGCGCCAACAGAGGTGAGAGAGAGATGCAGAGATACTCAGAGACATGCACACAGACACACAGACTGTTGGGGTAAAATTGCCCCCTGTGTATTGTATATACCCAGTGTATAATATTCTGCATGTTGGGAGAACAGAGTACAAGGATTTTTATATGACCTATATTATGTAGGCATAGTGATTATTTAACCTACTGTAACCATGTAACTCATTGTATTGTATTCTTATTGTAGGATTAGTTTAGACCAGACGCTGCAGATTTGACATTGACATATCTCACTGGAAATGTTGCCGTGGCTGGGGGGCTGAAACTTGTCAGTATTGAAAAAATAACATACTCGCGCATAACTGTGTTTCTGTGAAAGTCTAGACACTTGAACCCACGGCCGTCCCCTCGTCTCTATCTTGGAAATGTCAAACCACAAACTCCCTATATTTATATTATGTTTTGAGAAACAGCTCAGAGCTGACAACATAAACAATATACATGCTGCTCTTCAGACAAACCAGCAATAAGATAGCGTCCCACGTCATCTAGCGCTAGGCAAACCGTGCAGATATGTCAACCGAAACTGTCGAGTGTGTTAGGGGTTATGATATTGGACACATTCCATGTCTGTCTAGCAACTAGATCTGTATATGATATGTCCTGCCCCAGAACTCTGACTTCTGACATGTATAAAACTGTGTGGTGTTGCAAAAATAAACTGAAGACAAACGATATGGCATTGTGTTGGTGACTTTTTTGTTCCCGAGCTCGTCTCCTGCGGAGGATCCACCATCCTGCACTGACGGCGCTGGGTTATCCTAGTCCAGGGAACCTGAAGGGTTTACTTCTGGTGAAGTGGTTGTACCTTAACACAGACACGTGTCCTTTTGTCATAAGATGAGCTACAATCTCTACCTCTCTCCAGCCGTGTCCATGCTGCTGTGTAACATAGCTCTGATAGTGCTGCTGCTGTCCCCTGTGTATATGTATTGTGTCAGTGAAGGTATAAAGTGGTGTGTGTCAAGGCTTACTAGAAGTGTACTTAAGAAAGATAAGGTGAAGCCAAGGCTCGGGCCAGAAGCTAGTTTGAGGTGTGTTTGTTATTTGCCATGAGCATGTTGGAGACAGTGTGAAAGAGTATGAGTGAAGTGTGTGCTCCCTAATCCATGTATTGAGGCATGAAGTATGAATGGTGCATATAAATAAAGCTGTGTGTCGGCCACAAGAGCGTCCCTCATGAGAATAGGGTGTGTTGTGATTGAGTTTGCTAGTGTTGTTAGCTGTGATGTATTTTTCCAAAAACAGAAGGGTCACTAACAGCCCAGCCTTTTGCAGTGCATGGGCCGGTCCCCTTCCGGGCTGGCTGGCCTTATATGGTATAGAGAGCAAGCTCCTCCACTACTACTCTCCCCAGTAGTGGACAGCGACACGGGCTTCTATTTATGTGACGTAATACCGCTTGTCATTGGAATAAGGGTGGGGTATCGTTTCCCATACTCCTTTGCAACTATTTGCACCAGAGAAGTGCACTTGGGTTCTGGTTCTCTTGCCCCTCACATTCACACGAGGAATCCTAGGAACGAAACATGTCATACCGTCTCTTTCATCTCATGTGTAGACATTGGAAACGTACGTGTTTGCTTCATTGTCCTAGAATCCTTTGCGCCACGGTATGCAAATTTATGGGCCCATGATTGGCTCCCTGACATTACCCACCCCGCGACTGTTGCAGCGCACAACAGTGACCACCAGGGGGAGCCCCATCAAAGCTCCATAATATGTGTGTGTGTGTGTGTGTGTGTGTGTGTGTGTGTGTGTGTGTGTGTGTGTGTGTGTGTGTGTGTGTGTGTGTGTGTGTGTGTGTGTGTGTGTGTCTGTCTGTGTGTGTGTGTGTGTCTGAGGCTTTGCTGTTTGACTTTCATACGGTGGTATGTGATCATTGACAAAGATTTCAATCTCTTTAAGTCATTAACGTTAGCATAAAAAGTAATAATGGCGAACTCTGTTTGCAATATTGGTCTGTTGTAAACATTATTAGCTCATTATGACGTTATTTCGAAGCCCCAAACTGATCACACATCAGATGCGCCGCTATTGATCAACACTAAACCCACCAGAGCTGTGTTTTGTACGGCTTTGTAATACAACTCGTAACTGTGAAAGATTGCATAAGTCTGCTAATATATGTGCATACCGATGTATACACCCGTTTACACACTTTGTTGCGTACAGTTTATTTTAGTCGTGTTTTGTAGGCTGCATTTTGCTTGTATAGTCGTGTTTATGTATATGAGCTCGTTTAAAAACAAAAGAAATTCAAACAGTGTTCAATTTCCAATGTAAATGCTGTGTTTCTGCCCTGAAAATGTTGGCTGTGATGCTCATATGAAAAACTATGAAGTTTTATCCAACTCTGTTTCTCATTTTCGTCACACATCGCACATTATGCGGTGATTGTATGCAGTACGAAATGCCGGCGGTAGTGTGCAGTGAGAAAATAGCACTACCTTTTTATTGCGATGACAGCCGTGCCGTCTTTAGTTTGATCACAAGCTGCTGCTCATTGCGCTTCATCAAAGCACTGGCGATCAGTCCTGCAGTCTCTCTTTCCCAGAGCACTTCTCTGGGCTGTTTTTCACTCAGCTCGTCCCGGAGGAAACTGAGTTCATTTCAAATGGAGAATAACCCACTGGTTTAGAGCAATGCGAGCACTGCTTGCTCAAGGCAGACACACTGATCAGTTGGTATGTGCACTTCATGGCTAAACTTGATCGATAATGTCTTACTTCAGGCTAAGATCAATGTGTCCTTCTCTTTAGCACAAAGCATTGACGCTGCAAAGGAAGGCAGCTCTGTGGGTAGACTAGTTCCTGATGAGCACAAAAATCCAACCTGCAAAATGAAACCAATTCTTGTGGATCCGAAGCCACATTTGTGCCTCATTTTCCCTGATGAAGAAATCACTTTTAGCTATGGAGAGATGAATTGGCCCCGGAGAGAAAAGGTATGTGAATGACTGTATTAGTATGAAATACAATACTTTTGCAGTCAACCTGACAAGTGTAGAAATGTCCCCACGCAGCAGGACAAGCGTGTAAAGTCCTGCTATACAAGAATCTACAGACATGCATGTTTAACTTGTGAAAATGAGCCTCATTTTAACTGGGCTGAGGAATGTGTGGCTGCTGTTGCAGACTTGCTGGAGTCAGAGGAGGCCCTTCGGGATCAGGGTTGAAAACCACTGCAGGCTATCATAGAAAAAGCTTAATTTCGAAGGATGTTCTTCAGGGTATGATTAAGTCACTTTCAGTGGCTAACTTACGGATAGTGTCATGTTTGGACAGCAGAACTTGTTAACTTGCAAACCGCAACAAAATGGTCTGAAGCTTTCACTTTGAAACAGTTCAAATACTTATTATGGGGCCAAGCAACACATTTGCTGGAAGCCTTTTGTTATTGTTTAGGTTTTATTTTCTATTCCTCCAAAACGCATCTTCTCTGAAAATAATGATGCATAGGATGTGTGACCTGCTGTATAAAGTTGTGTTCAGGTTTGTTCAAGAAAAGTGCATTGTTTATATCGTTTGGCCATGTTGGATTGGTCAGAAATAATTTGTGTGCAGTGTAATATATTTTTGTTAAGTAACAGTGTACAAGCAAACTCTCAGTTGAAAATAATTCCTTCTGAAGTTTTTTATTTTATTATTATTTTATTTTTATGGTTGAGTTTTAAGGAGACACTTCTTAGTAGATTTGTGTTCAGTGCAGAACCTTGTAACTCCAATGTCATAAAAAACAAACAAATGAAAAACAATATAGGCAGTCACAGTAACTTGTCAGCTTAAACTGGCTTGGTCAAGCTGCCTCCCTTCTTGAGCTTAAGTTGCTTGACTGGTATACTGGTTTTTCCAGTTTTTCCTCTTTTTTTCTGGGAGCAACACAGGTGCTTTTGACTTGCGGGGGTGACTTCAGGATCTCTAGGTAGCACACTGTTTTAGGCAGGCTCCTTTTTGTGTTTTTCGAGAGACGCGGAGCGAGAGTGAAGTGGGTTTTTGTTATGGCCTGTTTTTGACTACACTATATCCCTACTTTGACAATAGACTCCTTCTTTGATGCATAGGTCTTTATTTCTGCCTGTGATTCTTTAACTTGAACTTTGTTTTTTATTCTTGGATTTGTCCTGTTTGGTGCTCTTTCATTTTTTTGCAAGGACTTTGTTTTATGTTTTTTTGTTGGAAGGATTTTTCTCTTCCATCTATTGGACTATTCTTGTTCGGATTTCCATCCGGATTCCAGAGGACCATTTACAAGAGACTGTTCCTGGTGCAGGGGTGAGACCAGTCCAATACTGAAGGATTTTATTCACTTTGTGAATCTCTGTTTTTGTTTTTGAAGAGACTTTGTCCTAAGCCACCGTTTACCTCTCTTGTTATGTTTTTTAAATATATTTTATGTTCTTTGTATATTCTCTACAGTGCTTAGTGTATGCTTCATGTATCTAAAGGTCTGTAGCTTGTACATATGTATATAAATACATTTGTGGTAAGGTACTTGGGGGGGCAATATACTATGGGATATCACCTTATCTGCTTCATTTGGCCTTATTTTCTATAACTCTGGCAATACTCCCTAAGTACCAGGAGATTGTTACAACAACCTTTGGCACTTAGAGATTTGTTTCAACTCAGCCTTCATTATTAATGTGAGCTTCCCTACCAGGAATAAGTAACTCTAAGTATAATAAAATAAAGTAAGACAATCAACTCAATTGTTGTTAAATTAGAGTCCTGCACTGGCACAGACTGGAAGGGCCAATAAAACCTTCTGTATTCGGCTGCTATTAGTTTTAAAGTTTATGGCCATTGTACAGTTGTGCCATGTTATTTCCAATTTCCAAGTGTGTCAGCGAGTCCTCTCTCTCTCTCTCTCTCTCTCTCTGTCTCTCAGCACTCAGTGCCCTGCCCCTGGTGCAGCAGCTGCTGTGTGTGGTCCAGAGCAGCGGGTCTGCGGAGAGAGAGACGGACGACACTGACTTCAGACTGCTGTACCACGGTGAGCGGCTCACGGCGCCACGGCACTCAGCACCTCGGACTGCTGTTAGTACTGTCGTTGTTGTGTTGTGGAGAGTGGTGTCTCACAGCTGCGTGCTGCTCTGTGTGCAGTGGCTAACCTGGCTGTCAGGCTGAAGCCGTCCCACTCTGAGGCCCTGCAGCCTGCGCTCAACTCCCTGTACTGCAGCCTGGCTCTGTCTCCCGAGCCCTGCGCCAACAGAGGTGAGAGAGAGATGCAGAGATACTCAGAGAGATGCACACAGACACACAGACTGTTGGGGTAAAATTGCCCCCTGTGTATTGTATATACCCAGTGTATAATACTCTGCATGTTGGGAGAACAGAGTACAAGGATTTTTATATGACCTATATTATGTAGGCATAGTGATTATTTAACCTACTGTAACCATGTAACTCATTGTATTGTATTCTTATTGTAGGATTAGTTTAGACCAGACGCTGCAGATTTGACATTGACATATCTCACTGGAAATGTTGCCGTGGCCGGGGGGCTGAAACTTGTCAGTATTGAAAAAATAACATACTCGCGCATAACTGTGTTTCTGTGAAAGTCTAGAGACTTGAACCCACGGCCGTCCCCTCGTCTCTATCTTGGAAATGTCAAACCACAAACTCCCTATATTTATATTATGTTTTGAGGAACAGCTCAGAGCTGACAACATAAACAATATACATGCTGCTCTTCAGACAAACCAGCAATAAGATAGCGTCCCACGTCATCTAGCGCTAGGCAAACCGTGCAGATATGTCAACCGAAACTGTCGAGTGTGTTAGGGGTTATGATATTGGACACATTCCATGTCTGCCTAGCAACTAGATCTGTATATGATATGTCCTGCCCCGCAACTCTGACTTCTGACATGTATAAAACTGTGTGGTGTTGCAAAAATAAACTGAAGACAAACGATCTGGCATTGTGTTGGTGACTTTTTTGTTCCCGAGCTCGTCTCTTGCAGAGGATCCACCATCCTACACTGACGGCGCTGGGTTATCCTAGTCCAGGGGTTTTCCTAGCCCAGCGAACCTGAAGGGTTTACTTCTGGTGAAGTGGTTGTACCTTAACAATTTGGGGGCTCGTCCGGGATACATTTGGTGAGTAGTCTCTTTTTGCCTTTGTTCTGTACCCTAAGAACTGCTCGCTACTTGTATCCAAAACGTGATGGACTAGAGGGCTGTTCCAGTTAGGCAGTAGACTCTAAATGCCCTAGTTCTGTGACTTAAGAGCTGCTGACTGACTGATGTATATTGGACTAGAAGGCTGTTACAATTAGGTAATAGGTTAGTAAGTAGACTCTATGCAGGCTAAGATGAATATGTCCTTCTCTTTAGCACAAAGCATTGACGCTGCAAAGGAAGGCAGCTCTGTGGGTAGACTAGTTCCTGATGAGCACAAAAATC
Source organism: Amia ocellicauda (assembly GCF_036373705.1). Lineage (NCBI taxonomy): Eukaryota > Metazoa > Chordata > Actinopteri > Amiiformes > Amiidae > Amia > Amia ocellicauda. Next base: position 3,719,144 of record NC_089868.1, read on the forward strand.
CAACCTGCAAAGTGAAACCAATTCTTGTGGATCCCAAGCCACATTTGTGCCTCTTTGCGATAAGAGACATTTTCCCTGATGAAGAAATCACTTTTAGCTATGGAGAGATGAATTGGCCCCGGAGAGAAAAGGTATGTGAATGACTGTATTAGTATGAAATACAATACTTTTGCAGTCAACCTGACAAGTGTAGAAATGTCCCCACGTAGCAGGACAAGCGTGTAAAGTCCTGCTATACAAGAATCTACAGACATGCATGTTTAACTTGTGAAAATGAGCCTCATTTTAACTGGGCTGAGGAATGTGTGGCTGCTGTTGCAGACTTGCTGGAGTCAGAGGAGGCCCTTCGGGATCAGGGTTGAGAACCACTGCAGGCTATCATAGAAAAAGCTTAATTTCGAAGGATGTTCTGCAGGGTATGATTAAGTCACTTTGAGTGGCTAACTTACGGATAGTGTCATGTTTGGACAGCAGAACTTGTTAACTTGCAAACCGCAACAAAATGGTCTGAAGCTTTCACTTTGAAACAGTTCAAATACTTATTATGGGGCCAAGCAACACATTTGCTGGAAGCCTTTTGTTATTGTTTAGATTTTATTTTCTATTCCTCCAAAACGCATCTTCTCTGAAAATAATGATGCATAGGATGTGTGACCTGCTGTATAAAGTTGTGTTCAGGTTTGTTCAAGAAAAGTGCATTGTTTATATCGTTTGGCCATGTTGGATTGGTCAGAAATAATTTGTGTGCAGTGTAATATATTTTTGTTAAGTAACAGTGTACAAGCAAACTCTCAGTTGAAAATAATTCCTTCTGAAGTTTTTTATTTTATTATTATTTTATTTTTATGGTTGAGTTTTAAGGAGACACTTCTTAGTAGATTTGTGTTCAGTGCAGAACCTTGTAACTCCAATGTCATAAAAAACAAACAAATGAAAAACAATATAGGCAGTCACAGTAACTTGTCAGCTTAAACTGGCTTGGTCAAGCTGCCTCCCTTCTTGAGCTTAAGTTGCTTGACTGGTATACTGGTTTTTCCAGTTTTTCCTCTTTTTTTTCTGGGAGCAACACAGGTGCTTTTGAGTGTTGCTCTATAGCCTGCGGGGGTGACTTCAGGATCTCTAGGTAGCACACTGTTTTAGGCAGGCTCCTTTTTGTGTTTTTCGAGAGACGCGGAGCGAGAGTGAAGTGGGTTTTTGTTATGGCCTGTTTTTGACTACACTATATCCCTACTTTGACTATAGACTCCTTCTTTGATGCATAGGTCTTTATTTCTGCCTGTGAATCTTTAACTTGAACTTTGTTTTTTATTCTTGGATTTGTCCTGTTTGGTGCTCTTTCATTTTTTTGCAAGGACTTTGTTTTATGGTTTTTTGTTGGAAGGATTTTTCTCTTCCATCTATTGGACTATTCTTGTTCGGATTTCCATCCGGATTCCAGAGGACCATTTACAAGAGACTGTTCCTGGTGCAGGGGTGAGACCAGTCCAATACTGAAGGATTTTATTCACTTTGTGAATCTCTGTTTTTGTTTTTGAAGAGACTTTGTCCTAAGCCACCGTTTACCTCTCTTGTTATGTTTTTTAAATATATTTTATGTTCTTTGTATATTCTCTACAGTGCTTAGTGTATGCTTAATGTGTCTAAAGGTCTGTAGCTTGTACATATGTATATAAATACATTTGTGGTAAGGTACTTGGGGGGGCAATATACTATGGGATATCACCTTATCTGCTTCATTTGGCCTTATTTTCTATAACTCTGGCAATACTCCCTAAGTACCAGGAGATTGTTACAACAACCTTTGGCACTTAGAGATTTGTTTCAACTCAGCCTTCATTATTAATGTGAGCTTCCCTACCAGGAATAAGTAACTCTAAGTATAATAGAATAAAGTAAGACAATCAACTCAATTGTTGTTAAATTAGAGTCCTGCACTGGCACAGACTGGAAGGGCCAATAAAACCTTCTGTATTCGGCTGCTATTAGTTTTAAAGTTTATGGCCATTGTACAGTTGTGCCATGTTATTTCCAATTTCCAAGTGTGTCAGCGAGTCTCTCTCTCTCTCTCTCTCTCTCTCTCTCTCTCTCTCTCTCTCTCTCTCTCTCTCTCTCTCAGCGCTCAGTGCCCTGCCCCTGGTGCAGCAGCTGCTGTGTGTGGTCCAGAGCAGCAGCTCTGCGGAGAGAGAGACGGACGACACTGACTTCAGACTGCTGTACCACGGTGATCGGCTCACGGCGCCACGGCACTCAGCATCTCGGACTGCTGTTAGTACTGTCGTTGTTGTGTTGTGGAGAGTGGTGTCTCACAGCTGCGTGCTGCTCTGTGTGCAGTGGCTAACCTGGCTGTCAGGCTGAAGCCGTCCCACTCTGAGGCCCTGCGGCCTGCGCTCAACTCCCTGTACTGCAGCCTGGCTCTGTCCCCCGAGCCCTGCGCCAACAGAGGTGAGAGAGAGATGCAGAGATACTCAGAGAGATGCACACAGACACACAGACTGTTGGGGTAAAATTGCCCCCTGTGTATTGTATATACCCAGTGTATAATACTCTGCATGTTGGGAGAACAGAGTACAAGGATTTTTATATGACCTATATTATGTAGGCATAGTGATTATTTAACCTACTGTAACCATGTAACTCATTGTATTGTATTCTTATTGTAGGATTAGTTTAGACCAGACGCTGCAGATTTGACATTGACATATCTCACTGGAAATGTTGCCGTGGCCGGGGGGCTGAAACTTGTCATTATTGCAAAAATAACATACTCGCGCATAACTGTGTTTCTGTGAAAGTCTAGAGACTTGAACCCACGGCCGTCCCCTCGTCTCTATCTTGGAAATGTCAAACCACAAACTCCCTATATTTATATTATGTTTTGAGGAACAGCTCAGAGCTGACAACATAAACAATATACATGCTGCTCTTCAGACAAACCAGCAATAAGATAGCGTCCCACGTCATCTAGCGCTAGGCAAACCGTGCAGATATGTCAACCGAAACTGTCGAGTGTGTTAGGGGTTATGATATTGGACACATTCCATGTCTGCCTAGCAACTAGATCTGTATATGATATGTCCTGCCCCGCAACTCTGACTTCTGACATGTATAAAACTGTGTGGTGTTGCAAAAATAAACTGAAGACAAACGATCTGGCATTGTGTTGGTGACTTTTTTGTTCCCGAGCTCGTCTCCTGCGGAGGATCCACCATCCTGCACTGACGGCGCTGGGTTATCCTAGTCCAGGGGTTTTCCTAGCCCAGCGAACCTGAAGGGTTTACTTCTGGTGAAGTGGTTGTACCTTAACAATTTGGGGGCTCGTCCGGGATACATTTGGTGAGTAGTCTCTTTTTGCCTTTGTTCTGTACCCTAAGAACTGCTCGCTACTTGTATCCAAAACGTGATGGACTAGAGGGCTGTTCCAGTTAGGCAGTAGACTCTAAATGCCCTAGTTCTGTGACTTAAGAGCTGCTGACTGACTGATGTATATTGGACTAGAAGGCTGTTACAATTAGGTAATAGGTTAGTAAGTAGACTCTATGCAGGCTAAGATCAATGTGTCCTTCTCTTTAGCACAAAGCATTGACGCTGTAAAGGAAGGCAGCTCTGTGGGTAGACTAGTTCCTGATGAGCACAAAAATCCAACCTGCAAAATGAAACCGATTCTTGTGGATCCGAAGCCACATTTGTGCCTCTTTGCGATAAGAGACATTTTCCCTGATGAAGAAATCACTTTTAGCTATGGAGAGATGAATTGGCCCCGGAGAGAAAAGGTATGTGAATGACTGTATTAGTATGAAATACAATACTTTTGCAGTCAACCTGACAAGTGTAGAAATGTCCCCACGCAGCAGGACAAGCGTGTAAAGTCCTGCTATACAAGAATCTACAGACATGCATGTTTAACTTGTGAAAATGAGCCTCATTTTAACTGGGCTGAGGAATGTGTGGCTGCTGTTGCAGACTTGCTGGAGTCAGAGGAGGCCCTTCGGAATCAGGGTTGAAAACCACTGCAGGCTATCATAGAAAAAGCTTAATTTCGAAGGATGTTCTGCAGGGTATGATTAAGTCACTTTGAGTGGCTAACTTACGGATAGTGTCATGTTTGGACAGCAGAACTTGTTAACTTGCAAACCGCAACAAAATGGTCTGAAGCTTTCACTTTGAAACAGTTCAAATACTTATTATGGGGCCAAGCAACACATTTGCTGGAAGCCTTTTGTTATTGTTTAGATTTTATTTTCTATTCCTCCAAAACGCATCTTCTCTGAAAATAATGATGCATAGGATGTGTGACCTGCTGTATAAAGTTGTGTTCAGGTTTGTTCAAGAAAAGTGCATTGTTTATATCGTTTGGCCATGTTGGATTGGTCAGAAATAATTTGTGTGCAGTGTAATATATTTTTGTTAAGTAACAGTGTACAAGCAAACTCTCAGTTGAAAATAATTCCTTCTGAAGTTTTTTATTTTATTATTATTTATTTTTATGGTTGAGTTTTAAGGAGACACTTCTTAGTAGATTTGTGTTCAGTGCAGAACCTTGTAAATCCAATGTCATAAAAAACAAACAAATGAAAAACAATATAGGCAGTCACAGTAACTTGTCAGCTTAAACTGGCTTGGTCAAGCTGCCTCCCTTCTTGAGCTTAAGTTGCTTGACTGGTATACTGGTTTTTCCAGTTTTTCCTCTTTTTTTTCTGGGAGCAACACAGGTGCTTTTGAGTGTTGCTCTATAGCCTGCGGGGGTGACTTCAGGATCTCTAGGTAGCATACTGTTTTAGGCAGGCTCCTTTTTGTGTTTTTCAAGAGACGCGGAGCGAGAGTGAAGTGGGTTTTTGTTATGGCCTGTTTTTGACTACACTATATCCCTACTTTGACAATAGACTCCTTCTTTGATGCATAGGTCTTTATTTCTGCCTGTGATTCTTTAACTTGAACTTTGTTTTTTATTCTTGGATTTGTCCTGTTTGGTGCTCTTTCATTTTTTTGCAAGGACTTTGTTTTATGTTTTTTTGTTGGAAGGATTTTTCTCTTCCATCTATTGGACTATTCTTGTTCGGATTTCCATCCGGATTCCAGAGGACCATTTACAAGAGACTGTTCCTGGTGCAGGGGTGAGACCAGTCCAATACTGAAGGATTTTATTCACTTTGTGAATCTCTGTTTTTGTTTTTGAAGAGACTTTGTCCTAAGCCATCGTTTACCTCTCTTGTTATGTTTTTTAAATATATTTTATGTTCTTTGTATATTCTCTACAGTGCTTAGTGTATGCTTAATGTATCTAAAGGTCTGTAGCTTGTACATATGTATATAAATACATTTGTGGTAAGGTACTTGGGGGGGCAATATACTATGGGATATCACCTTATCTGCTTCATTTGGCCTTATTTTCTATAACTCTGGCAATACTCCCTAAGTACCAGGAGATTGTTACAACAACCTTTGGCACTTAGAGATTTGTTTCAACTCAGCCTTCATTATTAATGTGAGCTTCCCTACCAGGAATAAGTAACTCTAAGTATAATAGAATAAAGTAAGACAATCAACTCAATTGTTGTTAAATTAGAGTCCTGCACTGGCACAGACTGGAAGGGCCAATAAAACCTTCTGTATTCGGCTGCTATTAGTTTTAAAGTTTATGGCCATTGTACAGTTGTGCCATGTTATTTCCAATTTCCAAGTGTGTCAGCGAGTCCTCTCTCTCTCTCTCTCTCTCTCTCTCTCTCTCTGTCTCTCAGCACTCAGTGCCCTGCCCCTGGTGCAGCAGCTGCTGTGTGTGGTCCAGAGCAGCGGGTCTGCGGAGAGAGAGACGGACGACACTGACTTCAGACTGCTGTACCACGGTGAGCGGCTCACGGCGCCACGGCACTCAGCACCTCGGACTGCTGTTAGTACTGTCGTTGTTGTGTTGTGGAGAGTGGTGTCTCACAGCTGCGTGCTGCTCTGTGTGCAGTGGCTAACCTGGCTGTCAGGCTGAAGCCGTCCCACTCTGAGGCCCTGCAGCCTGCGCTCAACTCCCTGTACTGCAGCCTGGCTCTGTCTCCCGAGCCCTGCGCCAACAGAGGTGAGAGAGAGATGCAGAGATACTCAGAGAGATGCACACAGACACACAGACTGTTGGGGTAAAATTGCCCCCTGTGTATTGTATATACCCAGTGTATAATACTCTGCATGTTGGGAGAACAGAGTACAAGGATTTTTATATGACCTATATTATGTAGGCATAGTGATTATTTAACCTACTGTAACCATGTAACTCATTGTATTGTATTCTTATTGTAGGATTAGTTTAGACCAGACGCTGCAGATTTGACATTGACATATCTCACTGGAAATGTTGCCGTGGCCGGGGGGCTGAAACTTGTCAGTATTGAAAAAATAACATACTCGCGCATAACTGTGTTTCTGTGAAAGTCTAGAGACTTGAACCCACGGCCGTCCCCTCGTCTCTATCTTGGAAATGTCAAACCACAAACTCCCTATATTTATATTATGTTTTGAGGAACAGCTCAGAGCTGACAACATAAACAATATACATGCTGCTCTTCAGACAAACCAGCAATAAGATAGCGTCCCACGTCATCTAGCGCTAGGCAAACCGTGCAGATATGTCAACCGAAACTGTCGAGTGTGTTAGGGGTTATGATATTGGACACATTCCATGTCTGCCTAGCAACTAGATCTGTATATGATATGTCCTGCCCCGCAACTCTGACTTCTGACATGTATAAAACTGTGTGGTGTTGCAAAAATAAACTGAAGACAAACGATCTGGCATTGTGTTGGTGACTTTTTTGTTCCCGAGCTCGTCTCTTGCAGAGGATCCACCATCCTGCACTGACGGCGCTGGGTTATCCTAGTCCAGGGGTTTTCCTAGCCCAGCGAACCTGAAGGGTTTACTTCTGGTGAAGTGGTTGTACCTTAACAATTTGGGGGCTCGTTCGGGATACATTTGGTGAGTAGTCTCTTTTTGCCTTTGTTCTGTACCCTAAGAACTGCTCGCTACTTGTATCCAAAACGTGATGGACTAGAGGGCTGTTCCAGTTAGGCAGTAGACTCTAAATGCCCTAGTTCTGTGACTTAAGAGCTGCTGACTGACTGATGTATATTGGACTAGAAGGCTGTTACAATTAGGTAATAGGTTAGTAAGTAGACTCTATGCAGGCTAAGATGAATATGTCCTTCTCTTTAGCACAAAGCATTGACGCTGCAAAGGAAGGCAGCTCTGTGGGTAGACTAGTTCCTGATGAGCACAAAAATCCAACCTGCAAAGTGAAACCAATTCTTGTGGATCCCAAGCCACATTTGTGCCTCTTTGCGATAAGAGACATTTTCCCTGATGAAGAAATCACTTTTAGCTATGGAGAGATGAATTGGCCCCGGAGAGAAAAGGTATGTGAATGACTGTATTAGTATGAAATACAATACTTTTGCAGTCAACCTGACAAGTGTAGAAATGTCCCCACGTAGCAGGACAAGCGTGTAAAGTCCTGCTATACAAGAATCTACAGACATGCATGTTTAACTTGTGAAAATGAGCCTCATTTTAACTGGGCTGAGGAATGTGTGGCTGCTGTTGCAGACTTGCTGGAGTCAGAGGAGGCCCTTCGGGATCAGGGTTGAGAACCACTGCAGGCTATCATAGAAAAAGCTTAATTTCGAAGGATGTTCTGCAGGGTATGATTAAGTCACTTTGAGTGGCTAACTTACGGATAGTGTCATGTTTGGACAGCAGAACTTGTTAACTTGCAAACCGCAACAAAATGGTCTGAAGCTTTCACTTTGAAACAGTTCAAATACTTATTATGGGGCCAAGCAACACATTTGCTGGAAGCCTTTTGTTATTGTTTAGATTTTATTTTCTATTCCTCCAAAACGCATCTTCTCTGAAAATAATGATGCATAGGATGTGTGACCTGCTGTATAAAGTTGTGTTCAGGTTTGTTCAAGAAAAGTGCATTGTTTATATCGTTTGGCCATGTTGGATTGGTCAGAAATAATTTGTGTGCAGTGTAATATATTTTTGTTAAGTAACAGTGTACAAGCAAACTCTCAGTTGAAAATAATTCCTTCTGAAGTTTTTTATTTTATTATTATTTTATTTTTATGGTTGAGTTTTAAGGAGACACTTCTTAGTAGATTTGTGTTCAGTGCAGAACCTTGTAACTCCAATGTCATAAAAAACAAACAAATGAAAAACAATATAGGCAGTCACAGTAACTTGTCAGCTTAAACTGGCTTGGTCAAGCTGCCTCCCTTCTTGAGCTTAAGTTGCTTGACTGGTATACTGGTTTTTCCAGTTTTTCCTCTTTTTTTTCTGGGAGCAACACAGGTGCTTTTGAGTGTTGCTCTATAGCCTGCGGGGGTGACTTCAGGATCTCTAGGTAGCACACTGTTTTAGGCAGGCTCCTTTTTGTGTTTTTCGAGAGACGCGGAGCGAGAGTGAAGTGGGTTTTTGTTATGGCCTGTTTTTGACTACACTATATCCCTACTTTGACTATAGACTCCTTCTTTGATGCATAGGTCTTTATTTCTGCCTGTGAATCTTTAACTTGAACTTTGTTTTTTATTCTTGGATTTGTCCTGTTTGGTGCTCTTTCATTTTTTTGCAAGGACTTTGTTTTATGGTTTTTTGTTGGAAGGATTTTTCTCTTCCATCTATTGGACTATTCTTGTTCGGATTTCCATCCGGATTCCAGAGGACCATTTACAAGAGACTGTTCCTGGTGCAGGGGTGAGACCAGTCCAATACTGAAGGATTTTATTCACTTTGTGAATCTCTGTTTTTGTTTTTGAAGAGACTTTGTCCTAAGCCACCGTTTACCTCTCTTGTTATGTTTTTTAAATATATTTTATGTTCTTTGTATATTCTCTACAGTGCTTAGTGTATGCTTAATGTGTCTAAAGGTCTGTAGCTTGTACATATGTATATAAATACATTTGTGGTAAGGTACTTGGGGGGGCAATATACTATGGGATATCACCTTATCTGCTTCATTTGGCCTTATTTTCTATAACTCTGGCAATACTCCCTAAGTACCAGGAGATTGTTACAACAACCTTTGGCACTTAGAGATTTGTTTCAACTCAGCCTTCATTATTAATGTGAGCTTCCCTACCAGGAATAAGTAACTCTAAGTATAATAGAATAAAGTAAGACAATCAACTCAATTGTTGTTAAATTAGAGTCCTGCACTGGCACAGACTGGAAGGGCCAATAAAACCTTCTGTATTCAGCTGCTATTAGTTTTAAAGTTTATGGCCATTGTACAGTTGTGCCATGTTATTTCCAATTTCCAAGTGTGTCAGCGAGTCCTCTCTCTCTCTCTCTCTCTCTCTCTCTCTCTCTCTCTCTCTCTCTCTCTCTCTCTCTCTCTCTCTCTCTCTCTCTCAGCGCTCAGTGCCCTGCCCCTGGTGCAGCAGCTGCTGTGTGTGGTCCAGAGCAGCAGCTCTGCGGAGAGAGAGACGGACGACACTGACTTCAGACTGCTGTACCACGGTGATCGGCTCACGGCGCCACGGCACTCAGCATCTCGGACTGCTGTTAGTACTGTCGTTGTTGTGTTGTGGAGAGTGGTGTCTCACAGCTGCGTGCTGCTCTGTGTGCAGTGGCTAACCTGGCTGTCAGGCTGAAGCCGTCCCACTCTGAGGCCCTGCGGCCTGCGCTCAACTCCCTGTACTGCAGCCTGGCTCTGTCCCCCGAGCCCTGCGCCAACAGAGGTGAGAGAGAGATGCAGAGATACTCAGAGAGATGCACACAGACACACAGACTGTTGGGGTAAAATTGCCCCCTGTGTATTGTATATACCCAGTGTATAATACTCTGCATGTTGGGAGAACAGAGTACAAGGATTTTTATATGACCTATATTATGTAGGCATAGTGATTATTTAACCTACTGTAACCATGTAACTCATTGTATTGTATTCTTATTGTAGGATTAGTTTAGACCAGACGCTGCAGATTTGACATTGACATATCTCACTGGAAATGTTGCCGTGGCCGGGGGGCTGAAACTTGTCATTATTGCAAAAATAACATACTCGCGCATAACTGTGTTTCTGTGAAAGTCTAGAGACTTGAACCCACGGCCGTCCCCTCGTCTCTATCTTGGAAATGTCAAACCACAAACTCCCTATATTTATATTATGTTTTGAGGAACAGCTCAGAGCTGACAACATAAACAATATACATGCTGCTCTTCAGACAAACCAGCAATAAGATAGCGTCCCACGTCATCTAGCGCTAGGCAAACCGTGCAGATATGTCAACCGAAACTGTCGAGTGTGTTAGGGGTTATGATATTGGACACATTCCATGTCTGCCTAGCAACTAGATCTGTATATGATATGTCCTGCCCCGCAACTCTGACTTCTGACATGTATAAAACTGTGTGGTGTTGCAAAAATAAACTGAAGACAAACGATCTGGCATTGTGTTGGTGACTTTTTTGTTCCCGAGCTCGTCTCCTGCGGAGGATCCACCATCCTGCACTGACGGCGCTGGGTTATCCTAGTCCAGGGGTTTTCCTAGCCCAGCGAACCTGAAGGGTTTACTTCTGGTGAAGTGGTTGTACCTTAACAATTTGGGGGCTCGTCCGGGATACATTTGGTGAGTAGTCTCTTTTTGCCTTTGTTCTGTACCCTAAGAACTGCTCGCTACTTGTATCCAAAACGTGATGGACTAGAGGGCTGTTCCAGTTAGGCAGTAGACTCTAAATGCCCTAGTTCTGTGACTTAAGAGCTGCTGACTGACTGATGTATATTGGACTAGAAGGCTGTTACAATTAGGTAATAGGTTAGTAAGTAGACTCTATGCAGGCTAAGATCAATGTGTCCTTCTCTTTAGCACAAAGCATTGACGCTGTAAAGGAAGGCAGCTCTGTGGGTAGACTAGTTCCTGATGAGCACAAAAATCCAACCTGCAAAATGAAACCGATTCTTGTGGATCCGAAGCCACATTTGTGCCTCTTTGCGATAAGAGACATTTTCCCTGATGAAGAAATCACTTTTAGCTATGGAGAGATGAATTGGCCCCGGAGAGAAAAGGTATGTGAATGACTGTATTAGTATGAAATACAATACTTTTGCAGTCAACCTGACAAGTGTAGAAATGTCCCCACGCAGCAGGACAAGCGTGTAAAGTCCTGCTATACAAGAATCTACAGACATGCATGTTTAACTTGTGAAAATGAGCCTCATTTTAACTGGGCTGAGGAATGTGTGGCTGCTGTTGCAGACTTGCTGGAGTCAGAGGAGGCCCTTCGGAATCAGGGTTGAAAACCACTGCAGGCTATCATAGAAAAAGCTTAATTTCGAAGGATGTTCTGCAGGGTATGATTAAGTCACTTTGAGTGGCTAACTTACGGATAGTGTCATGTTTGGACAGCAGAACTTGTTAACTTGCAAACCGCAACAAAATGGTCTGAAGCTTTCACTTTGAAACAGTTCAAATACTTATTATGGGGCCAAGCAACACATTTGCTGGAAGCCTTTTGTTATTGTTTAGATTTTATTTTCTATTCCTCCAAAACGCATCTTCTCTGAAAATAATGATGCATAGGATGTGTGACCTGCTGTATAAAGTTGTGTTCAGGTTTGTTCAAGAAAAGTGCATTGTTTATATCGTTTGGCCATGTTGGATTGGTCAGAAATAATTTGTGTGCAGTGTAATATATTTTTGTTAAGTAACAGTGTACAAGCAAACTCTCAGTTGAAAATAATTCCTTCTGAAGTTTTTTATTTTATTATTATTTATTTTTATGGTTGAGTTTTAAGGAGACACTTCTTAGTAGATTTGTGTTCAGTGCAGAACCTTGTAAATCCAATGTCATAAAAAACAAACAAATGAAAAACAATATAGGCAGTCACAGTAACTTGTCAGCTTAAACTGGCTTGGTCAAGCTGCCTCCCTTCTTGAGCTTAAGTTGCTTGACTGGTATACTGGTTTTTCCAGTTTTTCCTCTTTTTTTTCTGGGAGCAACACAGGTGCTTTTGAGTGTTGCTCTATAGCCTGCGGGGGTGACTTCAGGATCTCTAGGTAGCATACTGTTTTAGGCAGGCTCCTTTTTGTGTTTTTCAAGAGACGCGGAGCGAGAGTGAAGTGGGTTTTTGTTATGGCCTGTTTTTGACTACACTATATCCCTACTTTGACAATAGACTCCTTCTTTGATGCATAGGTCTTTATTTCTGCCTGTGATTCTTTAACTTGAACTTTGTTTTTTATTCTTGGATTTGTCCTGTTTGGTGCTCTTTCATTTTTTTGCAAGGACTTTGTTTTATGTTTTTTTGTTGGAAGGATTTTTCTCTTCCATCTATTGGACTATTCTTGTTCGGATTTCCATCCGGATTCCAGAGGACCATTTACAAGAGACTGTTCCTGGTGCAGGGGTGAGACCAGTCCAATACTGAAGGATTTTATTCACTTTGTGAATCTCTGTTTTTGTTTTTGAAGAGACTTTGTCCTAAGCCACCGTTTACCTCTCTTGTTATGTTTTTTAAATATATTTTATGTTCTTTGTATATTCTCTACAGTGCTTAGTGTATGCTTAATGTGTCTAAAGGTCTGTAGCTTGTACATATGTATATAAATACATTTGTGGTAAGGTACTTGGGGGGGCAATATACTATGGGATATCACCTTATCTGCTTCATTTGGCCTTATTTTCTATAACTCTGGCAATACTCCCTAAGTACCAGGAGATTGTTACAACAACCTTTGGCACTTAGAGATTTGTTTCAACTCAGCCTTCATTATTAATGTGAGCTTCCCTACCAGGAATAAGTAACTCTAAGTATAATAGAATAAAGTAAGACAATCAACTCAATTGTTGTTAAATTAGAGTCCTGCACTGGCACAGACTGGAAGGGCCAATAAAACCTTCTGTATTCGGCTGCTATTAGTTTTAAAGTTTATGGCCATTGTACAGTTGTGCCATGTTATTTCCAATTTCCAAGTGTGTCAGCGAGTCCTCTCTCTCTCTCTCAGCGCTCAGTGCCCTGCCCCTGGTGCAGCAGCTGCTGTGTGTGGTCCAGAGCAGCGGGTCTGCGGAGAGAGACGGACGACACTGACTTCAGACTGCTGTACCACGGTGATCGGCTCACGGCGCCACGGCACTCAGCACCTCGGACTGCTGTTAGTACTGTCGTTGTTGTGTTGTGGAGAGTGGTGTCTCACAGCTGCGTGCTGCTCTGTGTGCAGTGGCTAACCTGGCTGTCAGGCTGAAGCCGTCCCACTCTGAGGCCCTGCAGCCTGCGCTCAACTCCCTGTACTGCAGCCTGGCTCTGTCCCCCGAGCCCTGCGCCAACAGAGGTGAGAGAGAGATGCAGAGATACTCAGAGACATGCACACAGACACACAGACTGTTGGGGTAAAATTGCCCCCTGTGTATTGTATATACCCAGTGTATAATATTCTGCATGTTGGGAGAACAGAGTACAAGGATTTTTATATGACCTATATTATGTAGGCATAGTGATTATTTAACCTACTGTAACCATGTAACTCATTGTATTGTATTCTTATTGTAGGATTAGTTTAGACCAGACGCTGCAGATTTGACATTGACATATCTCACTGGAAATGTTGCCGTGGCTGGGGGGCTGAAACTTGTCAGTATTGAAAAAATAACATACTCGCGCATAACTGTGTTTCTGTGAAAGTCTAGACACTTGAACCCACGGCCGTCCCCTCGTCTCTATCTTGGAAATGTCAAACCACAAACTCCCTATATTTATATTATGTTTTGAGAAACAGCTCAGAGCTGACAACATAAACAATATACATGCTGCTCTTCAGACAAACCAGCAATAAGATAGCGTCCCACGTCATCTAGCGCTAGGCAAACCGTGCAGATATGTCAACCGAAACTGTCGAGTGTGTTAGGGGTTATGATATTGGACACATTCCATGTCTGTCTAGCAACTAGATCTGTATATGATATGTCCTGCCCCAGAACTCTGACTTCTGACATGTATAAAACTGTGTGGTGTTGCAAAAATAAACTGAAGACAAACGATATGGCATTGTGTTGGTGACTTTTTTGTTCCCGAGCTCGTCTCCTGCGGAGGATCCACCATCCTGCACTGACGGCGCTGGGTTATCCTAGTCCAGGGAACCTGAAGGGTTTACTTCTGGTGAAGTGGTTGTACCTTAACACAGACACGTGTCCTTTTGTCATAAGATGAGCTACAATCTCTACCTCTCTCCAGCCGTGTCCATGCTGCTGTGTAACATAGCTCTGATAGTGCTGCTGCTGTCCCCTGTGTATATGTATTGTGTCAGTGAAGGTATAAAGTGGTGTGTGTCAAGGCTTACTAGAAGTGTACTTAAGAAAGATAAGGTGAAGCCAAGGCTCGGGCCAGAAGCTAGTTTGAGGTGTGTTTGTTATTTGCCATGAGCATGTTGGAGACAGTGTGAAAGAGTATGAGTGAAGTGTGTGCTCCCTAATCCATGTATTGAGGCATGAAGTATGAATGGTGCATATAAATAAAGCTGTGTGTCGGCCACAAGAGCGTCCCTCATGAGAATAGGGTGTGTTGTGATTGAGTTTGCTAGTGTTGTTAGCTGTGATGTATTTTTCCAAAAACAGAAGGGTCACTAACAGCCCAGCCTTTTGCAGTGCATGGGCCGGTCCCCTTCCGGGCTGGCTGGCCTTATATGGTATAGAGAGCAAGCTCCTCCACTACTACTCTCCCCAGTAGTGGACAGTGACACGGGCTTCTATTTATGTGACGTAATACCGCTTGTCATTGGAATAGGGGTGGGGTGTCGTTTCCCATACTCCTTTGCAACTATTTGCACCAGAGAAGTGCACTTGGGTTCTGGTTCTCTTGCCCCTCACATTCACACGAGGAATCCTAGGAACGAAACATGTCATACCGTCTCTTTCATCTCATGTGTAGACATTGGAAACGTACGTGTTTGCTTCATTGTCCTAGAATCCTTTGCGCCACGGTATGCAAATTTATGGGCCCATGATTGGCTCCCTGACATTACCCACCCCGCGACTGTTGCAGCGCACAACAGTGACCACCAGGGGGAGCCCCATCAAAGCTCCATAATATGTGTGTGTGTGTGTGTGTGTGTGTGTGTGTGTGTGTGTGTGTGTCTGTCTGTGTGTCTGTGTCTGTCTGAGGCTTTCCTGTTTGACTTTCATACGGTGGTATGTGATCATTGACAAAGATTTCAATCTCTTTAAGTCATTAACGTTAGCATAAAAAGTAATAATGGCGAACTCTGTTTGCAATATTGGTCTGTTGTAAACATTATTAGCTCATTATGACGTTATTTCGAAGCCCCAAACTGATCACACATCAGATGCGCCGCTATTGATCAACACTAAACCCACCAGAGCTGTGTTTTGTACGGCTTTGTAATACAACTCGTAACTGTGAAAGATTGCATAAGTCTGCTAATATATGTGCATACCGATGTATACACCCGTTTACACACTTTGTTGCGTACAGTTTATTTTAGTCGTGTTTTGTAGGCTGCATTTTGCTTGTATAGTCGTGTTTATGTATATGAGCTCGTTTAAAAACAAAAGAAATTCAAACAGTGTTCAATTTCCAATGTAAATGCTGTGTTTCTGCCCTGAAAATGTTGGCTGTGATGCTCATATGAAAAACTATGAAGTTTTATCCAACTCTGTTTCTCATTTTCGTCACACATCGCACATTATGCGGTGATTGTATGCAGTACGAAATGCCGGCGGTAGTGTGCAGTGAGAAAATAGCACTACCTTTTTATTGCGATGACAGCTGTGCCGTCTTTAGTTTGATCACAAGCTGCTGCTCATTGCGCTTCATCAAAGCACTGGCGATCAGTCCTGCAGTCTCTCTTTCCCAGAGCACTTCTCTGGGCTGTTTTTCACTCAGCTCGTCCCGGAGGAAACTGAGTTCATTTCAAATGGAGAATAACCCACTGGTTTAGAGCAATGCGAGCACTGCTTGCTCAAGGCAGACACACTGATCAGTTGGTATGTGCACTTCATGGCTAAACTTGATCGATAATGTCTTACTTCAGGCTAAGATCAATGTGTCCTTCTCTTTAGCACAAAGCATTGACGCTGCAAAGGAAGGCAGCTCTGTGGGTAGACTAGTTCCTGATGAGCACAAAAATCCAACCTGCAAAATGAAACCGATTCTTGTGGATCCGAAGCCACATTTGTGCCTCATTTTCCCTGATGAAGAAATCACTTTTAGCTATGGAGAGATGAATTGGCCCCGGAGAGAAAAGGTATGTGAATGACTGTATTAGTATGAAATACAATACTTTTGCAGTCAACCTGACAAGTGTAGAAATGTCCCCACGCAGCAGGACAAGCGTGTAAAGTCCTGCTATACAAGAATCTACAGACATGCATGTTTAACTTGTGAAAATGAGCCTCATTTTAACTGGGCTGAGGAATGTGTGGCTGCTGTTGCAGACTTGCTGGAGTCAGAGGAGGCCCTTCGGGATCAGGGTTGAAAACCACTGCAGGCTATCATAGAAAAAGCTTAATTTCGAAGGATGTTCTTCAGGGTATGATTAAGTCACTTTCAGTGGCTAACTTACGGATAGTGTCATGTTTGGACAGCAGAACTTGTTAACTTGCAAACCGCAACAAAATGGTCTGAAGCTTTCACTTTGAAACAGTTCAAATACTTATTATGGGGCCAAGCAACACATTTGCTGGAAGCCTTTTGTTATTGTTTAGGTTTTATTTTCTATTCCTCCAAAACGCATCTTCTCTGAAAATAATGATGCATAGGATGTGTGACCTGCTGTATAAAGTTGTGTTCAGGTTTGTTCAAGAAAAGTGCATTGTTTATATCGTTTGGCCATGTTGGATTGGTCAGAAATAATTTGTGTGCAGTGTAATATATTTTTGTTAAGTAACAGTGTACAAGCAAACTCTCAGTTGAAAATAATTCCTTCTGAAGTTTTTTATTTTATTATTATTTTATTTTTATGGTTGAGTTTTAAGGAGACACTTCTTAGTAGATTTGTGTTCAGTGCAGAACCTTGTAACTCCAATGTCATAAAAAACAAACAAATGAAAAACAATATAGGCAGTCACAGTAACTTGTCAGCTTAAACTGGCTTGGTCAAGCTGCCTCCCTTCTTGAGCTTAAGTTGCTTGACTGGTATACTGGTTTTTCCAGTTTTTCCTCTTTTTTTCTGGGAGCAACACAGGTGCTTTTGACTTGCGGGGGTGACTTCAGGATCTCTAGGTAGCACACTGTTTTAGGCAGGCTCCTTTTTGTGTTTTTCGAGAGACGCGGAGCGAGAGTGAAGTGGGTTTTTGTTATGGCCTGTTTTTGACTACACTATATCCCTACTTTGACAATAGACTCCTTCTTTGATGCATAGGTCTTTATTTCTGCCTGTGATTCTTTAACTTGAACTTTGTTTTTTATTCTTGGATTTGTCCTGTTTGGTGCTCTTTCATTTTTTTGCAAGGACTTTGTTTTATGTTTTTTTGTTGGAAGGATTTTTCTCTTCCATCTATTGGACTATTCTTGTTCGGATTTCCATCCGGATTCCAGAGGACCATTTACAAGAGACTGTTCCTGGTGCAGGGGTGAGACCAGTCCAATACTGAAGGATTTTATTCACTTTGTGAATCTCTGTTTTTGTTTTTGAAGAGACTTTGTCCTAAGCCACCGTTTACCTCTCTTGTTATGTTTTTTAAATATATTTTATGTTCTTTGTATATTCTCTACAGTGCTTAGTGTATGCTTCATGTATCTAAAGGTCTGTAGCTTGTACATATGTATATAAATACATTTGTGGTAAGGTACTTGGGGGGGCAATATACTATGGGATATCACCTTATCTGCTTCATTTGGCCTTATTTTCTATAACTCTGGCAATACTCCCTAAGTACCAGGAGATTGTTACAACAACCTTTGGCACTTAGAGATTTGTTTCAACTCAGCCTTCATTATTAATGTGAGCTTCCCTACCAGGAATAAGTAACTCTAAGTATAATAAAATAAAGTAAGACAATCAACTCAATTGTTGTTAAATTAGAGTCCTGCACTGGCACAGACTGGAAGGGCCAATAAAACCTTCTGTATTCGGCTGCTATTAGTTTTAAAGTTTATGGCCATTGTACAGTTGTGCCATGTTATTTCCAATTTCCAAGTGTGTCAGCGAGTCCTCTCTCTCTCTCTCTCTCTCTCTCTCTCTCTCTGTCTCTCAGCACTCAGTGCCCTGCCCCTGGTGCAGCAGCTGCTGTGTGTGGTCCAGAGCAGCGGGTCTGCGGAGAGAGAGACGGACGACACTGACTTCAGACTGCTGTACCACGGTGAGCGGCTCACGGCGCCACGGCACTCAGCACCTCGGACTGCTGTTAGTACTGTCGTTGTTGTGTTGTGGAGAGTGGTGTCTCACAGCTGCGTGCTGCTCTGTGTGCAGTGGCTAACCTGGCTGTCAGGCTGAAGCCGTCCCACTCTGAGGCCCTGCAGCCTGCGCTCAACTCCCTGTACTGCAGCCTGGCTCTGTCTCCCGAGCCCTGCGCCAACAGAGGTGAGAGAGAGATGCAGAGATACTCAGAGAGATGCACACAGACACACAGACTGTTGGGGTAAAATTGCCCCCTGTGTATTGTATATACCCAGTGTATAATACTCTGCATGTTGGGAGAACAGAGTACAAGGATTTTTATATGACCTATATTATGTAGGCATAGTGATTATTTAACCTACTGTAACCATGTAACTCATTGTATTGTATTCTTATTGTAGGATTAGTTTAGACCAGACGCTGCAGATTTGACATTGACATATCTCACTGGAAATGTTGCCGTGGCCGGGGGGCTGAAACTTGTCAGTATTGAAAAAATAACATACTCGCGCATAACTGTGTTTCTGTGAAAGTCTAGAGACTTGAACCCACGGCCGTCCCCTCGTCTCTATCTTGGAAATGTCAAACCACAAACTCCCTATATTTATATTATGTTTTGAGGAACAGCTCAGAGCTGACAACATAAACAATATACATGCTGCTCTTCAGACAAACCAGCAATAAGATAGCGTCCCACGTCATCTAGCGCTAGGCAAACCGTGCAGATATGTCAACCGAAACTGTCGAGTGTGTTAGGGGTTATGATATTGGACACATTCCATGTCTGCCTAGCAACTAGATCTGTATATGATATGTCCTGCCCCGCAACTCTGACTTCTGACATGTATAAAACTGTGTGGTGTTGCAAAAATAAACTGAAGACAAACGATCTGGCATTGTGTTGGTGACTTTTTTGTTCCCGAGCTCGTCTCTTGCAGAGGATCCACCATCCTGCACTGACGGCGCTGGGTTATCCTAGTCCAGGGGTTTTCCTAGCCCAGCGAACCTGAAGGGTTTACTTCTGGTGAAGTGGTTGTACCTTAACAATTTGGGGGCTCGTCCGGGATACATTTGGTGAGTAGTCTCTTTTTGCCTTTGTTCTGTACCCTAAGAACTGCTCGCTACTTGTATCCAAAACGTGATGGACTAGAGGGCTGTTCCAGTTAGGCAGTAGACTCTAAATGCCCTAGTTCTGTGACTTAAGAGCTGCTGACTGACTGATGTATATTGGACTAGAAGGCTGTTACAATTAGGTAATAGGTTAGTAAGTAGACTCTATGCAGGCTAAGATGAATATGTCCTTCTCTTTAGCACAAAGCATTGACGCTGCAAAGGAAGGCAGCTCTGTGGGTAGACTAGTTCCTGATGAGCACAAAAATCCAACCTGCAAAGTGAAACCAATTCTTGTGGATCCCAAGCCACATTTGTGCCTCTTTGCGATAAGAGACATTTTCCCTGATGAAGAAATCACTTTTAGCTATGGAGAGATGAATTGGCCCCGGAGAGAAAAGGTATGTGAATGACTGTATTAGTATGAAATACAATACTTTTGCAGTCAACCTGACAAGTGTAGAAATGTCCCCACGCAGCAGGACAAGCGTGTAAAGTCCTGCTATACAAGAATCTACAGACATGCATGTTTAACTTGTGAAAATGAGCCTCATTTTAACTGGGCTGAGGAATGTGTGGCTGCTGTTGCAGACTTGCTGGAGTCAGAGGAGGCCCTTCGGGATCAGGGTTGAAAACCACTGCAGGCTATCATAGAAAAAGCTTAATTTCGAAGGATGTTCTTCAGGGTATGATTAAGTCACTTTCAGTGGCTAACTTACGGATAGTGTCATGTTTGGACAGCAGAACTTGTTAACTTGCAAACCGCAACAAAATGGTCTGAAGCTTTCACTTTGAAACAGTTCAAATACTTATTATGGGGCCAAGCAACACATTTGCTGGAAGCCTTTTGTTATTGTTTAGGTTTTATTTTCTATTCCTCCAAAACGCATCTTCTCTGAAAATAATGATGCATAGGATGTGTGACCTGCTGTATAAAGTTGTGTTCAGGTTTGTTCAAGAAAAGTGCATTGTTTATATCGTTTGGCCATGTTGGATTGGTCAGAAATAATTTGTGTGCAGTGTAATATATTTTTGTTAAGTAACAGTGTACAAGCAAACTCTCAGTTGAAAATAATTCCTTCTGAAGTTTTTTATTTTATTATTATTTTATTTTTATGGTTGAGTTTTAAGGAGACACTTCTTAGTAGATTTGTGTTCAGTGCAGAACCTTGTAACTCCAATGTCATAAAAAACAAACAAATGAAAAACAATATAGGCAGTCACAGTAACTTGTCAGCTTAAACTGGCTTGGTCAAGCTGCCTCCCTTCTTGAGCTTAAGTTGCTTGACTGGTATACTGGTTTTTCCAGTTTTTCCTCTTTTTTTCTGGGAGCAACACAGGTGCTTTTGACTTGCGGGGGTGACTTCAGGATCTCTAGGTAGCACACTGTTTTAGGCAGGCTCCTTTTTGTGTTTTTCGAGAGACGCGGAGCGAGAGTGAAGTGGGTTTTTGTTATGGCCTGTTTTTGACTACACTATATCCCTACTTTGACAATAGACTCCTTCTTTGATGCATAGGTCTTTATTTCTGCCTGTGATTCTTTAACTTGAACTTTGTTTTTTATTCTTGGATTTGTCCTGTTTGGTGCTCTTTCATTTTTTTGCAAGGACTTTGTTTTATGTTTTTTTGTTGGAAGGATTTTTCTCTTCCATCTATTGGACTATTCTTGTTCGGATTTCCATCCGGATTCCAGAGGACCATTTACAAGAGACTGTTCCTGGTGCAGGGGTGAGACCAGTCCAATACTGAAGGATTTTATTCACTTTGTGAATCTCTGTTTTTGTTTTTGAAGAGACTTTGTCCTAAGCCACCGTTTACCTCTCTTGTTATGTTTTTTAAATATATTTTATGTTCTTTGTATATTCTCTACAGTGCTTAGTGTATGCTTCATGTATCTAAAGGTCTGTAGCTTGTACATATGTATATAAATACATTTGTGGTAAGGTACTTGGGGGGGCAATATACTATGGGATATCACCTTATCTGCTTCATTTGGCCTTATTTTCTATAACTCTGGCAATACTCCCTAAGTACCAGGAGATTGTTACAACAACCTTTGGCACTTAGAGATTTGTTTCAACTCAGCCTTCATTATTAATGTGAGCTTCCCTACCAGGAATAAGTAACTCTAAGTATAATAAAATAAAGTAAGACAATCAACTCAATTGTTGTTAAATTAGAGTCCTGCACTGGCACAGACTGGAAGGGCCAATAAAACCTTCTGTATTCGGCTGCTATTAGTTTTAAAGTTTATGGCCATTGTACAGTTGTGCCATGTTATTTCCAATTTCCAAGTGTGTCAGCGAGTCCTCTCTCTCTCTCTCTCTCTCTCTCTCTCTCTCTGTCTCTCAGCACTCAGTGCCCTGCCCCTGGTGCAGCAGCTGCTGTGTGTGGTCCAGAGCAGCGGGTCTGCGGAGAGAGAGACGGACGACACTGACTTCAGACTGCTGTACCACGGTGAGCGGCTCACGGCGCCACGGCACTCAGCACCTCGGACTGCTGTTAGTACTGTCGTTGTTGTGTTGTGGAGAGTGGTGTCTCACAGCTGCGTGCTGCTCTGTGTGCAGTGGCTAACCTGGCTGTCAGGCTGAAGCCGTCCCACTCTGAGGCCCTGCAGCCTGCGCTCAACTCCCTGTACTGCAGCCTGGCTCTGTCTCCCGAGCCCTGCGCCAACAGAGGTGAGAGAGAGATGCAGAGATACTCAGAGAGATGCACACAGACACACAGACTGTTGGGGTAAAATTGCCCCCTGTGTATTGTATATACCCAGTGTATAATACTCTGCATGTTGGGAGAACAGAGTACAAGGATTTTTATATGACCTATATTATGTAGGCATAGTGATTATTTAACCTACTGTAACCATGTAACTCATTGTATTGTATTCTTATTGTAGGATTAGTTTAGACCAGACGCTGCAGATTTGACATTGACATATCTCACTGGAAATGTTGCCGTGGCCGGGGGGCTGAAACTTGTCAGTATTGAAAAAATAACATACTCGCGCATAACTGTGTTTCTGTGAAAGTCTAGAGACTTGAACCCACGGCCGTCCCCTCGTCTCTATCTTGGAAATGTCAAACCACAAACTCCCTATATTTATATTATGTTTTGAGGAACAGCTCAGAGCTGACAACATAAACAATATACATGCTGCTCTTCAGACAAACCAGCAATAAGATAGCGTCCCACGTCATCTAGCGCTAGGCAAACCGTGCAGATATGTCAACCGAAACTGTCGAGTGTGTTAGGGGTTATGATATTGGACACATTCCATGTCTGCCTAGCAACTAGATCTGTATATGATATGTCCTGCCCCGCAACTCTGACTTCTGACATGTATAAAACTGTGTGGTGTTGCAAAAATAAACTGAAGACAAACGATCTGGCATTGTGTTGGTGACTTTTTTGTTCCCGAGCTCGTCTCTTGCAGAGGATCCACCATCCTGCACTGACGGCGCTGGGTTATCCTAGTCCAGGGGTTTTCCTAGCCCAGCGAACCTGAAGGGTTTACTTCTGGTGAAGTGGTTGTACCTTAACAATTTGGGGGCTCGTCCGGGATACATTTGGTGAGTAGTCTCTTTTTGCCTTTGTTCTGTACCCTAAGAACTGCTCGCTACTTGTATCCAAAACGTGATGGACTAGAGGGCTGTTCCAGTTAGGCAGTAGACTCTAAATGCCCTAGTTCTGTGACTTAAGAGCTGCTGACTGACTGATGTATATTGGACTAGAAGGCTGTTACAATTAGGTAATAGGTTAGTAAGTAGACTCTATGCAGGCTAAGATGAATATGTCCTTCTCTTTAGCACAAAGCATTGACGCTGCAAAGGAAGGCAGCTCTGTGGGTAGACTAGTTCCTGATGAGCACAAAAATCCAACCTGCAAAGTGAAACCAATTCTTGTGGATCCCAAGCCACATTTGTGCCTCTTTGCGATAAGAGACATTTTCCCTGATGAAGAAATCACTTTTAGCTATGGAGAGATGAATTGGCCCCGGAGAGAAAAGGTATGTGAATGACTGTATTAGTATGAAATACAATACTTTTGCAGTCAACCTGACAAGTGTAGAAATGTCCCCACGCAGCAGGACAAGCGTGTAAAGTCCTGCTATACAAGAATCTACAGACATGCATGTTTAACTTGTGAAAATGAGCCTCATTTTAACTGGGCTGAGGAATGTGTGGCTGCTGTTGCAGACTTGCTGGAGTCAGAGGAGGCCCTTCGGGATCAGGGTTGAAAACCACTGCAGGCTATCATAGAAAAAGCTTAATTTCGAAGGATGTTCTTCAGGGTATGATTAAGTCACTTTCAGTGGCTAACTTACGGATAGTGTCATGTTTGGACAGCAGAACTTGTTAACTTGCAAACCGCAACAAAATGGTCTGAAGCTTTCACTTTGAAACAGTTCAAATACTTATTATGGGGCCAAGCAACACATTTGCTGGAAGCCTTTTGTTATTGTTTAGGTTTTATTTTCTATTCCTCCAAAACGCATCTTCTCTGAAAATAATGATGCATAGGATGTGTGACCTGCTGTATAAAGTTGTGTTCAGGTTTGTTCAAGAAAAGTGCATTGTTTATATCGTTTGGCCATGTTGGATTGGTCAGAAATAATTTGTGTGCAGTGTAATATATTTTTGTTAAGTAACAGTGTACAAGCAAACTCTCAGTTGAAAATAATTCCTTCTGAAGTTTTTTATTTTATTATTATTTTATTTTTATGGTTGAGTTTTAAGGAGACACTTCTTAGTAGATTTGTGTTCAGTGCAGAACCTTGTAACTCCAATGTCATAAAAAACAAACAAATGAAAAACAATATAGGCAGTCACAGTAACTTGTCAGCTTAAACTGGCTTGGTCAAGCTGCCTCCCTTCTTGAGCTTAAGTTGCTTGACTGGTATACTGGTTTTTCCAGTTTTTCCTCTTTTTTTCTGGGAGCAACACAGGTGCTTTTGACTTGCGGGGGTGACTTCAGGATCTCTAGGTAGCACACTGTTTTAGGCAGGCTCCTTTTTGTGTTTTTCGAGAGACGCGGAGCGAGAGTGAAGTGGGTTTTTGTTATGGCCTGTTTTTGACTACACTATATCCCTACTTTGACAATAGACTCCTTCTTTGATGCATAGGTCTTTATTTCTGCCTGTGATTCTTTAACTTGAACTTTGTTTTTTATTCTTGGATTTGTCCTGTTTGGTGCTCTTTCATTTTTTTGCAAGGACTTTGTTTTATGTTTTTTTGTTGGAAGGATTTTTCTCTTCCATCTATTGGACTATTCTTGTTCGGATTTCCATCCGGATTCCAGAGGACCATTTACAAGAGACTGTTCCTGGTGCAGGGGTGAGACCAGTCCAATACTGAAGGATTTTATTCACTTTGTGAATCTCTGTTTTTGTTTTTGAAGAGACTTTGTCCTAAGCCACCGTTTACCTCTCTTGTTATGTTTTTTAAATATATTTTATGTTCTTTGTATATTCTCTACAGTGCTTAGTGTATGCTTCATGTATCTAAAGGTCTGTAGCTTGTACATATGTATATAAATACATTTGTGGTAAGGTACTTGGGGGGGCAATATACTATGGGATATCACCTTATCTGCTTCATTTGGCCTTATTTTCTATAACTCTGGCAATACTCCCTAAGTACCAGGAGATTGTTACAACAACCTTTGGCACTTAGAGATTTGTTTCAACTCAGCCTTCATTATTAATGTGAGCTTCCCTACCAGGAATAAGTAACTCTAAGTATAATAAAATAAAGTAAGACAATCAACTCAATTGTTGTTAAATTAGAGTCCTGCACTGGCACAGACTGGAAGGGCCAATAAAACCTTCTGTATTCGGCTGCTATTAGTTTTAAAGTTTATGGCCATTGTACAGTTGTGCCATGTTATTTCCAATTTCCAAGTGTGTCAGCGAGTCCTCTCTCTCTCTCTCTCTCTCTCTCTCTCTCTGTCTCTCAGCACTCAGTGCCCTGCCCCTGGTGCAGCAGCTGCTGTGTGTGGTCCAGAGCAGCGGGTCTGCGGAGAGAGAGACGGACGACACTGACTTCAGACTGCTGTACCACGGTGAGCGGCTCACGGCGCCACGGCACTCAGCACCTCGGACTGCTGTTAGTACTGTCGTTGTTGTGTTGTGGAGAGTGGTGTCTCACAGCTGCGTGCTGCTCTGTGTGCAGTGGCTAACCTGGCTGTCAGGCTGAAGCCGTCCCACTCTGAGGCCCTGCAGCCTGCGCTCAACTCCCTGTACTGCAGCCTGGCTCTGTCTCCCGAGCCCTGCGCCAACAGAGGTGAGAGAGAGATGCAGAGATACTCAGAGAGATGCACACAGACACACAGACTGTTGGGGTAAAATTGCCCCCTGTGTATTGTATATACCCAGTGTATAATACTCTGCATGTTGGGAGAACAGAGTACAAGGATTTTTATATGACCTATATTATGTAGGCATAGTGATTATTTAACCTACTGTAACCATGTAACTCATTGTATTGTATTCTTATTGTAGGATTAGTTTAGACCAGACGCTGCAGATTTGACATTGACATATCTCACTGGAAATGTTGCCGTGGCCGGGGGGCTGAAACTTGTCAGTATTGAAAAAATAACATACTCGCGCATAACTGTGTTTCTGTGAAAGTCTAGAGACTTGAACCCACGGCCGTCCCCTCGTCTCTATCTTGGAAATGTCAAACCACAAACTCCCTATATTTATATTATGTTTTGAGGAACAGCTCAGAGCTGACAACATAAACAATATACATGCTGCTCTTCAGACAAACCAGCAATAAGATAGCGTCCCACGTCATCTAGCGCTAGGCAAACCGTGCAGATATGTCAACCGAAACTGTCGAGTGTGTTAGGGGTTATGATATTGGACACATTCCATGTCTGCCTAGCAA
Source organism: Amia ocellicauda (assembly GCF_036373705.1). Lineage (NCBI taxonomy): Eukaryota > Metazoa > Chordata > Actinopteri > Amiiformes > Amiidae > Amia > Amia ocellicauda. Next base: position 3,745,477 of record NC_089868.1, read on the forward strand.
CTAGATCTGTATATGATATGTCCTGCCCCGCAACTCTGACTTCTGACATGTATAAAACTGTGTGGTGTTGCAAAAATAAACTGAAGACAAACGATCTGGCATTGTGTTGGTGACTTTTTTGTTCCCGAGCTCGTCTCTTGCAGAGGATCCACCATCCTGCACTGACGGCGCTGGGTTATCCTAGTCCAGGGGTTTTCCTAGCCCAGCGAACCTGAAGGGTTTACTTCTGGTGAAGTGGTTGTACCTTAACAATTTGGGGGCTCGTCCGGGATACATTTGGTGAGTAGTCTCTTTTTGCCTTTGTTCTGTACCCTAAGAACTGCTCGCTACTTGTATCCAAAACGTGATGGACTAGAGGGCTGTTCCAGTTAGGCAGTAGACTCTAAATGCCCTAGTTCTGTGACTTAAGAGCTGCTGACTGACTGATGTATATTGGACTAGAAGGCTGTTACAATTAGGTAATAGGTTAGTAAGTAGACTCTATGCAGGCTAAGATGAATATGTCCTTCTCTTTAGCACAAAGCATTGACGCTGCAAAGGAAGGCAGCTCTGTGGGTAGACTAGTTCCTGATGAGCACAAAAATCCAACCTGCAAAGTGAAACCAATTCTTGTGGATCCCAAGCCACATTTGTGCCTCTTTGCGATAAGAGACATTTTCCCTGATGAAGAAATCACTTTTAGCTATGGAGAGATGAATTGGCCCCGGAGAGAAAAGGTATGTGAATGACTGTATTAGTATGAAATACAATACTTTTGCAGTCAACCTGACAAGTGTAGAAATGTCCCCACGTAGCAGGACAAGCGTGTAAAGTCCTGCTATACAAGAATCTACAGACATGCATGTTTAACTTGTGAAAATGAGCCTCATTTTAACTGGGCTGAGGAATGTGTGGCTGCTGTTGCAGACTTGCTGGAGTCAGAGGAGGCCCTTCGGGATCAGGGTTGAAAACCACTGCAGGCTATCATAGAAAAAGCTTAATTTCGAAGGATGTTCTGCAGGGTATGATTAAGTCACTTTGAGTGGCTAACTTACGGATAGTGTCATGTTTGGACAGCAGAACTTGTTAACTTGCAAACCGCAACAAAATGGTCTGAAGCTTTCACTTTGAAACAGTTCAAATACTTATTATGGGGCCAAGCAACACATTTGCTGGAAGCCTTTTGTTATTGTTTAGATTTTATTTTCTATTCCTCCAAAACGCATCTTCTCTGAAAATAATGATGCATAGGATGTGTGACCTGCTGTATAAAGTTGTGTTCAGGTTTGTTCAAGAAAAGTGCATTGTTTATATCGTTTGGCCATGTTGGATTGGTCAGAAATAATTTGTGTGCAGTGTAATATATTTTTGTTAAGTAACAGTGTACAAGCAAACTCTCAGTTGAAAATAATTCCTTCTGAAGTTTTTTATTTTATTATTATTTTATTTTTATGGTTGAGTTTTAAGGAGACACTTCTTAGTAGATTTGTGTTCAGTGCAGAACCTTGTAACTCCAATGTCATAAAAAACAAACAAATGAAAAACAATATAGGCAGTCACAGTAACTTGTCAGCTTAAACTGGCTTGGTCAAGCTGCCTCCCTTCTTGAGCTTAAGTTGCTTGACTGGTATACTGGTTTTTCCAGTTTTTCCTCTTTTTTTTCTGGGAGCAACACAGGTGCTTTTGAGTGTTGCTCTATAGCCTGCGGGGGTGACTTCAGGATCTCTAGGTAGCACACTGTTTTAGGCAGGCTCCTTTTTGTGTTTTTCGAGAGACGCGGAGCGAGAGTGAAGTGGGTTTTTGTTATGGCCTGTTTTTGACTACACTATATCCCTACTTTGACTATAGACTCCTTCTTTGATGCATAGGTCTTTATTTCTGCCTGTGAATCTTTAACTTGAACTTTGTTTTTTATTCTTGGATTTGTCCTGTTTGGTGCTCTTTCATTTTTTTGCAAGGACTTTGTTTTATGGTTTTTTGTTGGAAGGATTTTTCTCTTCCATCTATTGGACTATTCTTGTTCGGATTTCCATCCGGATTCCAGAGGACCATTTACAAGAGACTGTTCCTGGTGCAGGGGTGAGACCAGTCCAATACTGAAGGATTTTATTCACTTTGTGAATCTCTGTTTTTGTTTTTGAAGAGACTTTGTCCTAAGCCACCGTTTACCTCTCTTGTTATGTTTTTTAAATATATTTTATGTTCTTTGTATATTCTCTACAGTGCTTAGTGTATGCTTAATGTGTCTAAAGGTCTGTAGCTTGTACATATGTATATAAATACATTTGTGGTAAGGTACTTGGGGGGGCAATATACTATGGGATATCACCTTATCTGCTTCATTTGGCCTTATTTTCTATAACTCTGGCAATACTCCCTAAGTACCAGGAGATTGTTACAACAACCTTTGGCACTTAGAGATTTGTTTCAACTCAGCCTTCATTATTAATGTGAGCTTCCCTACCAGGAATAAGTAACTCTAAGTATAATAGAATAAAGTAAGACAATCAACTCAATTGTTGTTAAATTAGAGTCCTGCACTGGCACAGACTGGAAGGGCCAATAAAACCTTCTGTATTCGGCTGCTATTAGTTTTAAAGTTTATGGCCATTGTACAGTTGTGCCATGTTATTTCCAATTTCCAAGTGTGTCAGCGAGTCCTCTCTCTCTCTCTCAGCGCTCAGTGCCCTGCCCCTGGTGCAGCAGCTGCTGTGTGTGGTCCAGAGCAGCGGGTCTGCGGAGAGAGACGGACGACACTGACTTCAGACTGCTGTACCACGGTGATCGGCTCACGGCGCCACGGCACTCAGCACCTCGGACTGCTGTTAGTACTGTCGTTGTTGTGTTGTGGAGAGTGGTGTCTCACAGCTGCGTGCTGCTCTGTGTGCAGTGGCTAACCTGGCTGTCAGGCTGAAGCCGTCCCACTCTGAGGCCCTGCAGCCTGCGCTCAACTCCCTGTACTGCAGCCTGGCTCTGTCCCCCGAGCCCTGCGCCAACAGAGGTGAGAGAGAGATGCAGAGATACTCAGAGAGATGCACACAGACACACAGACTGTTGGGGTAAAATTGCCCCCTGTGTATTGTATATACCCAGTGTATAATACTCTGCATGTTGGGAGAACAGAGTACAAGGATTTTTATATGACCTATATTATGTAGGCATAGTGATTATTTAACCTACTGTAACCATGTAACTCATTGTATTGTATTCTTATTGTAGGATTAGTTTAGACCAGACGCTGCAGATTTGACATTGACATATCTCACTGGAAATGTTGCCGTGGCCGGGGGGCTGAAACTTGTCAGTATTGAAAAAATAACATACTCGCGCATAACTGTGTTTCTGTGAAAGTCTAGACACTTGAACCCACGGCCGTCCCCTCGTCTCTATCTTGGAAATGTCAAACCACAAACTCCCTATATTTATATTATGTTTTGAGGAACAGCTCAGAGCTGACAACATAAACAATATACATGCTGCTCTTCAGACAAACCAGCAATAAGATAGCGTCCCACATCATCTAGCGCTAGGCAAACCGTGCAGATATGTCAACCGAAACTGTCGAGTGTGTTAGGGGTTATGATATTGGACACATTCCATGTCTGCCTAGCAACTAGATCTGTATATGATATGTCCTGCCCCGCAACTCTGACTTCTGACATGTATAAAACTGTGTGGTGTTGCAAAAATAAACTGAAGACAAACGATCTGGCATTGTGTTGGTGACTTTTTTGTTCCCGAGCTCGTCTCTTGCAGAGGATCCACCATCCTGCACTGACGGCGCTGGGTTATCCTAGTCCAGGGGTTTTCCTAGCCCAGCGAACCTGAAGGGTTTACTTCTGGTGAAGTGGTTGTACCTTAACAATTTGGGGGCTTGTCCGGGATACATTTGGTGAGTAGTCTCTTTTTGCCTTTGTTCTGTACCCTAAGAACTGCTCGCTACTTGTATCCAAAACGTGATGGACTAGAGGGCTGTTCCAGTTAGGCAGTAGACTCTAAATGCCCTAGTTCTGTGACTTAAGAGCTGCTGACTGACTGATGTATATTGGACTAGAAGGCTGTTACAATTAGGTAATAGGTTAGTAAGTAGACTCTATGCAGGCTAAGATGAATATGTCCTTCTCTTTAGCACAAAGCATTGACGCTGCAAAGGAAGGCAGCTCTGTGGGTAGACTAGTTCCTGATGAGCACAAAAATCCAACCTGCAAAGTGAAACCAATTCTTGTGGATCCCAAGCCACATTTGTGCCTCTTTGCGATAAGAGACATTTTCCCTGATGAAGAAATCACTTTTAGCTATGGAGAGATGAATTGGCCCCGGAGAGAAAAGGTATGTGAATGACTGTATTAGTATGAAATACAATACTTTTGCAGTCAACCTGACAAGTGTAGAAATGTCCCCACGTAGCAGGACAAGCGTGTAAAGTCCTGCTATACAAGAATCTACAGACATGCATGTTTAACTTGTGAAAATGAGCCTCATTTTAACTGGGCTGAGGAATGTGTGGCTGCTGTTGCAGACTTGCTGGAGTCAGAGGAGGCCCTTCGGGATCAGGGTTGAGAACCACTGCAGGCTATCATAGAAAAAGCTTAATTTCGAAGGATGTTCTGCAGGGTATGATTAAGTCACTTTGAGTGGCTAACTTACGGATAGTGTCATGTTTGGACAGCAGAACTTGTTAACTTGCAAACCGCAACAAAATGGTCTGAAGCTTTCACTTTGAAACAGTTCAAATACTTATTATGGGGCCAAGCAACACATTTGCTGGAAGCCTTTTGTTATTGTTTAGATTTTATTTTCTATTCCTCCAAAACGCATCTTCTCTGAAAATAATGATGCATAGGATGTGTGACCTGCTGTATAAAGTTGTGTTCAGGTTTGTTCAAGAAAAGTGCATTGTTTATATCGTTTGGCCATGTTGGATTGGTCAGAAATAATTTGTGTGCAGTGTAATATATTTTTGTTAAGTAACAGTGTACAAGCAAACTCTCAGTTGAAAATAATTCCTTCTGAAGTTTTTTATTTTATTATTATTTTATTTTTATGGTTGAGTTTTAAGGAGACACTTCTTAGTAGATTTGTGTTCAGTGCAGAACCTTGTAACTCCAATGTCATAAAAAACAAACAAATGAAAAACAATATAGGCAGTCACAGTAACTTGTCAGCTTAAACTGGCTTGGTCAAGCTGCCTCCCTTCTTGAGCTTAAGTTGCTTGACTGGTATACTGGTTTTTCCAGTTTTTCCTCTTTTTTTTCTGGGAGCAACACAGGTGCTTTTGAGTGTTGCTCTATAGCCTGCGGGGGTGACTTCAGGATCTCTAGGTAGCACACTGTTTTAGGCAGGCTCCTTTTTGTGTTTTTCGAGAGACGCGGAGCGAGAGTGAAGTGGGTTTTTGTTATGGCCTGTTTTTGACTACACTATATCCCTACTTTGACTATAGACTCCTTCTTTGATGCATAGGTCTTTATTTCTGCCTGTGAATCTTTAACTTGAACTTTGTTTTTTATTCTTGGATTTGTCCTGTTTGGTGCTCTTTCATTTTTTTGCAAGGACTTTGTTTTATGGTTTTTTGTTGGAAGGATTTTTCTCTTCCATCTATTGGACTATTCTTGTTCGGATTTCCATCCGGATTCCAGAGGACCATTTACAAGAGACTGTTCCTGGTGCAGGGGTGAGACCAGTCCAATACTGAAGGATTTTATTCACTTTGTGAATCTCTGTTTTTGTTTTTGAAGAGACTTTGTCCTAAGCCACCGTTTACCTCTCTTGTTATGTTTTTTAAATATATTTTATGTTCTTTGTATATTCTCTACAGTGCTTAGTGTATGCTTAATGTGTCTAAAGGTCTGTAGCTTGTACATATGTATATAAATACATTTGTGGTAAGGTACTTGGGGGGGCAATATACTATGGGATATCACCTTATCTGCTTCATTTGGCCTTATTTTCTATAACTCTGGCAATACTCCCTAAGTACCAGGAGATTGTTACAACAACCTTTGGCACTTAGAGATTTGTTTCAACTCAGCCTTCATTATTAATGTGAGCTTCCCTACCAGGAATAAGTAACTCTAAGTATAATAGAATAAAGTAAGACAATCAACTCAATTGTTGTTAAATTAGAGTCCTGCACTGGCACAGACTGGAAGGGCCAATAAAACCTTCTGTATTCGGCTGCTATTAGTTTTAAAGTTTATGGCCATTGTACAGTTGTGCCATGTTATTTCCAATTTCCAAGTGTGTCAGCGAGTCCTCTCTCTCTCTCTCAGCGCTCAGTGCCCTGCCCCTGGTGCAGCAGCTGCTGTGTGTGGTCCAGAGCAGCGGGTCTGCGGAGAGAGACGGACGACACTGACTTCAGACTGCTGTACCACGGTGATCGGCTCACGGCGCCACGGCACTCAGCACCTCGGACTGCTGTTAGTACTGTCGTTGTTGTGTTGTGGAGAGTGGTGTCTCACAGCTGCGTGCTGCTCTGTGTGCAGTGGCTAACCTGGCTGTCAGGCTGAAGCCGTCCCACTCTGAGGCCCTGCAGCCTGCGCTCAACTCCCTGTACTGCAGCCTGGCTCTGTCCCCCGAGCCCTGCGCCAACAGAGGTGAGAGAGAGATGCAGAGATACTCAGAGACATGCACACAGACACACAGACTGTTGGGGTAAAATTGCCCCCTGTGTATTGTATATACCCAGTGTATAATATTCTGCATGTTGGGAGAACAGAGTACAAGGATTTTTATATGACCTATATTATGTAGGCATAGTGATTATTTAACCTACTGTAACCATGTAACTCATTGTATTGTATTCTTATTGTAGGATTAGTTTAGACCAGACGCTGCAGATTTGACATTGACATATCTCACTGGAAATGTTGCCGTGGCTGGGGGGCTGAAACTTGTCAGTATTGAAAAAATAACATACTCGCGCATAACTGTGTTTCTGTGAAAGTCTAGACACTTGAACCCACGGCCGTCCCCTCGTCTCTATCTTGGAAATGTCAAACCACAAACTCCCTATATTTATATTATGTTTTGAGAAACAGCTCAGAGCTGACAACATAAACAATATACATGCTGCTCTTCAGACAAACCAGCAATAAGATAGCGTCCCACGTCATCTAGCGCTAGGCAAACCGTGCAGATATGTCAACCGAAACTGTCGAGTGTGTTAGGGGTTATGATATTGGACACATTCCATGTCTGTCTAGCAACTAGATCTGTATATGATATGTCCTGCCCCAGAACTCTGACTTCTGACATGTATAAAACTGTGTGGTGTTGCAAAAATAAACTGAAGACAAACGATATGGCATTGTGTTGGTGACTTTTTTGTTCCCGAGCTCGTCTCCTGCGGAGGATCCACCATCCTGCACTGACGGCGCTGGGTTATCCTAGTCCAGGGAACCTGAAGGGTTTACTTCTGGTGAAGTGGTTGTACCTTAACACAGACACGTGTCCTTTTGTCATAAGATGAGCTACAATCTCTACCTCTCTCCAGCCGTGTCCATGCTGCTGTGTAACATAGCTCTGATAGTGCTGCTGCTGTCCCCTGTGTATATGTATTGTGTCAGTGAAGGTATAAAGTGGTGTGTGTCAAGGCTTACTAGAAGTGTACTTAAGAAAGATAAGGTGAAGCCAAGGCTCGGGCCAGAAGCTAGTTTGAGGTGTGTTTGTTATTTGCCATGAGCATGTTGGAGACAGTGTGAAAGAGTATGAGTGAAGTGTGTGCTCCCTAATCCATGTATTGAGGCATGAAGTATGAATGGTGCATATAAATAAAGCTGTGTGTCGGCCACAAGAGCGTCCCTCATGAGAATAGGGTGTGTTGTGATTGAGTTTGCTAGTGTTGTTAGCTGTGATGTATTTTTCCAAAAACAGAAGGGTCACTAACAGCCCAGCCTTTTGCAGTGCATGGGCCGGTCCCCTTCCGGGCTGGCTGGCCTTATATGGTATAGAGAGCAAGCTCCTCCACTACTACTCTCCCCAGTAGTGGACAGCGACACGGGCTTCTATTTATGTGACGTAATACCGCTTGTCATTGGAATAAGGGTGGGGTGTCGTTTCCCATACTCCTTTGCAACTATTTGCACCAGAGAAGTGCACTTGGGTTCTGGTTCTCTTGCCCCTCACATTCACACGAGGAATCCTAGGAACGAAACATGTCATACCGTCTCTTTCATCTCATGTGTAGACATTGGAAACGTACGTGTTTGCTTCATTGTCCTAGAATCCTTTGCGCCACGGTATGCAAATTTATGGGCCCATGATTGGCTCCCTGACATTACCCACCCCGCGACTGTTGCAGCGCACAACAGTGACCACCAGGGGGAGCCCCATCAAAGCTCCATAATATGTGTGTGTGTGTGTGTGTGTGTGTGTGTGTGTGTGTGTCTGTCTGTCTGTGTGTCTGTGTCTGTCTGAGGCTTTCCTGTTTGACTTTCATACGGTGGTATGTGATCATTGACAAAGATTTCAATCTCTTTAAGTCATTAACGTTAGCATAAAAAGTAATAATGGCGAACTCTGTTTGCAATATTGGTCTGTTGTAAACATTATTAGCTCATTATGACGTTATTTCGAAGCCCCAAACTGATCACACATCAGATGCGCCGCTATTGATCAACACTAAACCCACCAGAGCTGTGTTTTGTACGGCTTTGTAATACAACTCGTAACTGTGAAAGATTGCATAAGTCTGCTAATATATGTGCATACCGATGTATACACCCGTTTACACACTTTGTTGCGTACAGTTTATTTTAGTCGTGTTTTGTAGGCTGCATTTTGCTTGTATAGTCGTGTTTATGTATATGAGCTCGTTTAAAAACAAAAGAAATTCAAACAGTGTTCAATTTCCAATGTAAATGCTGTGTTTCTGCCCTGAAAATGTTGGCTGTGATGCTCATATGAAAAACTATGAAGTTTTATCCAACTCTGTTTCTCATTTTCGTCACACATCGCACATTATGCGGTGATTGTATGCAGTACGAAATGCCGGCGGTAGTGTGCAGTGAGAAAATAGCACTACCTTTTTATTGCGATGACAGCAATAGTTTAGTTTGATCACAAGCTGCTGCTCATTGCGCTTCATCAAAGCACTGGCGATCAGTCCTGCAGTCTCTCTTTCCCAGAGCACTTCTCTGGGCTGTTTTTCACTCAGCTCGTCCCGGAGGAAACTGAGTTCATTTCAAATGGAGAATAACCCACTGGTTTAGAGCAATGCGAGCACTGCTTGCTCAAGGCAGACACACTGATCAGTTGGTATGTGCACTTCATGGCTAAACTTGATCGATAATGTCTTACTTCAGGCTAAGATCAATGTGTCCTTCTCTTTAGCACAAAGCATTGACGCTGCAAAGGAAGGCAGCTCTGTGGGTAGACTAGTTCCTGATGAGCACAAAAATCCAACCTGCAAAATGAAACCGATTCTTGTGGATCCGAAGCCACATTTGTGCCTCATTTTCCCTGATGGAGAAATCACTTTTAGCTATGGAGAGATGAATTGGCCCCGGAGAGAAAAGGTATGTGAATGACTGTATTAGTATGAAATACAATACTTTTGCAGTCAACCTGACAAGTGTAGAAATGTCCCCACGCAGCAGGACAAGCGTGTAAAGTCCTGCTATACAAGAATCTACAGACATGCATGTTTAACTTGTGAAAATGAGCCTCATTTTAACTGGGCTGAGGAATGTGTGGCTGCTGTTGCAGACTTGCTGGAGTCAGAGGAGGCCCTTCGGGATCAGGGTTGAAAACCACTGCAGGCTATCATAGAAAAAGCTTAATTTCGAAGGATGTTCTTCAGGGTATGATTAAGTCACTTTCAGTGGCTAACTTACGGATAGTGTCATGTTTGGACAGCAGAACTTGTTAACTTGCAAACCGCAACAAAATGGTCTGAAGCTTTCACTTTGAAACAGTTCAAATACTTATTATGGGGCCAAGCAACACATTTGCTGGAAGCCTTTTGTTATTGTTTAGGTTTTATTTTCTATTCCTCCAAAACGCATCTTCTCTGAAAATAATGATGCATAGGATGTGTGACCTGCTGTATAAAGTTGTGTTCAGGTTTGTTCAAGAAAAGTGCATTGTTTATATCGTTTGGCCATGTTGGATTGGTCAGAAATAATTTGTGTGCAGTGTAATATATTTTTGTTAAGTAACAGTGTACAAGCAAACTCTCAGTTGAAAATAATTCCTTCTGAAGTTTTTTATTTTATTATTATTTTATTTTTATGGTTGAGTTTTAAGGAGACACTTCTTAGTAGATTTGTGTTCAGTGCAGAACCTTGTAACTCCAATGTCATAAAAAACAAACAAATGAAAAACAATATAGGCAGTCACAGTAACTTGTCAGCTTAAACTGGCTTGGTCAAGCTGCCTCCCTTCTTGAGCTTAAGTTGCTTGACTGGTATACTGGTTTTTCCAGTTTTTCCTCTTTTTTTCTGGGAGCAACACAGGTGCTTTTGACTTGCGGGGGTGACTTCAGGATCTCTAGGTAGCACACTGTTTTAGGCAGGCTCCTTTTTGTGTTTTTCGAGAGACGCGGAGCGAGAGTGAAGTGGGTTTTTGTTATGGCCTGTTTTTGACTACACTATATCCCTACTTTGACAATAGACTCCTTCTTTGATGCATAGGTCTTTATTTCTGCCTGTGATTCTTTAACTTGAACTTTGTTTTTTATTCTTGGATTTGTCCTGTTTGGTGCTCTTTCATTTTTTTGCAAGGACTTTGTTTTATGTTTTTTTGTTGGAAGGATTTTTCTCTTCCATCTATTGGACTATTCTTGTTCGGATTTCCATCCGGATTCCAGAGGACCATTTACAAGAGACTGTTCCTGGTGCAGGGGTGAGACCAGTCCAATACTGAAGGATTTTATTCACTTTGTGAATCTCTGTTTTTGTTTTTGAAGAGACTTTGTCCTAAGCCACCGTTTACCTCTCTTGTTATGTTTTTTAAATATATTTTATGTTCTTTGTATATTCTCTACAGTGCTTAGTGTATGCTTCATGTATCTAAAGGTCTGTAGCTTGTACATATGTATATAAATACATTTGTGGTAAGGTACTTGGGGGGGCAATATACTATGGGATATCACCTTATCTGCTTCATTTGGCCTTATTTTCTATAACTCTGGCAATACTCCCTAAGTACCAGGAGATTGTTACAACAACCTTTGGCACTTAGAGATTTGTTTCAACTCAGCCTTCATTATTAATGTGAGCTTCCCTACCAGGAATAAGTAACTCTAAGTATAATAAAATAAAGTAAGACAATCAACTCAATTGTTGTTAAATTAGAGTCCTGCACTGGCACAGACTGGAAGGGCCAATAAAACCTTCTGTATTCGGCTGCTATTAGTTTTAAAGTTTATGGCCATTGTACAGTTGTGCCATGTTATTTCCAATTTCCAAGTGTGTCAGCGAGTCCTCTCTCTCTCTCTCTCTCTCTCTCTCTCTCTCTGTCTCTCAGCACTCAGTGCCCTGCCCCTGGTGCAGCAGCTGCTGTGTGTGGTCCAGAGCAGCGGGTCTGCGGAGAGAGAGACGGACGACACTGACTTCAGACTGCTGTACCACGGTGAGCGGCTCACGGCGCCACGGCACTCAGCACCTCGGACTGCTGTTAGTACTGTCGTTGTTGTGTTGTGGAGAGTGGTGTCTCACAGCTGCGTGCTGCTCTGTGTGCAGTGGCTAACCTGGCTGTCAGGCTGAAGCCGTCCCACTCTGAGGCCCTGCAGCCTGCGCTCAACTCCCTGTACTGCAGCCTGGCTCTGTCTCCCGAGCCCTGCGCCAACAGAGGTGAGAGAGAGATGCAGAGATACTCAGAGAGATGCACACAGACACACAGACTGTTGGGGTAAAATTGCCCCCTGTGTATTGTATATACCCAGTGTATAATACTCTGCATGTTGGGAGAACAGAGTACAAGGATTTTTATATGACCTATATTATGTAGGCATAGTGATTATTTAACCTACTGTAACCATGTAACTCATTGTATTGTATTCTTATTGTAGGATTAGTTTAGACCAGACGCTGCAGATTTGACATTGACATATCTCACTGGAAATGTTGCCGTGGCCGGGGGGCTGAAACTTGTCAGTATTGAAAAAATAACATACTCGCGCATAACTGTGTTTCTGTGAAAGTCTAGAGACTTGAACCCACGGCCGTCCCCTCGTCTCTATCTTGGAAATGTCAAACCACAAACTCCCTATATTTATATTATGTTTTGAGGAACAGCTCAGAGCTGACAACATAAACAATATACATGCTGCTCTTCAGACAAACCAGCAATAAGATAGCGTCCCACGTCATCTAGCGCTAGGCAAACCGTGCAGATATGTCAACCGAAACTGTCGAGTGTGTTAGGGGTTATGATATTGGACACATTCCATGTCTGCCTAGCAACTAGATCTGTATATGATATGTCCTGCCCCGCAACTCTGACTTCTGACATGTATAAAACTGTGTGGTGTTGCAAAAATAAACTGAAGACAAACGATCTGGCATTGTGTTGGTGACTTTTTTGTTCCCGAGCTCGTCTCTTGCAGAGGATCCACCATCCTGCACTGACGGCGCTGGGTTATCCTAGTCCAGGGGTTTTCCTAGCCCAGCGAACCTGAAGGGTTTACTTCTGGTGAAGTGGTTGTACCTTAACAATTTGGGGGCTCGTCCGGGATACATTTGGTGAGTAGTCTCTTTTTGCCTTTGTTCTGTACCCTAAGAACTGCTCGCTACTTGTATCCAAAACGTGATGGACTAGAGGGCTGTTCCAGTTAGGCAGTAGACTCTAAATGCCCTAGTTCTGTGACTTAAGAGCTGCTGACTGACTGATGTATATTGGACTAGAAGGCTGTTACAATTAGGTAATAGGTTAGTAAGTAGACTCTATGCAGGCTAAGATGAATATGTCCTTCTCTTTAGCACAAAGCATTGACGCTGCAAAGGAAGGCAGCTCTGTGGGTAGACTAGTTCCTGATGAGCACAAAAATCCAACCTGCAAAGTGAAACCAATTCTTGTGGATCCCAAGCCACATTTGTGCCTCTTTGCGATAAGAGACATTTTCCCTGATGAAGAAATCACTTTTAGCTATGGAGAGATGAATTGGCCCCGGAGAGAAAAGGTATGTGAATGACTGTATTAGTATGAAATACAATACTTTTGCAGTCAACCTGACAAGTGTAGAAATGTCCCCACGTAGCAGGACAAGCGTGTAAAGTCCTGCTATACAAGAATCTACAGACATGCATGTTTAACTTGTGAAAATGAGCCTCATTTTAACTGGGCTGAGGAATGTGTGGCTGCTGTTGCAGACTTGCTGGAGTCAGAGGAGGCCCTTCGGGATCAGGGTTGAGAACCACTGCAGGCTATCATAGAAAAAGCTTAATTTCGAAGGATGTTCTGCAGGGTATGATTAAGTCACTTTGAGTGGCTAACTTACGGATAGTGTCATGTTTGGACAGCAGAACTTGTTAACTTGCAAACCGCAACAAAATGGTCTGAAGCTTTCACTTTGAAACAGTTCAAATACTTATTATGGGGCCAAGCAACACATTTGCTGGAAGCCTTTTGTTATTGTTTAGATTTTATTTTCTATTCCTCCAAAACGCATCTTCTCTGAAAATAATGATGCATAGGATGTGTGACCTGCTGTATAAAGTTGTGTTCAGGTTTGTTCAAGAAAAGTGCATTGTTTATATCGTTTGGCCATGTTGGATTGGTCAGAAATAATTTGTGTGCAGTGTAATATATTTTTGTTAAGTAACAGTGTACAAGCAAACTCTCAGTTGAAAATAATTCCTTCTGAAGTTTTTTATTTTATTATTATTTTATTTTTATGGTTGAGTTTTAAGGAGACACTTCTTAGTAGATTTGTGTTCAGTGCAGAACCTTGTAACTCCAATGTCATAAAAAACAAACAAATGAAAAACAATATAGGCAGTCACAGTAACTTGTCAGCTTAAACTGGCTTGGTCAAGCTGCCTCCCTTCTTGAGCTTAAGTTGCTTGACTGGTATACTGGTTTTTCCAGTTTTTCCTCTTTTTTTTCTGGGAGCAACACAGGTGCTTTTGAGTGTTGCTCTATAGCCTGCGGGGGTGACTTCAGGATCTCTAGGTAGCACACTGTTTTAGGCAGGCTCCTTTTTGTGTTTTTCGAGAGACGCGGAGCGAGAGTGAAGTGGGTTTTTGTTATGGCCTGTTTTTGACTACACTATATCCCTACTTTGACTATAGACTCCTTCTTTGATGCATAGGTCTTTATTTCTGCCTGTGAATCTTTAACTTGAACTTTGTTTTTTATTCTTGGATTTGTCCTGTTTGGTGCTCTTTCATTTTTTTGCAAGGACTTTGTTTTATGGTTTTTTGTTGGAAGGATTTTTCTCTTCCATCTATTGGACTATTCTTGTTCGGATTTCCATCCGGATTCCAGAGGACCATTTACAAGAGACTGTTCCTGGTGCAGGGGTGAGACCAGTCCAATACTGAAGGATTTTATTCACTTTGTGAATCTCTGTTTTTGTTTTTGAAGAGACTTTGTCCTAAGCCACCGTTTACCTCTCTTGTTATGTTTTTTAAATATATTTTATGTTCTTTGTATATTCTCTACAGTGCTTAGTGTATGCTTAATGTGTCTAAAGGTCTGTAGCTTGTACATATGTATATAAATACATTTGTGGTAAGGTACTTGGGGGGGCAATATACTATGGGATATCACCTTATCTGCTTCATTTGGCCTTATTTTCTATAACTCTGGCAATACTCCCTAAGTACCAGGAGATTGTTACAACAACCTTTGGCACTTAGAGATTTGTTTCAACTCAGCCTTCATTATTAATGTGAGCTTCCCTACCAGGAATAAGTAACTCTAAGTATAATAGAATAAAGTAAGACAATCAACTCAATTGTTGTTAAATTAGAGTCCTGCACTGGCACAGACTGGAAGGGCCAATAAAACCTTCTGTATTCGGCTGCTATTAGTTTTAAAGTTTATGGCCATTGTACAGTTGTGCCATGTTATTTCCAATTTCCAAGTGTGTCAGCGAGTCCTCTCTCTCTCTCTCTCTCTCTCTCTCTCTCTCTCTCTCTCAGCGCTCAGTGCCCTGCCCCTGGTGCAGCAGCTGCTGTGTGTGGTCCAGAGCAGCAGCTCTGCGGAGAGAGAGACGGACGACACTGACTTCAGACTGCTGTACCACGGTGATCGGCTCACGGCGCCACGGCACTCAGCATCTCGGACTGCTGTTAGTACTGTCGTTGTTGTGTTGTGGAGAGTGGTGTCTCACAGCTGCGTGCTGCTCTGTGTGCAGTGGCTAACCTGGCTGTCAGGCTGAAGCCGTCCCACTCTGAGGCCCTGCGGCCTGCGCTCAACTCCCTGTACTGCAGCCTGGCTCTGTCCCCCGAGCCCTGCGCCAACAGAGGTGAGAGAGAGATGCAGAGATACTCAGAGAGATGCACACAGACACACAGACTGTTGGGGTAAAATTGCCCCCTGTGTATTGTATATACCCAGTGTATAATACTCTGCATGTTGGGAGAACAGAGTACAAGGATTTTTATATGACCTATATTATGTAGGCATAGTGATTATTTAACCTACTGTAACCATGTAACTCATTGTATTGTATTCTTATTGTAGGATTAGTTTAGACCAGACGCTGCAGATTTGACATTGACATATCTCACTGGAAATGTTGCCGTGGCCGGGGGGCTGAAACTTGTCATTATTGCAAAAATAACATACTCGCGCATAACTGTGTTTCTGTGAAAGTCTAGAGACTTGAACCCACGGCCGTCCCCTCGTCTCTATCTTGGAAATGTCAAACCACAAACTCCCTATATTTATATTATGTTTTGAGGAACAGCTCAGAGCTGACAACATAAACAATATACATGCTGCTCTTCAGACAAACCAGCAATAAGATAGCGTCCCACGTCATCTAGCGCTAGGCAAACCGTGCAGATATGTCAACCGAAACTGTCGAGTGTGTTAGGGGTTATGATATTGGACACATTCCATGTCTGCCTAGCAACTAGATCTGTATATGATATGTCCTGCCCCGCAACTCTGACTTCTGACATGTATAAAACTGTGTGGTGTTGCAAAAATAAACTGAAGACAAACGATCTGGCATTGTGTTGGTGACTTTTTTGTTCCCGAGCTCGTCTCCTGCGGAGGATCCACCATCCTGCACTGACGGCGCTGGGTTATCCTAGTCCAGGGGTTTTCCTAGCCCAGCGAACCTGAAGGGTTTACTTCTGGTGAAGTGGTTGTACCTTAACAATTTGGGGGCTCGTCCGGGATACATTTGGTGAGTAGTCTCTTTTTGCCTTTGTTCTGTACCCTAAGAACTGCTCGCTACTTGTATCCAAAACGTGATGGACTAGAGGGCTGTTCCAGTTAGGCAGTAGACTCTAAATGCCCTAGTTCTGTGACTTAAGAGCTGCTGACTGACTGATGTATATTGGACTAGAAGGCTGTTACAATTAGGTAATAGGTTAGTAAGTAGACTCTATGCAGGCTAAGATCAATGTGTCCTTCTCTTTAGCACAAAGCATTGACGCTGTAAAGGAAGGCAGCTCTGTGGGTAGACTAGTTCCTGATGAGCACAAAAATCCAACCTGCAAAATGAAACCGATTCTTGTGGATCCGAAGCCACATTTGTGCCTCTTTGCGATAAGAGACATTTTCCCTGATGAAGAAATCACTTTTAGCTATGGAGAGATGAATTGGCCCCGGAGAGAAAAGGTATGTGAATGACTGTATTAGTATGAAATACAATACTTTTGCAGTCAACCTGACAAGTGTAGAAATGTCCCCACGCAGCAGGACAAGCGTGTAAAGTCCTGCTATACAAGAATCTACAGACATGCATGTTTAACTTGTGAAAATGAGCCTCATTTTAACTGGGCTGAGGAATGTGTGGCTGCTGTTGCAGACTTGCTGGAGTCAGAGGAGGCCCTTCGGAATCAGGGTTGAAAACCACTGCAGGCTATCATAGAAAAAGCTTAATTTCGAAGGATGTTCTGCAGGGTATGATTAAGTCACTTTGAGTGGCTAACTTACGGATAGTGTCATGTTTGGACAGCAGAACTTGTTAACTTGCAAACCGCAACAAAATGGTCTGAAGCTTTCACTTTGAAACAGTTCAAATACTTATTATGGGGCCAAGCAACACATTTGCTGGAAGCCTTTTGTTATTGTTTAGATTTTATTTTCTATTCCTCCAAAACGCATCTTCTCTGAAAATAATGATGCATAGGATGTGTGACCTGCTGTATAAAGTTGTGTTCAGGTTTGTTCAAGAAAAGTGCATTGTTTATATCGTTTGGCCATGTTGGATTGGTCAGAAATAATTTGTGTGCAGTGTAATATATTTTTGTTAAGTAACAGTGTACAAGCAAACTCTCAGTTGAAAATAATTCCTTCTGAAGTTTTTTATTTTATTATTATTTATTTTTATGGTTGAGTTTTAAGGAGACACTTCTTAGTAGATTTGTGTTCAGTGCAGAACCTTGTAAATCCAATGTCATAAAAAACAAACAAATGAAAAACAATATAGGCAGTCACAGTAACTTGTCAGCTTAAACTGGCTTGGTCAAGCTGCCTCCCTTCTTGAGCTTAAGTTGCTTGACTGGTATACTGGTTTTTCCAGTTTTTCCTCTTTTTTTTCTGGGAGCAACACAGGTGCTTTTGAGTGTTGCTCTATAGCCTGCGGGGGTGACTTCAGGATCTCTAGGTAGCATACTGTTTTAGGCAGGCTCCTTTTTGTGTTTTTCAAGAGACGCGGAGCGAGAGTGAAGTGGGTTTTTGTTATGGCCTGTTTTTGACTACACTATATCCCTACTTTGACAATAGACTCCTTCTTTGATGCATAGGTCTTTATTTCTGCCTGTGATTCTTTAACTTGAACTTTGTTTTTTATTCTTGGATTTGTCCTGTTTGGTGCTCTTTCATTTTTTTGCAAGGACTTTGTTTTATGTTTTTTTGTTGGAAGGATTTTTCTCTTCCATCTATTGGACTATTCTTGTTCGGATTTCCATCCGGATTCCAGAGGACCATTTACAAGAGACTGTTCCTGGTGCAGGGGTGAGACCAGTCCAATACTGAAGGATTTTATTCACTTTGTGAATCTCTGTTTTTGTTTTTGAAGAGACTTTGTCCTAAGCCACCGTTTACCTCTCTTGTTATGTTTTTTAAATATATTTTATGTTCTTTGTATATTCTCTACAGTGCTTAGTGTATGCTTAATGTATCTAAAGGTCTGTAGCTTGTACATATGTATATAAATACATTTGTGGTAAGGTACTTGGGGGGGCAATATACTATGGGATATCACCTTATCTGCTTCATTTGGCCTTATTTTCTATAACTCTGGCAATACTCCCTAAGTACCAGGAGATTGTTACAACAACCTTTGGCACTTAGAGATTTGTTTCAACTCAGCCTTCATTATTAATGTGAGCTTCCCTACCAGGAATAAGTAACTCTAAGTATAATAGAATAAAGTAAGACAATCAACTCAATTGTTGTTAAATTAGAGTCCTGCACTGGCACAGACTGGAAGGGCCAATAAAACCTTCTGTATTCGGCTGCTATTAGTTTTAAAGTTTATGGCCATTGTACAGTTGTGCCATGTTATTTCCAATTTCCAAGTGTGTCAGCGAGTCCTCTCTCTCTCTCTCAGCGCTCAGTGCCCTGCCCCTGGTGCAGCAGCTGCTGTGTGTGGTCCAGAGCAGCGGGTCTGCGGAGAGAGACGGACGACACTGACTTCAGACTGCTGTACCACGGTGATCGGCTCACGGCGCCACGGCACTCAGCACCTCGGACTGCTGTTAGTACTGTCGTTGTTGTGTTGTGGAGAGTGGTGTCTCACAGCTGCGTGCTGCTCTGTGTGCAGTGGCTAACCTGGCTGTCAGGCTGAAGCCGTCCCACTCTGAGGCCCTGCAGCCTGCGCTCAACTCCCTGTACTGCAGCCTGGCTCTGTCCCCCGAGCCCTGCGCCAACAGAGGTGAGAGAGAGATGCAGAGATACTCAGAGACATGCACACAGACACACAGACTGTTGGGGTAAAATTGCCCCCTGTGTATTGTATATACCCAGTGTATAATATTCTGCATGTTGGGAGAACAGAGTACAAGGATTTTTATATGACCTATATTATGTAGGCATAGTGATTATTTAACCTACTGTAACCATGTAACTCATTGTATTGTATTCTTATTGTAGGATTAGTTTAGACCAGACGCTGCAGATTTGACATTGACATATCTCACTGGAAATGTTGCCGTGGCTGGGGGGCTGAAACTTGTCAGTATTGAAAAAATAACATACTCGCGCATAACTGTGTTTCTGTGAAAGTCTAGACACTTGAACCCACGGCCGTCCCCTCGTCTCTATCTTGGAAATGTCAAACCACAAACTCCCTATATTTATATTATGTTTTGAGAAACAGCTCAGAGCTGACAACATAAACAATATACATGCTGCTCTTCAGACAAACCAGCAATAAGATAGCGTCCCACGTCATCTAGCGCTAGGCAAACCGTGCAGATATGTCAACCGAAACTGTCGAGTGTGTTAGGGGTTATGATATTGGACACATTCCATGTCTGTCTAGCAACTAGATCTGTATATGATATGTCCTGCCCCAGAACTCTGACTTCTGACATGTATAAAACTGTGTGGTGTTGCAAAAATAAACTGAAGACAAACGATATGGCATTGTGTTGGTGACTTTTTTGTTCCCGAGCTCGTCTCCTGCGGAGGATCCACCATCCTGCACTGACGGCGCTGGGTTATCCTAGTCCAGGGAACCTGAAGGGTTTACTTCTGGTGAAGTGGTTGTACCTTAACACAGACACGTGTCCTTTTGTCATAAGATGAGCTACAATCTCTACCTCTCTCCAGCCGTGTCCATGCTGCTGTGTAACATAGCTCTGATAGTGCTGCTGCTGTCCCCTGTGTATATGTATTGTGTCAGTGAAGGTATAAAGTGGTGTGTGTCAAGGCTTACTAGAAGTGTACTTAAGAAAGATAAGGTGAAGCCAAGGCTCGGGCCAGAAGCTAGTTTGAGGTGTGTTTGTTATTTGCCATGAGCATGTTGGAGACAGTGTGAAAGAGTATGAGTGAAGTGTGTGCTCCCTAATCCATGTATTGAGGCATGAAGTATGAATGGTGCATATAAATAAAGCTGTGTGTCGGCCACAAGAGCGTCCCTCATGAGAATAGGGTGTGTTGTGATTGAGTTTGCTAGTGTTGTTAGCTGTGATGTATTTTTCCAAAAACAGAAGGGTCACTAACAGCCCAGCCTTTTGCAGTGCATGGGCCGGTCCCCTTCCGGGCTGGCTGGCCTTATATGGTATAGAGAGCAAGCTCCTCCACTACTACTCTCCCCAGTAGTGGACAGCGACACGGGCTTCTATTTATGTGACGTAATACCGCTTGTCATTGGAATAGGGGTGGGGTGTCGTTTCCCATACTCCTTTGCAACTATTTGCACCAGAGAAGTGCACTTGGGTTCTGGTTCTCTTGCCCCTCACATTCACACGAGGAATCCTAGGAACGAAACATGTCATACCGTCTCTTTCATCTCATGTGTAGACATTGGAAACGTACGTGTTTGCTTCATTGTCCTAGAATCCTTTGCGCCACGGTATGCAAATTTATGGGCCCATGATTGGCTCCCTGACATTACCCACCCCGCGACTGTTGCAGCGCACAACAGTGACCACCAGGGGGAGCCCCATCAAAGCTCCATAATATGTGTGTGTGTGTGTGTGTGTGTGTGTGTGTGTGTGTGTGTGTGTGTGTGTCTGTCTGTGTGTCTGTGTCTGTCTGAGGCTTTCCTGTTTGACTTTCATACGGTGGTATGTGATCATTGACAAAGATTTCAATCTCTTTAAGTCATTAACGTTAGCATAAAAAGTAATAATGGCGAACTCTGTTTGCAATATTGGTCTGTTGTAAACATTATTAGCTCATTATGACGTTATTTCGAAGCCCCAAACTGATCACACATCAGATGCGCCGCTATTGATCAACACTAAACCCACCAGAGCTGTGTTTTGTACGGCTTTGTAATACAACTCGTAACTGTGAAAGATTGCATAAGTCTGCTAATATATGTGCATACCGATGTATACACCCGTTTACACACTTTGTTGCGTACAGTTTATTTTAGTCGTGTTTTGTAGGCTGCATTTTGCTTGTATAGTCGTGTTTATGTATATGAGCTCGTTTAAAAACAAAAGAAATTCAAACAGTGTTCAATTTCCAATGTAAATGCTGTGTTTCTGCCCTGAAAATGTTGGCTGTGATGCTCATATGAAAAACTATGAAGTTTTATCCAACTCTGTTTCTCATTTTCGTCACACATCGCACATTATGCGGTGATTGTATGCAGTACGAAATGCCGGCGGTAGTGTGCAGTGAGAAAATAGCACTACCTTTTTATTGCGATGACAGCCGTGCCGTCTTTAGTTTGATCACAAGCTGCTGCTCATTGCGCTTCATCAAAGCACTGGCGATCAGTCCTGCAGTCTCTCTTTCCCAGAGCACTTCTCTGGGCTGTTTTTCACTCAGCTCGTCCCGGAGGAAACTGAGTTCATTTCAAATGGAGAATAACCCACTGGTTTAGAGCAATGCGAGCACTGCTTGCTCAAGGCAGACACACTGATCAGTTGGTATGTGCACTTCATGGCTAAACTTGATCGATAATGTCTTACTTCAGGCTAAGATCAATGTGTCCTTCTCTTTAGCACAAAGCATTGACGCTGCAAAGGAAGGCAGCTCTGTGGGTAGACTAGTTCCTGATGAGCACAAAAATCCAACCTGCAAAATGAAACCAATTCTTGTGGATCCGAAGCCACATTTGTGCCTCATTTTCCCTGATGAAGAAATCACTTTTAGCTATGGAGAGATGAATTGGCCCCGGAGAGAAAAGGTATGTGAATGACTGTATTAGTATGAAATACAATACTTTTGCAGTCAACCTGACAAGTGTAGAAATGTCCCCACGCAGCAGGACAAGCGTGTAAAGTCCTGCTATACAAGAATCTACAGACATGCATGTTTAACTTGTGAAAATGAGCCTCATTTTAACTGGGCTGAGGAATGTGTGGCTGCTGTTGCAGACTTGCTGGAGTCAGAGGAGGCCCTTCGGGATCAGGGTTGAAAACCACTGCAGGCTATCATAGAAAAAGCTTAATTTCGAAGGATGTTCTTCAGGGTATGATTAAGTCACTTTCAGTGGCTAATTTACGGATAGTGTCATGTTTGGACAGCAGAACTTGTTAACTTGCAAACCGCAACAAAATGGTCTGAAGCTTTCACTTTGAAACAGTTCAAATACTTATTATGGGGCCAAGCAACACATTTGCTGGAAGCCTTTTGTTATTGTTTAGGTTTTATTTTCTATTCCTCCAAAACGCATCTTCTCTGAAAATAATGATGCATAGGATGTGTGACCTGCTGTATAAAGTTGTGTTCAGGTTTGTTCAAGAAAAGTGCATTGTTTATATCGTTTGGCCATGTTGGATTGGTCAGAAATAATTTGTGTGCAGTGTAATATATTTTTGTTAAGTAACAGTGTACAAGCAAACTCTCAGTTGAAAATAATTCCTTCTGAAGTTTTTTATTTTATTATTATTTTATTTTTATGGTTGAGTTTTAAGGAGACACTTCTTAGTAGATTTGTGTTCAGTGCAGAACCTTGTAACTCCAATGTCATAAAAAACAAACAAATGAAAAACAATATAGGCAGTCACAGTAACTTGTCAGCTTAAACTGGCTTGGTCAAGCTGCCTCCCTTCTTGAGCTTAAGTTGCTTGACTGGTATACTGGTTTTTCCAGTTTTTCCTCTTTTTTTCTGGGAGCAACACAGGTGCTTTTGACTTGCGGGGGTGACTTCAGGATCTCTAGGTAGCACACTGTTTTAGGCAGGCTCCTTTTTGTGTTTTTCGAGAGACGCGGAGCGAGAGTGAAGTGGGTTTTTGTTATGGCCTGTTTTTGACTACACTATATCCCTACTTTGACAATAGACTCCTTCTTTGATGCATAGGTCTTTATTTCTGCCTGTGATTCTTTAACTTGAACTTTGTTTTTTATTCTTGGATTTGTCCTGTTTGGTGCTCTTTCATTTTTTTGCAAGGACTTTGTTTTATGTTTTTTTGTTGGAAGGATTTTTCTCTTCCATCTATTGGACTATTCTTGTTCGGATTTCCATCCGGATTCCAGAGGACCATTTACAAGAGACTGTTCCTGGTGCAGGGGTGAGACCAGTCCAATACTGAAGGATTTTATTCACTTTGTGAATCTCTGTTTTTGTTTTTGAAGAGACTTTGTCCTAAGCCACCGTTTACCTCTCTTGTTATGTTTTTTAAATATATTTTATGTTCTTTGTATATTCTCTACAGTGCTTAGTGTATGCTTCATGTATCTAAAGGTCTGTAGCTTGTACATATGTATATAAATACATTTGTGGTAAGGTACTTGGGGGGGCAATATACTATGGGATATCACCTTATCTGCTTCATTTGGCCTTATTTTCTATAACTCTGGCAATACTCCCTAAGTACCAGGAGATTGTTACAACAACCTTTGGCACTTAGAGATTTGTTTCAACTCAGCCTTCATTATTAATGTGAGCTTCCCTACCAGGAATAAGTAACTCTAAGTATAATAAAATAAAGTAAGACAATCAACTCAATTGTTGTTAAATTAGAGTCCTGCACTGGCACAGACTGGAAGGGCCAATAAAACCTTCTGTATTCGGCTGCTATTAGTTTTAAAGTTTATGGCCATTGTACAGTTGTGCCATGTTATTTCCAATTTCCAAGTGTGTCAGCGAGTCCTCTCTCTCTCTCTCAGCGCTCAGTGCCCTGCCCCTGTTGCAGCAGCTGCTGTGTGTGGTCCAGAGCAGCAGCTCTGCGGAGAGAGAGACGGACGACACTGACTTCAGACTGCTGTACCACGGTGAGCGGCTCACGGCGCCACGGCACTCAGCACCTCGGACTGCTGTTAGTACTGTCGTTGTTGTGTTGTGGAGAGTGGTGTCTCACAGCTGCGTGCTGCTCTGTGTGCAGTGGCTAACCTGGCTGTCAGGCTGAAGCCGTCCCACTCTGAGGCCTTGCGGCCTGCGCTCAACTCCCTGTACTGCAGCCTGGCTCTGTCCCCCGAGCCCTGCGCCAACAGAGGTGAGAGAGAGATGCAGAGATACTCAGAGAGATGCACACAGACACACAGACTGTTGGGGTAAAATTGCCCCCTGTGTATTGTATATACCCAGTGTATAATACTCTGCATGTTGGGAGAACAGAGTACAAGGATTTTTATATGACCTATATTATGTAGGCATAGTGATTATTTAACCTACTGTAACCATGTAACTCATTGTATTGTATTCTTATTGTAGGATTAGTTTAGACCAGACGCTGCAGATTTGACATTGACATATCTCACTGGAAATGTTGCCGTGGCCGGGGGGCTGAAACTTGTCAGTATTGAAAAAATAACATACTCGCGCATAACTGTGTTTCTGTGAAAGTCTAGAGACTTGAACCCACGGCCGTCCCCTCGTCTCTATCTTGGAAATGTCAAACCACAAACTCCCTATATTTATATTATGTTTTGAGGAACAGCTCAGAGCTGACAACATAAACAATATACATGCTGCTCTTCAGACAAACCAGCAATAAGATAGCGTCCCACGTCATCTAGCGCTAGGCAAACCTTGCAGATATGTCAACCGAAACTGTCGAGTGTGTTAGGGGTTATGATATTGGACACATTCCATGTCTGCCTAGCAACTAGATCTGTATATGATATGTCCTGCCCCGCAACTCTGACTTCTGACATGTATAAAACTGTGTGGTGTTGCAAAAATAAACTGAAGACAAACGATCTGGCATTGTGTTGGTGACTTTTTTGTTCCCGAGCTCGTCTCCTGCGGAGGATCCACCATCCTGCACTGACGGCGCTGGGTTATCCTAGTCCAGGGAACCTGAAGGGTTTACTTCTGGTGAAGTGGTTGTACCTTAACACAGACACGTGTCCTTTTGTCATAAGATGAGCTACAATCTCTACCTCTCTCCAGCCGTGTCCATGCTGCTGTGTAACATAGCTCTGATAGTGCTGCTGCTGTCCCCTGTGTATATGTATTGTGTCAGTGAAGGTATAAAGTGGTGTGTGTCAAGGCTTACTAGAAGTGTACTTAAGAAAGATAAGGTGAAGCCAAGGCTCGGGCCAGAAGGTAGTTTGAGGTGTGTTTGTTATTTGCCATGAGCATGTTGGAGACAGTGTGAAAGAGTATGAGTGAAGTGTGTGCTCCCTAATCCATGTATTGAGGCATGAAGTATGAATGGTGCATAGAAATAAAGCTGTGTGTCGGCCACAAGAGCGTCCCTCATGAGAATAGGGTGTGTTGTGATTGAGTTTGCTAGTGTTGTTAGCTGTGATGTATTTTTCCAAAAACAGAAGGGTCACTAACAGCCCAGCCTTTTGCAGTGCATGGGCCGGTCCCCTTCCGGGCTGGCTGGCCTTATATGGTATAGAGAGCAAGCTCCTCCACTACTACTCTCCCCAGTAGTGGACAGCGACACGGGCTTCTATTTATGTGACGTAATACCGCTTGTCATTGGAATAAGGGTGGGGTGTCGTTTCCCATACTCCTCTGCAACTATTTGCACCAGAGAAGTGCACTTGGGTTCTGGGTCTCTTGCCCCTCACATTCACACGAGGAATCCTAGGAACGAAACATGTCATACCGTCTCTTTCATCTCATGTGTAGACATTGGAAACGTACGTGTTTGCTTCATTGTCCTAGAATCCTTTGCGCCACCGTATGCAAATTTATGGGCCCATGATTGGCTCCCTGACATTACCCACCCCGCGACTGTTGCAGCGCACAACAGTGACCACCAGGGGGAGCCCCATCAAAGCTCCATAATATGTGTGTGTGTGTGTCTGTGTCTGTCTGAGGCTTTCCTGTTTGACTTTCATACGGTGGTATGTGATCATTGACAAAGATTTCAATCTCTTTAAGTCATTAACGTTAGCATAAAAAGTAATAATGGCGAACTCTGTTTGCAATATTGGTCTGTTGTAAACATTATTAGCTCATTATGACGTTATTTCGAAGCCCCAAACTGATCACACATCAGATGCGCCGCTATTGATCAACACTAAACCCACCAGAGCTGTGTTTTGTACGGCTTTGTAATACAACTCGTAACTGTGAAAGATTGCATAAGTCTGCTAATATATGTGCATACCGATGTATACACCCGTTTACACACTTTGTTGCGTACAGTTTATTTTAGTCGTGTTTTGTAGGCTGCATTTTGCTTGTATAGTCGTGTTTATGTATATGAGCTCGTTTAAAAACAAAAGAAATTCAAACAGTGTTCAATTTCCAATGTAAATGCTGTGTTTCTGCCCTGAAAATGTTGGCTGTGATGCTCATATGAAAAACTATGAAGTTTTATCCAACTCTGTTTCTCATTTTCGTCACACATCGCACATTATGCGGTGATTGTATGCAGTACGAAATGCCGGCGGTAGTGTGCAGTGAGAAAATAGCACTACCTTTTTATTGCGATGACAGCCGTGCCGTCTTTAGTTTGATCACAAGCTGCTGCTCATTGCGCTTCATCAAAGCACTGGCGATCAGTCCTGCAGTCTCTCTTTCCCAGAGCACTTCTCTGGGCTGTTTTTCACTCAGCTCGTCCCGGAGGAAACTGAGTTCATTTCAAATGGAGAATAACCCACTGGTTTAGAGCAATGCGAGCACTGCTTGCTCAAGGCAGACACACTGATCAGTTGGTATGTGCACTTCATGGCTAAACTTGATCGATAATGTCTTACTTCAGGCTAAGATCAATGTGTCCTTCTCTTTAGCACAAAGCATTGACGCTGCAAAGGAAGGCAGCTCTGTGGGTAGACTAGTTCCTGATGAGCACAAAAATCCAACCTGCAAAATGAAACCAATTCTTGTGGATCCGAAGCCACATTTGTGCCTCATTTTCCCTGATGAAGAAATCACTTTTAGCTATGGAGAGATGAATTGGCCCCGGAGAGAAAAGGTATGTGAATGACTGTATTAGTATGAAATACAATACTTTTGCAGTCAACCTGACAAGTGTAGAAATGTCCCCACGCAGCAGGACAAGCGTGTAAAGTCCTGCTATACAAGAATCTACAGACATGCATGTTTAACTTGTGAAAATGAGCCTCATTTTAACTGGGCTGAGGAATGTGTGGCTGCTGTTGCAGACTTGCTGGAGTCAGAGGAGGCCCTTCGGGATCAGGGTTGAAAACCACTGCAGGCTATCATAGAAAAAGCTTAATTTCGAAGGATGTTCTTCAGGGTATGATTAAGTCACTTTCAGTGGCTAACTTACGGATAGTGTCATGTTTGGACAGCAGAACTTGTTAACTTGCAAACCGCAACAAAATGGTCTGAAGCTTTCACTTTGAAACAGTTCAAATACTTATTATGGGGCCAAGCAACACATTTGCTGGAAGCCTTTTGTTATTGTTTAGGTTTTATTTTCTATTCCTCCAAAACGCATCTTCTCTGAAAATAATGATGCATAGGATGTGTGACCTGCTGTATAAAGTTGTGTTCAGGTTTGTTCAAGAAAAGTGCATTGTTTATATCGTTTGGCCATGTTGGATTGGTCAGAAATAATTTGTGTGCAGTGTAATATATTTTTGTTAAGTAACAGTGTACAAGCAAACTCTCAGTTGAAAATAATTCCTTCTGAAGTTTTTTATTTTATTATTATTTTATTTTTATGGTTGAGTTTTAAGGAGACACTTCTTAGTAGATTTGTGTTCAGTGCAGAACCTTGTAACTCCAATGTCATAAAAAACAAACAAATGAAAAACAATATAGGCAGTCACAGTAACTTGTCAGCTTAAACTGGCTTGGTCAAGCTGCCTCCCTTCTTGAGCTTAAGTTGCTTGACTGGTATACTGGTTTTTCCAGTTTTTCCTCTTTTTTTTCTGGGAGCAACACAGGTGCTTTTGAGTGTTGCTCTATAGCCTGCGGGGGTGACTTCAGGATCTCTAGGTAGCACACTGTTTTAGGCAGGCTCCTTTTTGTGTTTTTCAAGAGACGCGGAGCGAGAGTGAAGTGGGTTTTTGTTATGGCCTGTTTTTGACTACACTATATCCCTACTTTGACAATAGACTCCTTCTTTGATGCATAGGTCTTTATTTCTGCCTGTGATTCTTTAACTTGAACTTTGTTTTTTATTCTTGGATTTGTCCTGTTTGGTGCTCTTTCATTTTTTTGCAAGGACTTTGTTTTATGTTTTTTTGTTGGAAGGATTTTTCTCTTCCATCTATTGGACTATTCTTGTTCGGATTTCCATCCGGATTCCAGAGGACCATTTACAAGAGACTGTTCCTGGTGCAGGGGTGAGACCAGTCCAATACTGAAGGATTTTATTCACTTTGTGAATCTCTGTTTTTGTTTTTGAAGAGACTTTGTCCTAAGCCACCGTTTACCTCTCTTGTTATGTTTTTTAAATATATTTTATGTTCTTTGTATATTCTCTACAGTGCTTAGTGTATGCTTAATGTGTCTAAAGGTCTGTAGCTTGTACATATGTATATAAATACATTTGTGGTAAGGTACTTGGGGGGGCAATATACTATGGGATATCACCTTATCTGCTTCATTTGGCCTTATTTTCTATAACTCTGGCAATACTCCCTAAGTACCAGGAGATTGTTACAACAACCTTTGGCACTTAGAGATTTGTTTCAACTCAGCCTTCATTATTAATGTGAGCTTCCCTACCAGGAATAAGTAACTCTAAGTATAATAGAATAAAGTAAGACAATCAACTCAATTGTTGTTAAATTAGAGTCCTGCACTGGCACAGACTGGAAGGGCCAATAAAACCTTCTGTATTCGGCTGCTATTAGTTTTAAAGTTTATGGCCATTGTACAGTTGTGCCATGTTATTTCCAATTTCCAAGTGTGTCAGCGAGTCCTCTCTCTCTCTCTCAGCGCTCAGTGCCCTGCCCCTGGTGCAGCAGCTGCTGTGTGTGGTCCAGAGCAGCGGGTCTGCGGAGAGAGACGGACGACACTGACTTCAGACTGCTGTACCACGGTGATCGGCTCACGGCGCCACGGCACTCAGCACCTCGGACTGCTG
Organism: Amia ocellicauda; assembly: GCF_036373705.1. Classification (NCBI taxonomy): domain Eukaryota; kingdom Metazoa; phylum Chordata; class Actinopteri; order Amiiformes; family Amiidae; genus Amia; species Amia ocellicauda. The sequence continues at coordinate 3,774,618 of NC_089868.1, forward strand.
TTAGTACTGTCGTTGTTGTGTTGTGGAGAGTGGTGTCTCACAGCTGCGTGCTGCTCTGTGTGCAGTGGCTAACCTGGCTGTCAGGCTGAAGCCGTCCCACTCTGAGGCCCTGCAGCCTGCGCTCAACTCCCTGTACTGCAGCCTGGCTCTGTCCCCCGAGCCCTGCGCCAACAGAGGTGAGAGAGAGATGCAGAGATACTCAGAGACATGCACACAGACACACAGACTGTTGGGGTAAAATTGCCCCCTGTGTATTGTATATACCCAGTGTATAATATTCTGCATGTTGGGAGAACAGAGTACAAGGATTTTTATATGACCTATATTATGTAGGCATAGTGATTATTTAACCTACTGTAACCATGTAACTCATTGTATTGTATTCTTATTGTAGGATTAGTTTAGACCAGACGCTGCAGATTTGACATTGACATATCTCACTGGAAATGTTGCCGTGGCTGGGGGGCTGAAACTTGTCAGTATTGAAAAAATAACATACTCGCGCATAACTGTGTTTCTGTGAAAGTCTAGACACTTGAACCCACGGCCGTCCCCTCGTCTCTATCTTGGAAATGTCAAACCACAAACTCCCTATATTTATATTATGTTTTGAGAAACAGCTCAGAGCTGACAACATAAACAATATACATGCTGCTCTTCAGACAAACCAGCAATAAGATAGCGTCCCACGTCATCTAGCGCTAGGCAAACCGTGCAGATATGTCAACCGAAACTGTCGAGTGTGTTAGGGGTTATGATATTGGACACATTCCATGTCTGCCTAGCAACTAGATCTGTATATGATATGTCCTGCCCCAGAACTCTGACTTCTGACATGTATAAAACTGTGTGGTGTTGCAAAAATAAACTGAAGACAAACGATATGGCATTGTGTTGGTGACTTTTTTGTTCCCGAGCTCGTCTCCTGCGGAGGATCCACCATCCTGCACTGACGGCGCTGGGTTATCCTAGTCCAGGGAACCTGAAGGGTTTACTTCTGGTGAAGTGGTTGTACCTTAACACAGACACGTGTCCTTTTGTCATAAGATGAGCTACAATCTCTACCTCTCTCCAGCCGTGTCCATGCTGCTGTGTAACATAGCTCTGATAGTGCTGCTGCTGTCCCCTGTGTATATGTATTGTGTCAGTGAAGGTATAAAGTGGTGTGTGTCAAGGCTTACTAGAAGTGTACTTAAGAAAGATAAGGTGAAGCCAAGGCTCGGGCCAGAAGCTAGTTTGAGGTGTGTTTGTTATTTGCCATGAGCATGTTGGAGACAGTGTGAAAGAGTATGAGTGAAGTGTGTGCTCCCTAATCCATGTATTGAGGCATGAAGTATGAATGGTGCATATAAATAAAGCTGTGTGTCGGCCACAAGAGCGTCCCTCATGAGAATAGGGTGTGTTGTGATTGAGTTTGCTAGTGTTGTTAGCTGTGATGTATTTTTCCAAAAACAGAAGGGTCACTAACAGCCCAGCCTTTTGCAGTGCATGGGCCGGTCCCCTTCCGGGCTGGCTGGCCTTATATGGTATAGAGAGCAAGCTCCTCCACTACTACTCTCCCCAGTAGTGGACAGCGACACGGGCTTCTATTTATGTGACGTAATACCGCTTGTCATTGGAATAGGGGTGGGGTGTCGTTTCCCATACTCCTTTGCAACTATTTGCACCAGAGAAGTGCACTTGGGTTCTGGTTCTCTTGCCCCTCACATTCACACGAGGAATCCTAGGAACGAAACATGTCATACCGTCTCTTTCATCTCATGTGTAGACATTGGAAACGTACGTGTTTGCTTCATTGTCCTAGAATCCTTTGCGCCACGGTATGCAAATTTATGGGCCCATGATTGGCTCCCTGACATTACCCACCCCGCGACTGTTGCAGCGCACAACAGTGACCACCAGGGGGAGCCCCATCAAAGATCCATAATATGTGTGTGTGTGTGTGTGTGTGTGTGTGTGTCTGTCTGTCTGTGTGTCTGTGTCTGTCTGAGGCTTTCCTGTTTGACTTTCATACGGTGGTATGTGATCATTGACAAAGATTTCAATCTCTTTAAGTCATTAACGTTAGCATAAAAAGTAATAATGGCGAACTCTGTTTGCAATATTGGTCTGTTGTAAACATTATTAGCTCATTATGACGTTATTTCGAAGCCCCAAACTGATCACACATCAGATGCGCCGCTATTGATCAACACTAAACCCACCAGAGCTGTGTTTTGTACGGCTTTGTAATACAACTCGTAACTGTGAAAGATTGCATAAGTCTGCTAATATATGTGCATACCGATGTATACACCCGTTTACACACTTTGTTGCGTACAGTTTATTTTAGTCGTGTTTTGTAGGCTGCATTTTGCTTGTATAGTCGTGTTTATGTATATGAGCTCGTTTAAAAACAAAAGAAATTCAAACAGTGTTCAATTTCCAATGTAAATGCTGTGTTTCTGCCCTGAAAATGTTGGCTGTGATGCTCATATGAAAAACTATGAAGTTTTATCCAACTCTGTTTCTCATTTTCGTCACACATCGCACATTATGCGGTGATTGTATGCAGTACGAAATGCCGGCGGTAGTGTGCAGTGAGAAAATAGCACTACCTTTTTATTGCGATGACAGCCGTGCCGTCTTTAGTTTGATCACAAGCTGCTGCTCATTGCGCTTCATCAAAGCACTGGCGATCAGTCCTGCAGTCTCTCTTTCCCAGAGCACTTCTCTGGGCTGTTTTTCACTCAGCTCGTCCCGGAGGAAACTGAGTTCATTTCAAATGGAGAATAACCCACTGGTTTAGAGCAATGCGAGCACTGCTTGCTCAAGGCAGACACACTGATCAGTTGGTATGTGCACTTCATGGCTAAACTTGATCGATAATGTCTTACTTCAGGCTAAGATCAATGTGTCCTTCTCTTTAGCACAAAGCATTGACGCTGCAAAGGAAGGCAGCTCTGTGGGTAGACTAGTTCCTGATGAGCACAAAAATCCAACCTGCAAAATGAAACCAATTCTTGTGGATCCGAAGCCACATTTGTGCCTCATTTTCCCTGATGAAGAAATCACTTTTAGCTATGGAGAGATGAATTGGCCCCGGAGAGAAAAGGTATGTGAATGACTGTATTAGTATGAAATACAATACTTTTGCAGTCAACCTGACAAGTGTAGAAATGTCCCCACGCAGCAGGACAAGCGTGTAAAGTCCTGCTATACAAGAATCTACAGACATGCATGTTTAACTTGTGAAAATGAGCCTCATTTTAACTGGGCTGAGGAATGTGTGGCTGCTGTTGCAGACTTGCTGGAGTCAGAGGAGGCCCTTCGGGATCAGGGTTGAAAACCACTGCAGGCTATCATAGAAAAAGCTTAATTTCGAAGGATGTTCTTCAGGGTATGATTAAGTCACTTTCAGTGGCTAATTTACGGATAGTGTCATGTTTGGACAGCAGAACTTGTTAACTTGCAAACCGCAACAAAATGGTCTGAAGCTTTCACTTTGAAACAGTTCAAATACTTATTATGGGGCCAAGCAACACATTTGCTGGAAGCCTTTTGTTATTGTTTAGGTTTTATTTTCTATTCCTCCAAAACGCATCTTCTCTGAAAATAATGATGCATAGGATGTGTGACCTGCTGTATAAAGTTGTGTTCAGGTTTGTTCAAGAAAAGTGCATTGTTTATATCGTTTGGCCATGTTGGATTGGTCAGAAATAATTTGTGTGCAGTGTAATATATTTTTGTTAAGTAACAGTGTACAAGCAAACTCTCAGTTGAAAATAATTCCTTCTGAAGTTTTTTATTTTATTATTATTTTATTTTTATGGTTGAGTTTTAAGGAGACACTTCTTAGTAGATTTGTGTTCAGTGCAGAACCTTGTAACTCCAATGTCATAAAAAACAAACAAATGAAAAACAATATAGGCAGTCACAGTAACTTGTCAGCTTAAACTGGCTTGGTCAAGCTGCCTCCCTTCTTGAGCTTAAGTTGCTTGACTGGTATACTGGTTTTTCCAGTTTTTCCTCTTTTTTTCTGGGAGCAACACAGGTGCTTTTGACTTGCGGGGGTGACTTCAGGATCTCTAGGTAGCACACTGTTTTAGGCAGGCTCCTTTTTGTGTTTTTCGAGAGACGCGGAGCGAGAGTGAAGTGGGTTTTTGTTATGGCCTGTTTTTGACTACACTATATCCCTACTTTGACAATAGACTCCTTCTTTGATGCATAGGTCTTTATTTCTGCCTGTGATTCTTTAACTTGAACTTTGTTTTTTATTCTTGGATTTGTCCTGTTTGGTGCTCTTTCATTTTTTTGCAAGGACTTTGTTTTATGTTTTTTTGTTGGAAGGATTTTTCTCTTCCATCTATTGGACTATTCTTGTTCGGATTTCCATCCGGATTCCAGAGGACCATTTACAAGAGACTGTTCCTGGTGCAGGGGTGAGACCAGTCCAATACTGAAGGATTTTATTCACTTTGTGAATCTCTGTTTTTGTTTTTGAAGAGACTTTGTCCTAAGCCACCGTTTACCTCTCTTGTTATGTTTTTTAAATATATTTTATGTTCTTTGTATATTCTCTACAGTGCTTAGTGTATGCTTCATGTATCTAAAGGTCTGTAGCTTGTACATATGTATATAAATACATTTGTGGTAAGGTACTTGGGGGGGCAATATACTATGGGATATCACCTTATCTGCTTCATTTGGCCTTATTTTCTATAACTCTGGCAATACTCCCTAAGTACCAGGAGATTGTTACAACAACCTTTGGCACTTAGAGATTTGTTTCAACTCAGCCTTCATTATTAATGTGAGCTTCCCTACCAGGAATAAGTAACTCTAAGTATAATAAAATAAAGTAAGACAATCAACTCAATTGTTGTTAAATTAGAGTCCTGCACTGGCACAGACTGGAAGGGCCAATAAAACCTTCTGTATTCGGCTGCTATTAGTTTTAAAGTTTATGGCCATTGTACAGTTGTGCCATGTTATTTCCAATTTCCAAGTGTGTCAGCGAGTCCTCTCTCTCTCTCTCTCAGCGCTCAGTGCCCTGCCCCTGGTGCAGCAGCTGCTGTGTGTGGTCCAGAGCAGCGGCTCTGCGGAGAGAGAGACGGACGACACTGACTTCAGACTGCTGTACCACGGTGAGCGGCTCACGGCGCCACGGCACTCAGCACCTCGGACTGCTGTTAGTACTGTCGTTGTTGTGTTGTGGAGAGTGGTGTCTCACAGCTGCGTGCTGCTCTGTGTGCAGTGGCTAACCTGGCTGTCAGGCTGAAGCCGTCCCACTCTGAGGCCCTGCAGCCTGCGCTCAACTCCCTGTACTGCAGCCTGGCTCTGTCTCCCGAGCCCTGCGCCAACAGAGGTGAGAGAGAGATGCAGAGATACTCAGAGAGATGCACACAGACACACAGACTGTTGGGGTAAAATTGCCCCCTGTGTATTGTATATACCCAGTGTATAATACTCTGCATGTTGGGAGAACAGAGTACAAGGATTTTTATATGACCTATATTATGTAGGCATAGTGATTATTTAACCTACTGTAACCATGTAACTCATTGTATTGTATTCTTATTGTAGGATTAGTTTAGACCAGACGCTGCAGATTTGACATTGACATATCTCACTGGAAATGTTGCCGTGGCCGGGGGGCTGAAACTTGTCAGTATTGAAAAAATAACATACTCGCGCATAACTGTGTTTCTGTGAAAGTCTAGAGACTTGAACCCACGGCCGTCCCCTCGTCTCTATCTTGGAAATGTCAAACCACAAACTCCCTATATTTATATTATGTTTTGAGGAACAGCTCAGAGCTGACAACATAAACAATATACATGCTGCTCTTCAGACAAACCAGCAATAAGATAGCGTCCCACGTCATCTAGCGCTAGGCAAACCGTGCAGATATGTCAACCGAAACTGTCGAGTGTGTTAGGGGTTATGATATTGGACACATTCCATGTCTGCCTAGCAACTAGATCTGTATATGATATGTCCTGCCCCGCAACTCTGACTTCTGACATGTATAAAACTGTGTGGTGTTGCAAAAATAAACTGAAGACAAACGATCTGGCATTGTGTTGGTGACTTTTTTGTTCCCGAGCTCGTCTCTTGCAGAGGATCCACCATCCTGCACTGACGGCGCTGGGTTATCCTAGTCCAGGGGTTTTCCTAGCCCAGCGAACCTGAAGGGTTTACTTCTGGTGAAGTGGTTGTACCTTAACAATTTGGGGGCTCGTCCGGGATACATTTGGTGAGTAGTCTCTTTTTGCCTTTGTTCTGTACCCTAAGAACTGCTCGCTACTTGTATCCAAAACGTGATGGACTAGAGGGCTGTTCCAGTTAGGCAGTAGACTCTAAATGCCCTAGTTCTGTGACTTAAGAGCTGCTGACTGACTGATGTATATTGGACTAGAAGGCTGTTACAATTAGGTAATAGGTTAGTAAGTAGACTCTATGCAGGCTAAGATGAATATGTCCTTCTCTTTAGCACAAAGCATTGACGCTGCAAAGGAAGGCAGCTCTGTGGGTAGACTAGTTCCTGATGAGCACAAAAATCCAACCTGCAAAGTGAAACCAATTCTTGTGGATCCCAAGCCACATTTGTGCCTCTTTGCGATAAGAGACATTTTCCCTGATGAAGAAATCACTTTTAGCTATGGAGAGATGAATTGGCCCCGGAGAGAAAAGGTATGTGAATGACTGTATTAGTATGAAATACAATACTTTTGCAGTCAACCTGACAAGTGTAGAAATGTCCCCACGTAGCAGGACAAGCGTGTAAAGTCCTGCTATACAAGAATCTACAGACATGCATGTTTAACTTGTGAAAATGAGCCTCATTTTAACTGGGCTGAGGAATGTGTGGCTGCTGTTGCAGACTTGCTGGAGTCAGAGGAGGCCCTTCGGGATCAGGGTTGAGAACCACTGCAGGCTATCATAGAAAAAGCTTAATTTCGAAGGATGTTCTGCAGGGTATGATTAAGTCACTTTGAGTGGCTAACTTACGGATAGTGTCATGTTTGGACAGCAGAACTTGTTAACTTGCAAACCGCAACAAAATGGTCTGAAGCTTTCACTTTGAAACAGTTCAAATACTTATTATGGGGCCAAGCAACACATTTGCTGGAAGCCTTTTGTTATTGTTTAGATTTTATTTTCTATTCCTCCAAAACGCATCTTCTCTGAAAATAATGATGCATAGGATGTGTGACCTGCTGTATAAAGTTGTGTTCAGGTTTGTTCAAGAAAAGTGCATTGTTTATATCGTTTGGCCATGTTGGATTGGTCAGAAATAATTTGTGTGCAGTGTAATATATTTTTGTTAAGTAACAGTGTACAAGCAAACTCTCAGTTGAAAATAATTCCTTCTGAAGTTTTTTATTTTATTATTATTTTATTTTTATGGTTGAGTTTTAAGGAGACACTTCTTAGTAGATTTGTGTTCAGTGCAGAACCTTGTAACTCCAATGTCATAAAAAACAAACAAATGAAAAACAATATAGGCAGTCACAGTAACTTGTCAGCTTAAACTGGCTTGGTCAAGCTGCCTCCCTTCTTGAGCTTAAGTTGCTTGACTGGTATACTGGTTTTTCCAGTTTTTCCTCTTTTTTTTCTGGGAGCAACACAGGTGCTTTTGAGTGTTGCTCTATAGCCTGCGGGGGTGACTTCAGGATCTCTAGGTAGCACACTGTTTTAGGCAGGCTCCTTTTTGTGTTTTTCGAGAGACGCGGAGCGAGAGTGAAGTGGGTTTTTGTTATGGCCTGTTTTTGACTACACTATATCCCTACTTTGACTATAGACTCCTTCTTTGATGCATAGGTCTTTATTTCTGCCTGTGAATCTTTAACTTGAACTTTGTTTTTTATTCTTGGATTTGTCCTGTTTGGTGCTCTTTCATTTTTTTGCAAGGACTTTGTTTTATGGTTTTTTGTTGGAAGGATTTTTCTCTTCCATCTATTGGACTATTCTTGTTCGGATTTCCATCCGGATTCCAGAGGACCATTTACAAGAGACTGTTCCTGGTGCAGGGGTGAGACCAGTCCAATACTGAAGGATTTTATTCACTTTGTGAATCTCTGTTTTTGTTTTTGAAGAGACTTTGTCCTAAGCCACCGTTTACCTCTCTTGTTATGTTTTTTAAATATATTTTATGTTCTTTGTATATTCTCTACAGTGCTTAGTGTATGCTTAATGTGTCTAAAGGTCTGTAGCTTGTACATATGTATATAAATACATTTGTGGTAAGGTACTTGGGGGGGCAATATACTATGGGATATCACCTTATCTGCTTCATTTGGCCTTATTTTCTATAACTCTGGCAATACTCCCTAAGTACCAGGAGATTGTTACAACAACCTTTGGCACTTAGAGATTTGTTTCAACTCAGCCTTCATTATTAATGTGAGCTTCCCTACCAGGAATAAGTAACTCTAAGTATAATAGAATAAAGTAAGACAATCAACTCAATTGTTGTTAAATTAGAGTCCTGCACTGGCACAGACTGGAAGGGCCAATAAAACCTTCTGTATTCGGCTGCTATTAGTTTTAAAGTTTATGGCCATTGTACAGTTGTGCCATGTTATTTCCAATTTCCAAGTGTGTCAGCGAGTCCTCTCTCTCTCTCTCAGCGCTCAGTGCCCTGCCCCTGGTGCAGCAGCTGCTGTGTGTGGTCCAGAGCAGCGGGTCTGCGGAGAGAGACGGACGACACTGACTTCAGACTGCTGTACCACGGTGATCGGCTCACGGCGCCACGGCACTCAGCACCTCGGACTGCTGTTAGTACTGTCGTTGTTGTGTTGTGGAGAGTGGTGTCTCACAGCTGCGTGCTGCTCTGTGTGCAGTGGCTAACCTGGCTGTCAGGCTGAAGCCGTCCCACTCTGAGGCCCTGCAGCCTGCGCTCAACTCCCTGTACTGCAGCCTGGCTCTGTCCCCCGAGCCCTGCGCCAACAGAGGTGAGAGAGAGATGCAGAGATACTCAGAGACATGCACACAGACACACAGACTGTTGGGGTAAAATTGCCCCCTGTGTATTGTATATACCCAGTGTATAATATTCTGCATGTTGGGAGAACAGAGTACAAGGATTTTTATATGACCTATATTATGTAGGCATAGTGATTATTTAACCTACTGTAACCATGTAACTCATTGTATTGTATTCTTATTGTAGGATTAGTTTAGACCAGACGCTGCAGATTTGACATTGACATATCTCACTGGAAATGTTGCCGTGGCTGGGGGGCTGAAACTTGTCAGTATTGAAAAAATAACATACTCGCGCATAACTGTGTTTCTGTGAAAGTCTAGACACTTGAACCCACGGCCGTCCCCTCGTCTCTATCTTGGAAATGTCAAACCACAAACTCCCTATATTTATATTATGTTTTGAGAAACAGCTCAGAGCTGACAACATAAACAATATACATGCTGCTCTTCAGACAAACCAGCAATAAGATAGCGTCCCACGTCATCTAGCGCTAGGCAAACCGTGCAGATATGTCAACCGAAACTGTCGAGTGTGTTAGGGGTTATGATATTGGACACATTCCATGTCTGTCTAGCAACTAGATCTGTATATGATATGTCCTGCCCCAGAACTCTGACTTCTGACATGTATAAAACTGTGTGGTGTTGCAAAAATAAACTGAAGACAAACGATATGGCATTGTGTTGGTGACTTTTTTGTTCCCGAGCTCGTCTCCTGCGGAGGATCCACCATCCTGCACTGACGGCGCTGGGTTATCCTAGTCCAGGGAACCTGAAGGGTTTACTTCTGGTGAAGTGGTTGTACCTTAACACAGACACGTGTCCTTTTGTCATAAGATGAGCTACAATCTCTACCTCTCTCCAGCCGTGTCCATGCTGCTGTGTAACATAGCTCTGATAGTGCTGCTGCTGTCCCCTGTGTATATGTATTGTGTCAGTGAAGGTATAAAGTGGTGTGTGTCAAGGCTTACTAGAAGTGTACTTAAGAAAGATAAGGTGAAGCCAAGGCTCGGGCCAGAAGCTAGTTTGAGGTGTGTTTGTTATTTGCCATGAGCATGTTGGAGACAGTGTGAAAGAGTATGAGTGAAGTGTGTGCTCCCTAATCCATGTATTGAGGCATGAAGTATGAATGGTGCATATAAATAAAGCTGTGTGTCGGCCACAAGAGCGTCCCTCATGAGAATAGGGTGTGTTGTGATTGAGTTTGCTAGTGTTGTTAGCTGTGATGTATTTTTCCAAAAACAGAAGGGTCACTAACAGCCCAGCCTTTTGCAGTGCATGGGCCGGTCCCCTTCCGGGCTGGCTGGCCTTATATGGTATAGAGAGCAAGCTCCTCCACTACTACTCTCCCCAGTAGTGGACAGCGACACGGGCTTCTATTTATGTGACGTAATACCGCTTGTCATTGGAATAAGGGTGGGGTATCGTTTCCCATACTCCTTTGCAACTATTTGCACCAGAGAAGTGCACTTGGGTTCTGGTTCTCTTGCCCCTCACATTCACACGAGGAATCCTAGGAACGAAACATGTCATACCGTCTCTTTCATCTCATGTGTAGACATTGGAAACGTACGTGTTTGCTTCATTGTCCTAGAATCCTTTGCGCCACGGTATGCAAATTTATGGGCCCATGATTGGCTCCCTGACATTACCCACCCCGCGACTGTTGCAGCGCACAACAGTGACCACCAGGGGGAGCCCCATCAAAGCTCCATAATATGTGTGTGTGTGTGTGTGTGTGTGTGTGTGTGTCTGTCTGTCTGTGTGTCTGTGTCTGTCTGAGGCTTTCCTGTTTGACTTTCATACGGTGGTATGTGATCATTGACAAAGATTTCAATCTCTTTAAGTCATTAACGTTAGCATAAAAAGTAATAATGGCGAACTCTGTTTGCAATATTGGTCTGTTGTAAACATTATTAGCTCATTATGACGTTATTTCGAAGCCCCAAACTGATCACACATCAGATGCGCCGCTATTGATCAACACTAAACCCACCAGAGCTGTGTTTTGTACGGCTTTGTAATACAACTCGTAACTGTGAAAGATTGCATAAGTCTGCTAATATATGTGCATACCGATGTATACACCCGTTTACACACTTTGTTGCGTACAGTTTATTTTAGTCGTGTTTTGTAGGCTGCATTTTGCTTGTATAGTCGTGTTTATGTATATGAGCTCGTTTAAAAACAAAAGAAATTCAAACAGTGTTCAATTTCCAATGTAAATGCTGTGTTTCTGCCCTGAAAATGTTGGCTGTGATGCTCATATGAAAAACTATGAAGTTTTATCCAACTCTGTTTCTCATTTTCGTCACACATCGCACATTATGCGGTGATTGTATGCAGTACGAAATGCCGGCGGTAGTGTGCAGTGAGAAAATAGCACTACCTTTTTATTGCGATGACAGCCGTGCCGTCTTTAGTTTGATCACAAGCTGCTGCTCATTGCGCTTCATCAAAGCACTGGCGATCAGTCCTGCAGTCTCTCTTTCCCAGAGCACTTCTCTGGGCTGTTTTTCACTCAGCTCGTCCCGGAGGAAACTGAGTTCATTTCAAATGGAGAATAACCCACTGGTTTAGAGCAATGCGAGCACTGCTTGCTCAAGGCAGACACACTGATCAGTTGGTATGTGCACTTCATGGCTAAACTTGATCGATAATGTCTTACTTCAGGCTAAGATCAATGTGTCCTTCTCTTTAGCACAAAGCATTGACGCTGCAAAGGAAGGCAGCTCTGTGGGTAGACTAGTTCCTGATGAGCACAAAAATCCAACCTGCAAAATGAAACCAATTCTTGTGGATCCGAAGCCACATTTGTGCCTCATTTTCCCTGATGAAGAAATCACTTTTAGCTATGGAGAGATGAATTGGCCCCGGAGAGAAAAGGTATGTGAATGACTGTATTAGTATGAAATACAATACTTTTGCAGTCAACCTGACAAGTGTAGAAATGTCCCCACGCAGCAGGACAAGCGTGTAAAGTCCTGCTATACAAGAATCTACAGACATGCATGTTTAACTTGTGAAAATGAGCCTCATTTTAACTGGGCTGAGGAATGTGTGGCTGCTGTTGCAGACTTGCTGGAGTCAGAGGAGGCCCTTCGGGATCAGGGTTGAAAACCACTGCAGGCTATCATAGAAAAAGCTTAATTTCGAAGGATGTTCTTCAGGGTATGATTAAGTCACTTTCAGTGGCTAATTTACGGATAGTGTCATGTTTGGACAGCAGAACTTGTTAACTTGCAAACCGCAACAAAATGGTCTGAAGCTTTCACTTTGAAACAGTTCAAATACTTATTATGGGGCCAAGCAACACATTTGCTGGAAGCCTTTTGTTATTGTTTAGGTTTTATTTTCTATTCCTCCAAAACGCATCTTCTCTGAAAATAATGATGCATAGGATGTGTGACCTGCTGTATAAAGTTGTGTTCAGGTTTGTTCAAGAAAAGTGCATTGTTTATATCGTTTGGCCATGTTGGATTGGTCAGAAATAATTTGTGTGCAGTGTAATATATTTTTGTTAAGTAACAGTGTACAAGCAAACTCTCAGTTGAAAATAATTCCTTCTGAAGTTTTTTATTTTATTATTATTTTATTTTTATGGTTGAGTTTTAAGGAGACACTTCTTAGTAGATTTGTGTTCAGTGCAGAACCTTGTAACTCCAATGTCATAAAAAACAAACAAATGAAAAACAATATAGGCAGTCACAGTAACTTGTCAGCTTAAACTGGCTTGGTCAAGCTGCCTCCCTTCTTGAGCTTAAGTTGCTTGACTGGTATACTGGTTTTTCCAGTTTTTCCTCTTTTTTTCTGGGAGCAACACAGGTGCTTTTGACTTGCGGGGGTGACTTCAGGATCTCTAGGTAGCACACTGTTTTAGGCAGGCTCCTTTTTGTGTTTTTCGAGAGACGCGGAGCGAGAGTGAAGTGGGTTTTTGTTATGGCCTGTTTTTGACTACACTATATCCCTACTTTGACAATAGACTCCTTCTTTGATGCATAGGTCTTTATTTCTGCCTGTGATTCTTTAACTTGAACTTTGTTTTTTATTCTTGGATTTGTCCTGTTTGGTGCTCTTTCATTTTTTTGCAAGGACTTTGTTTTATGTTTTTTTGTTGGAAGGATTTTTCTCTTCCATCTATTGGACTATTCTTGTTCGGATTTCCATCCGGATTCCAGAGGACCATTTACAAGAGACTGTTCCTGGTGCAGGGGTGAGACCAGTCCAATACTGAAGGATTTTATTCACTTTGTGAATCTCTGTTTTTGTTTTTGAAGAGACTTTGTCCTAAGCCACCGTTTACCTCTCTTGTTATGTTTTTTAAATATATTTTATGTTCTTTGTATATTCTCTACAGTGCTTAGTGTATGCTTCATGTATCTAAAGGTCTGTAGCTTGTACATATGTATATAAATACATTTGTGGTAAGGTACTTGGGGGGGCAATATACTATGGGATATCACCTTATCTGCTTCATTTGGCCTTATTTTCTATAACTCTGGCAATACTCCCTAAGTACCAGGAGATTGTTACAACAACCTTTGGCACTTAGAGATTTGTTTCAACTCAGCCTTCATTATTAATGTGAGCTTCCCTACCAGGAATAAGTAACTCTAAGTATAATAAAATAAAGTAAGACAATCAACTCAATTGTTGTTAAATTAGAGTCCTGCACTGGCACAGACTGGAAGGGCCAATAAAACCTTCTGTATTCGGCTGCTATTAGTTTTAAAGTTTATGGCCATTGTACAGTTGTGCCATGTTATTTCCAATTTCCAAGTGTGTCAGCGAGTCCTCTCTCTCTCTCTCTCTCTCTCTCTGTCTCTCAGCACTCAGTGCCCTGCCCCTGGTGCAGCAGCTGCTGTGTGTGGTCCAGAGCAGCGGCTCTGCGGAGAGAGAGACGGACGACACTGACTTCAGACTGCTGTACCACGGTGAGCGGCTCACGGCGCCACGGCACTCAGCACCTCGGACTGCTGTTAGTACTGTCGTTGTTGTGTTGTGGAGAGTGGTGTCTCACAGCTGCGTGCTGCTCTGTGTGCAGTGGCTAACCTGGCTGTCAGGCTGAAGCCGTCCCACTCTGAGGCCCTGCAGCCTGCGCTCAACTCCCTGTACTGCAGCCTGGCTCTGTCTCCCGAGCCCTGCGCCAACAGAGGTGAGAGAGAGATGCAGAGATACTCAGAGAGATGCACACAGACACACAGACTGTTGGGGTAAAATTGCCCCCTGTGTATTGTATATACCCAGTGTATAATACTCTGCATGTTGGGAGAACAGAGTACAAGGATTTTTATATGACCTATATTATGTAGGCATAGTGATTATTTAACCTACTGTAACCATGTAACTCATTGTATTGTATTCTTATTGTAGGATTAGTTTAGACCAGACGCTGCAGATTTGACATTGACATATCTCACTGGAAATGTTGCCGTGGCCGGGGGGCTGAAACTTGTCAGTATTGAAAAAATAACATACTCGCGCATAACTGTGTTTCTGTGAAAGTCTAGAGACTTGAACCCACGGCCGTCCCCTCGTCTCTATCTTGGAAATGTCAAACCACAAACTCCCTATATTTATATTATGTTTTGAGGAACAGCTCAGAGCTGACAACATAAACAATATACATGCTGCTCTTCAGACAAACCAGCAATAAGATAGCGTCCCACGTCATCTAGCGCTAGGCAAACCGTGCAGATATGTCAACCGAAACTGTCGAGTGTGTTAGGGGTTATGATATTGGACACATTCCATGTCTGCCTAGCAACTAGATCTGTATATGATATGTCCTGCCCCGCAACTCTGACTTCTGACATGTATAAAACTGTGTGGTGTTGCAAAAATAAACTGAAGACAAACGATCTGGCATTGTGTTGGTGACTTTTTTGTTCCCGAGCTCGTCTCTTGCAGAGGATCCACCATCCTGCACTGACGGCGCTGGGTTATCCTAGTCCAGGGGTTTTCCTAGCCCAGCGAACCTGAAGGGTTTACTTCTGGTGAAGTGGTTGTACCTTAACAATTTGGGGGCTCGTCCGGGATACATTTGGTGAGTAGTCTCTTTTTGCCTTTGTTCTGTACCCTAAGAACTGCTCGCTACTTGTATCCAAAACGTGATGGACTAGAGGGCTGTTCCAGTTAGGCAGTAGACTCTAAATGCCCTAGTTCTGTGACTTAAGAGCTGCTGACTGACTGATGTATATTGGACTAGAAGGCTGTTACAATTAGGTAATAGGTTAGTAAGTAGACTCTATGCAGGCTAAGATGAATATGTCCTTCTCTTTAGCACAAAGCATTGACGCTGCAAAGGAAGGCAGCTCTGTGGGTAGACTAGTTCCTGATGAGCACAAAAATCCAACCTGCAAAGTGAAACCAATTCTTGTGGATCCCAAGCCACATTTGTGCCTCTTTGCGATAAGAGACATTTTCCCTGATGAAGAAATCACTTTTAGCTATGGAGAGATGAATTGGCCCCGGAGAGAAAAGGTATGTGAATGACTGTATTAGTATGAAATACAATACTTTTGCAGTCAACCTGACAAGTGTAGAAATGTCCCCACGTAGCAGGACAAGCGTGTAAAGTCCTGCTATACAAGAATCTACAGACATGCATGTTTAACTTGTGAAAATGAGCCTCATTTTAACTGGGCTGAGGAATGTGTGGCTGCTGTTGCAGACTTGCTGGAGTCAGAGGAGGCCCTTCGGGATCAGGGTTGAGAACCACTGCAGGCTATCATAGAAAAAGCTTAATTTCGAAGGATGTTCTGCAGGGTATGATTAAGTCACTTTGAGTGGCTAACTTACGGATAGTGTCATGTTTGGACAGCAGAACTTGTTAACTTGCAAACCGCAACAAAATGGTCTGAAGCTTTCACTTTGAAACAGTTCAAATACTTATTATGGGGCCAAGCAACACATTTGCTGGAAGCCTTTTGTTATTGTTTAGATTTTATTTTCTATTCCTCCAAAACGCATCTTCTCTGAAAATAATGATGCATAGGATGTGTGACCTGCTGTATAAAGTTGTGTTCAGGTTTGTTCAAGAAAAGTGCATTGTTTATATCGTTTGGCCATGTTGGATTGGTCAGAAATAATTTGTGTGCAGTGTAATATATTTTTGTTAAGTAACAGTGTACAAGCAAACTCTCAGTTGAAAATAATTCCTTCTGAAGTTTTTTATTTTATTATTATTTTATTTTTATGGTTGAGTTTTAAGGAGACACTTCTTAGTAGATTTGTGTTCAGTGCAGAACCTTGTAACTCCAATGTCATAAAAAACAAACAAATGAAAAACAATATAGGCAGTCACAGTAACTTGTCAGCTTAAACTGGCTTGGTCAAGCTGCCTCCCTTCTTGAGCTTAAGTTGCTTGACTGGTATACTGGTTTTTCCAGTTTTTCCTCTTTTTTTTCTGGGAGCAACACAGGTGCTTTTGAGTGTTGCTCTATAGCCTGCGGGGGTGACTTCAGGATCTCTAGGTAGCACACTGTTTTAGGCAGGCTCCTTTTTGTGTTTTTCGAGAGACGCGGAGCGAGAGTGAAGTGGGTTTTTGTTATGGCCTGTTTTTGACTACACTATATCCCTACTTTGACTATAGACTCCTTCTTTGATGCATAGGTCTTTATTTCTGCCTGTGAATCTTTAACTTGAACTTTGTTTTTTATTCTTGGATTTGTCCTGTTTGGTGCTCTTTCATTTTTTTGCAAGGACTTTGTTTTATGGTTTTTTGTTGGAAGGATTTTTCTCTTCCATCTATTGGACTATTCTTGTTCGGATTTCCATCCGGATTCCAGAGGACCATTTACAAGAGACTGTTCCTGGTGCAGGGGTGAGACCAGTCCAATACTGAAGGATTTTATTCACTTTGTGAATCTCTGTTTTTGTTTTTGAAGAGACTTTGTCCTAAGCCACCGTTTACCTCTCTTGTTATGTTTTTTAAATATATTTTATGTTCTTTGTATATTCTCTACAGTGCTTAGTGTATGCTTAATGTGTCTAAAGGTCTGTAGCTTGTACATATGTATATAAATACATTTGTGGTAAGGTACTTGGGGGGGCAATATACTATGGGATATCACCTTATCTGCTTCATTTGGCCTTATTTTCTATAACTCTGGCAATACTCCCTAAGTACCAGGAGATTGTTACAACAACCTTTGGCACTTAGAGATTTGTTTCAACTCAGCCTTCATTATTAATGTGAGCTTCCCTACCAGGAATAAGTAACTCTAAGTATAATAGAATAAAGTAAGACAATCAACTCAATTGTTGTTAAATTAGAGTCCTGCACTGGCACAGACTGGAAGGGCCAATAAAACCTTCTGTATTCGGCTGCTATTAGTTTTAAAGTTTATGGCCATTGTACAGTTGTGCCATGTTATTTCCAATTTCCAAGTGTGTCAGCGAGTCCTCTCTCTCTCTCTCAGCGCTCAGTGCCCTGCCCCTGGTGCAGCAGCTGCTGTGTGTGGTCCAGAGCAGCGGGTCTGCGGAGAGAGACGGACGACACTGACTTCAGACTGCTGTACCACGGTGATCGGCTCACGGCGCCACGGCACTCAGCACCTCGGACTGCTGTTAGTACTGTCGTTGTTGTGTTGTGGAGAGTGGTGTCTCACAGCTGCGTGCTGCTCTGTGTGCAGTGGCTAACCTGGCTGTCAGGCTGAAGCCGTCCCACTCTGAGGCCCTGCAGCCTGCGCTCAACTCCCTGTACTGCAGCCTGGCTCTGTCCCCCGAGCCCTGCGCCAACAGAGGTGAGAGAGAGATGCAGAGATACTCAGAGACATGCACACAGACACACAGACTGTTGGGGTAAAATTGCCCCCTGTGTATTGTATATACCCAGTGTATAATATTCTGCATGTTGGGAGAACAGAGTACAAGGATTTTTATATGACCTATATTATGTAGGCATAGTGATTATTTAACCTACTGTAACCATGTAACTCATTGTATTGTATTCTTATTGTAGGATTAGTTTAGACCAGACGCTGCAGATTTGACATTGACATATCTCACTGGAAATGTTGCCGTGGCTGGGGGGCTGAAACTTGTCAGTATTGAAAAAATAACATACTCGCGCATAACTGTGTTTCTGTGAAAGTCTAGACACTTGAACCCACGGCCGTCCCCTCGTCTCTATCTTGGAAATGTCAAACCACAAACTCCCTATATTTATATTATGTTTTGAGAAACAGCTCAGAGCTGACAACATAAACAATATACATGCTGCTCTTCAGACAAACCAGCAATAAGATAGCGTCCCACGTCATCTAGCGCTAGGCAAACCGTGCAGATATGTCAACCGAAACTGTCGAGTGTGTTAGGGGTTATGATATTGGACACATTCCATGTCTGTCTAGCAACTAGATCTGTATATGATATGTCCTGCCCCAGAACTCTGACTTCTGACATGTATAAAACTGTGTGGTGTTGCAAAAATAAACTGAAGACAAACGATATGGCATTGTGTTGGTGACTTTTTTGTTCCCGAGCTCGTCTCCTGCGGAGGATCCACCATCCTGCACTGACGGCGCTGGGTTATCCTAGTCCAGGGAACCTGAAGGGTTTACTTCTGGTGAAGTGGTTGTACCTTAACACAGACACGTGTCCTTTTGTCATAAGATGAGCTACAATCTCTACCTCTCTCCAGCCGTGTCCATGCTGCTGTGTAACATAGCTCTGATAGTGCTGCTGCTGTCCCCTGTGTATATGTATTGTGTCAGTGAAGGTATAAAGTGGTGTGTGTCAAGGCTTACTAGAAGTGTACTTAAGAAAGATAAGGTGAAGCCAAGGCTCGGGCCAGAAGCTAGTTTGAGGTGTGTTTGTTATTTGCCATGAGCATGTTGGAGACAGTGTGAAAGAGTATGAGTGAAGTGTGTGCTCCCTAATCCATGTATTGAGGCATGAAGTATGAATGGTGCATATAAATAAAGCTGTGTGTCGGCCACAAGAGCGTCCCTCATGAGAATAGGGTGTGTTGTGATTGAGTTTGCTAGTGTTGTTAGCTGTGATGTATTTTTCCAAAAACAGAAGGGTCACTAACAGCCCAGCCTTTTGCAGTGCATGGGCCGGTCCCCTTCCGGGCTGGCTGGCCTTATATGGTATAGAGAGCAAGCTCCTCCACTACTACTCTCCCCAGTAGTGGACAGCGACACGGGCTTCTATTTATGTGACGTAATACCGCTTGTCATTGGAATAAGGGTGGGGTATCGTTTCCCATACTCCTTTGCAACTATTTGCACCAGAGAAGTGCACTTGGGTTCTGGTTCTCTTGCCCCTCACATTCACACGAGGAATCCTAGGAACGAAACATGTCATACCGTCTCTTTCATCTCATGTGTAGACATTGGAAACGTACGTGTTTGCTTCATTGTCCTAGAATCCTTTGCGCCACGGTATGCAAATTTATGGGCCCATGATTGGCTCCCTGACATTACCCACCCCGCGACTGTTGCAGCGCACAACAGTGACCACCAGGGGGAGCCCCATCAAAGCTCCATAATATGTGTGTGTGTGTGTGTGTGTGTGTGTGTGTGTCTGTCTGTCTGTGTGTCTGTGTCTGTCTGAGGCTTTCCTGTTTGACTTTCATACGGTGGTATGTGATCATTGACAAAGATTTCAATCTCTTTAAGTCATTAACGTTAGCATAAAAAGTAATAATGGCGAACTCTGTTTGCAATATTGGTCTGTTGTAAACATTATTAGCTCATTATGACGTTATTTCGAAGCCCCAAACTGATCACACATCAGATGCGCCGCTATTGATCAACACTAAACCCACCAGAGCTGTGTTTTGTACGGCTTTGTAATACAACTCGTAACTGTGAAAGATTGCATAAGTCTGCTAATATATGTGCATACCGATGTATACACCCGTTTACACACTTTGTTGCGTACAGTTTATTTTAGTCGTGTTTTGTAGGCTGCATTTTGCTTGTATAGTCGTGTTTATGTATATGAGCTCGTTTAAAAACAAAAGAAATTCAAACAGTGTTCAATTTCCAATGTAAATGCTGTGTTTCTGCCCTGAAAATGTTGGCTGTGATGCTCATATGAAAAACTATGAAGTTTTATCCAACTCTGTTTCTCATTTTCGTCACACATCGCACATTATGCGGTGATTGTATGCAGTACGAAATGCCGGCGGTAGTGTGCAGTGAGAAAATAGCACTACCTTTTTATTGCGATGACAGCCGTGCCGTCTTTAGTTTGATCACAAGCTGCTGCTCATTGCGCTTCATCAAAGCACTGGCGATCAGTCCTGCAGTCTCTCTTTCCCAGAGCACTTCTCTGGGCTGTTTTTCACTCAGCTCGTCCCGGAGGAAACTGAGTTCATTTCAAATGGAGAATAACCCACTGGTTTAGAGCAATGCGAGCACTGCTTGCTCAAGGCAGACACACTGATCAGTTGGTATGTGCACTTCATGGCTAAACTTGATCGATAATGTCTTACTTCAGGCTAAGATCAATGTGTCCTTCTCTTTAGCACAAAGCATTGACGCTGCAAAGGAAGGCAGCTCTGTGGGTAGACTAGTTCCTGATGAGCACAAAAATCCAACCTGCAAAATGAAACCAATTCTTGTGGATCCGAAGCCACATTTGTGCCTCATTTTCCCTGATGAAGAAATCACTTTTAGCTATGGAGAGATGAATTGGCCCCGGAGAGAAAAGGTATGTGAATGACTGTATTAGTATGAAATACAATACTTTTGCAGTCAACCTGACAAGTGTAGAAATGTCCCCACGCAGCAGGACAAGCGTGTAAAGTCCTGCTATACAAGAATCTACAGACATGCATGTTTAACTTGTGAAAATGAGCCTCATTTTAACTGGGCTGAGGAATGTGTGGCTGCTGTTGCAGACTTGCTGGAGTCAGAGGAGGCCCTTCGGGATCAGGGTTGAAAACCACTGCAGGCTATCATAGAAAAAGCTTAATTTCGAAGGATGTTCTTCAGGGTATGATTAAGTCACTTTCAGTGGCTAACTTACGGATAGTATCATGTTTGGACAGCAGAACTTGTTAACTTGCAAACCGCAACAAAATGGTCTGAAGCTTTCACTTTGAAACAGTTCAAATACTTATTATGGGGCCAAGCAACACATTTGCTGGAAGCCTTTTGTTATTGTTTAGGTTTTATTTTCTATTCCTCCAAAACGCATCTTCTCTGAAAATAATGATGCATAGGATGTGTGACCTGCTGTATAAAGTTGTGTTCAGGTTTGTTCAAGAAAAGTGCATTGTTTATATCGTTTGGCCATGTTGGATTGGTCAGAAATAATTTGTGTGCAGTGTAATATATTTTTGTTAAGTAACAGTGTACAAGCAAACTCTCAGTTGAAAATAATTCCTTCTGAAGTTTTTTATTTTATTATTATTTTATTTTTATGGTTGAGTTTTAAGGAGACACTTCTTAGTAGATTTGTGTTCAGTGCAGAACCTTGTAACTCCAATGTCATAAAAAACAAACAAATGAAAAACAATATAGGCAGTCACAGTAACTTGTCAGCTTAAACTGGCTTGGTCAAGCTGCCTCCCTTCTTGAGCTTAAGTTGCTTGACTGGTATACTGGTTTTTCCAGTTTTTCCTCTTTTTTTCTGGGAGCAACACAGGTGCTTTTGACTTGCGGGGGTGACTTCAGGATCTCTAGGTAGCACACTGTTTTAGGCAGGCTCCTTTTTGTGTTTTTCGAGAGACGCGGAGCGAGAGTGAAGTGGGTTTTTGTTATGGCCTGTTTTTGACTACACTATATCCCTACTTTGACAATAGACTCCTTCTTTGATGCATAGGTCTTTATTTCTGCCTGTGATTCTTTAACTTGAACTTTGTTTTTTATTCTTGGATTTGTCCTGTTTGGTGCTCTTTCATTTTTTTGCAAGGACTTTGTTTTATGTTTTTTTGTTGGAAGGATTTTTCTCTTCCATCTATTGGACTATTCTTGTTCGGATTTCCATCCGGATTCCAGAGGACCATTTACAAGAGACTGTTCCTGGTGCAGGGGTGAGACCAGTCCAATACTGAAGGATTTTATTCACTTTGTGAATCTCTGTTTTTGTTTTTGAAGAGACTTTGTCCTAAGCCACCGTTTACCTCTCTTGTTATGTTTTTTAAATATATTTTATGTTCTTTGTATATTCTCTACAGTGCTTAGTGTATGCTTCATGTATCTAAAGGTCTGTAGCTTGTACATATGTATATAAATACATTTGTGGTAAGGTACTTGGGGGGGCAATATACTATGGGATATCACCTTATCTGCTTCATTTGGCCTTATTTTCTATAACTCTGGCAATACTCCCTAAGTACCAGGAGATTGTTACAACAACCTTTGGCACTTAGAGATTTGTTTCAACTCAGCCTTCATTATTAATGTGAGCTTCCCTACCAGGAATAAGTAACTCTAAGTATAATAAAATAAAGTAAGACAATCAACTCAATTGTTGTTAAATTAGAGTCCTGCACTGGCACAGACTGGAAGGGCCAATAAAACCTTCTGTATTCGGCTGCTATTAGTTTTAAAGTTTATGGCCATTGTACAGTTGTGCCATGTTATTTCCAATTTCCAAGTGTGTCAGCGAGTCCTCTCTCTCTCTCTCTCTCTCTCTCTCTCTCTGTCTCTCAGCACTCAGTGCCCTGCCCCTGGTGCAGCAGCTGCTGTGTGTGGTCCAGAGCAGCGGGTCTGCGGAGAGAGAGACGGACGACACTGACTTCAGACTGCTGTACCACGGTGAGCGGCTCACGGCGCCACGGCACTCAGCACCTCGGACTGCTGTTAGTACTGTCGTTGTTGTGTTGTGGAGAGTGGTGTCTCACAGCTGCGTGCTGCTCTGTGTGCAGTGGCTAACCTGGCTGTCAGGCTGAAGCCGTCCCACTCTGAGGCCCTGCAGCCTGCGCTCAACTCCCTGTACTGCAGCCTGGCTCTGTCTCCCGAGCCCTGCGCCAACAGAGGTGAGAGAGAGATGCAGAGATACTCAGAGAGATGCACACAGACACACAGACTGTTGGGGTAAAATTGCCCCCTGTGTATTGTATATACCCAGTGTATAATACTCTGCATGTTGGGAGAACAGAGTACAAGGATTTTTATATGACCTATATTATGTAGGCATAGTGATTATTTAACCTACTGTAACCATGTAACTCATTGTATTGTATTCTTATTGTAGGATTAGTTTAGACCAGACGCTGCAGATTTGACATTGACATATCTCACTGGAAATGTTGCCGTGGCCGGGGGGCTGAAACTTGTCAGTATTGAAAAAATAACATACTCGCGCATAACTGTGTTTCTGTGAAAGTCTAGAGACTTGAACCCACGGCCGTCCCCTCGTCTCTATCTTGGAAATGTCAAACCACAAACTCCCTATATTTATATTATGTTTTGAGGAACAGCTCAGAGCTGACAACATAAACAATATACATGCTGCTCTTCAGACAAACCAGCAATAAGATAGCGTCCCACGTCATCTAGCGCTAGGCAAACCGTGCAGATATGTCAACCGAAACTGTCGAGTGTGTTAGGGGTTATGATATTGGACACATTCCATGTCTGCCTAGCAACTAGATCTGTATATGATATGTCCTGCCCCGCAACTCTGACTTCTGACATGTATAAAACTGTGTGGTGTTGCAAAAATAAACTGAAGACAAACGATCTGGCATTGTGTTGGTGACTTTTTTGTTCCCGAGCTCGTCTCTTGCAGAGGATCCACCATCCTGCACTGACGGCGCTGGGTTATCCTAGTCCAGGGGTTTTCCTAGCCCAGCGAACCTGAAGGGTTTACTTCTGGTGAAGTGGTTGTACCTTAACAATTTGGGGGCTCGTCCGGGATACATTTGGTGAGTAGTCTCTTTTTGCCTTTGTTCTGTACCCTAAGAACTGCTCGCTACTTGTATCCAAAACGTGATGGACTAGAGGGCTGTTCCAGTTAGGCAGTAGACTCTAAATGCCCTAGTTCTGTGACTTAAGAGCTGCTGACTGACTGATGTATATTGGACTAGAAGGCTGTTACAATTAGGTAATAGGTTAGTAAGTAGACTCTATGCAGGCTAAGATGAATATGTCCTTCTCTTTAGCACAAAGCATTGACGCTGCAAAGGAAGGCAGCTCTGTGGGTAGACTAGTTCCTGATGAGCACAAAAATCCAACCTGCAAAGTGAAACCAATTCTTGTGGATCCCAAGCCACATTTGTGCCTCTTTGCGATAAGAGACATTTTCCCTGATGAAGAAATCACTTTTAGCTATGGAGAGATGAATTGGCCCCGGAGAGAAAAGGTATGTGAATGACTGTATTAGTATGAAATACAATACTTTTGCAGTCAACCTGACAAGTGTAGAAATGTCCCCACGTAGCAGGACAAGCGTGTAAAGTCCTGCTATACAAGAATCTACAGACATGCATGTTTAACTTGTGAAAATGAGCCTCATTTTAACTGGGCTGAGGAATGTGTGGCTGCTGTTGCAGACTTGCTGGAGTCAGAGGAGGCCCTTCGGGATCAGGGTTGAGAACCACTGCAGGCTATCATAGAAAAAGCTTAATTTCGAAGGATGTTCTGCAGGGTATGATTAAGTCACTTTGAGTGGCTAACTTACGGATAGTGTCATGTTTGGACAGCAGAACTTGTTAACTTGCAAACCGCAACAAAATGGTCTGAAGCTTTCACTTTGAAACAGTTCAAATACTTATTATGGGGCCAAGCAACACATTTGCTGGAAGCCTTTTGTTATTGTTTAGATTTTATTTTCTATTCCTCCAAAACGCATCTTCTCTGAAAATAATGATGCATAGGATGTGTGACCTGCTGTATAAAGTTGTGTTCAGGTTTGTTCAAGAAAAGTGCATTGTTTATATCGTTTGGCCATGTTGGATTGGTCAGAAATAATTTGTGTGCAGTGTAATATATTTTTGTTAAGTAACAGTGTACAAGCAAACTCTCAGTTGAAAATAATTCCTTCTGAAGTTTTTTATTTTATTATTATTTTATTTTTATGGTTGAGTTTTAAGGAGACACTTCTTAGTAGATTTGTGTTCAGTGCAGAACCTTGTAACTCCAATGTCATAAAAAACAAACAAATGAAAAACAATATAGGCAGTCACAGTAACTTGTCAGCTTAAACTGGCTTGGTCAAGCTGCCTCCCTTCTTGAGCTTAAGTTGCTTGACTGGTATACTGGTTTTTCCAGTTTTTCCTCTTTTTTTTCTGGGAGCAACACAGGTGCTTTTGAGTGTTGCTCTATAGCCTGCGGGGGTGACTTCAGGATCTCTAGGTAGCACACTGTTTTAGGCAGGCTCCTTTTTGTGTTTTTCGAGAGACGCGGAGCGAGAGTGAAGTGGGTTTTTGTTATGGCCTGTTTTTGACTACACTATATCCCTACTTTGACTATAGACTCCTTCTTTGATGCATAGGTCTTTATTTCTGCCTGTGAATCTTTAACTTGAACTTTGTTTTTTATTCTTGGATTTGTCCTGTTTGGTGCTCTTTCATTTTTTTGCAAGGACTTTGTTTTATGGTTTTTTGTTGGAAGGATTTTTCTCTTCCATCTATTGGACTATTCTTGTTCGGATTTCCATCCGGATTCCAGAGGACCATTTACAAGAGACTGTTCCTGGTGCAGGGGTGAGACCAGTCCAATACTGAAGGATTTTATTCACTTTGTGAATCTCTGTTTTTGTTTTTGAAGAGACTTTGTCCTAAGCCACCGTTTACCTCTCTTGTTATGTTTTTTAAATATATTTTATGTTCTTTGTATATTCTCTACAGTGCTTAGTGTATGCTTAATGTGTCTAAAGGTCTGTAGCTTGTACATATGTATATAAATACATTTGTGGTAAGGTACTTGGGGGGGCAATATACTATGGGATATCACCTTATCTGCTTCATTTGGCCTTATTTTCTATAACTCTGGCAATACTCCCTAAGTACCAGGAGATTGTTACAACAACCTTTGGCACTTAGAGATTTGTTTCAACTCAGCCTTCATTATTAATGTGAGCTTCCCTACCAGGAATAAGTAACTCTAAGTATAATAGAATAAAGTAAGACAATCAACTCAATTGTTGTTAAATTAGAGTCCTGCACTGGCACAGACTGGAAGGGCCAATAAAACCTTCTGTATTCGGCTGCTATTAGTTTTAAAGTTTATGGCCATTGTACAGTTGTGCCATGTTATTTCCAATTTCCAAGTGTGTCAGCGAGTCCTCTCTCTCTCTCTCAGCGCTCAGTGCCCTGCCCCTGGTGCAGCAGCTGCTGTGTGTGGTCCAGAGCAGCGGGTCTGCGGAGAGAGACGGACGACACTGACTTCAGACTGCTGTACCACGGTGATCGGCTCACGGCGCCACGGCACTCAGCACCTCGGACTGCTGTTAGTACTGTCGTTGTTGTGTTGTGGAGAGTGGTGTCTCACAGCTGCGTGCTGCTCTGTGTGCAGTGGCTAACCTGGCTGTCAGGCTGAAGCCGTCCCACTCTGAGGCCCTGCAGCCTGCGCTCAACTCCCTGTACTGCAGCCTGGCTCTGTCCCCCGAGCCCTGCGCCAACAGAGGTGAGAGAGAGATGCAGAGATACTCAGAGAGATGCACACAGACACACAGACTGTTGGGGTAAAATTGCCCCCTGTGTATTGTATATACCCAGTGTATAATACTCTGCATGTTGGGAGAACAGAGTACAAGGATTTTTATATGACCTATATTATGTAGGCATAGTGATTATTTAACCTACTGTAACCATGTAACTCATTGTATTGTATTCTTATTGTAGGATTAGTTTAGACCAGACGCTGCAGATTTGACATTGACATATCTCACTGGAAATGTTGCCGTGGCCGGGGGGCTGAAACTTGTCAGTATTGAAAAAATAACATACTCGCGCATAACTGTGTTTCTGTGAAAGTCTAGACACTTGAACCCACGGCCGTCCCCTCGTCTCTATCTTGGAAATGTCAAACCACAAACTCCCTATATTTATATTATGTTTTGAGGAACAGCTCAGAGCTGACAACATAAACAATATACATGCTGCTCTTCAGACAAACCAGCAATAAGATAGCGTCCCACATCATCTAGCGCTAGGCAAACCGTGCAGATATGTCAACCGAAACTGTCGAGTGTGTTAGGGGTTATGATATTGGACACATTCCATGTCTGCCTAGCAACTAGATCTGTATATGATATGTCCTGCCCCGCAACTCTGACTTCTGACATGTATAAAACTGTGTGGTGTTGCAAAAATAAACTGAAGACAAACGATCTGGCATTGTGTTGGTGACTTTTTTGTTCCCGAGCTCGTCTCTTGCAGAGGATCCACCATCCTGCACTGACGGCGCTGGGTTATCCTAGTCCAGGGGTTTTCCTAGCCCAGCGAACCTGAAGGGTTTACTTCTGGTGAAGTGGTTGTACCTTAACAATTTGGGGGCTTGTCCGGGATACATTTGGTGAGTAGTCTCTTTTTGCCTTTGTTCTGTACCCTAAGAACTGCTCGCTACTTGTATCCAAAACGTGATGGACTAGAGGGCTGTTCCAGTTAGGCAGTAGACTCTAAATGCCCTAGTTCTGTGACTTAAGAGCTGCTGACTGACTGATGTATATTGGACTAGAAGGCTGTTACAATTAGGTAATAGGTTAGTAAGTAGACTCTATGCAGGCTAAGATGAATATGTCCTTCTCTTTAGCACAAAGCATTGACGCTGCAAAGGAAGGCAGCTCTGTGGGTAGACTAGTTCCTGATGAGCACAAAAATCCAACCTGCAAAGTGAAACCAATTCTTGTGGATCCCAAGCCACATTTGTGCCTCTTTGCGATAAGAGACATTTTCCCTGATGAAGAAATCACTTTTAGCTATGGAGAGATGAATTGGCCCCGGAGAGAAAAGGTATGTGAATGACTGTATTAGTATGAAATACAATACTTTTGCAGTCAACCTGACAAGTGTAGAAATGTCCCCACGTAGCAGGACAAGCGTGTAAAGTCCTGCTATACAAGAATCTACAGACATGCATGTTTAACTTGTGAAAATGAGCCTCATTTTAACTGGGCTGAGGAATGTGTGGCTGCTGTTGCAGACTTGCTGGAGTCAGAGGAGGCCCTTCGGGATCAGGGTTGAGAACCACTGCAGGCTATCATAGAAAAAGCTTAATTTCGAAGGATGTTCTGCAGGGTATGATTAAGTCACTTTGAGTGGCTAACTTACGGATAGTGTCATGTTTGGACAGCAGAACTTGTTAACTTGCAAACCGCAACAAAATGGTCTGAAGCTTTCACTTTGAAACAGTTCAAATACTTATTATGGGGCCAAGCAACACATTTGCTGGAAGCCTTTTGTTATTGTTTAGATTTTATTTTCTATTCCTCCAAAACGCATCTTCTCTGAAAATAATGATGCATAGGATGTGTGACCTGCTGTATAAAGTTGTGTTCAGGTTTGTTCAAGAAAAGTGCATTGTTTATATCGTTTGGCCATGTTGGATTGGTCAGAAATAATTTGTGTGCAGTGTAATATATTTTTGTTAAGTAACAGTGTACAAGCAAACTCTCAGTTGAAAATAATTCCTTCTGAAGTTTTTTATTTTATTATTATTTTATTTTTATGGTTGAGTTTTAAGGAGACACTTCTTAGTAGATTTGTGTTCAGTGCAGAACCTTGTAACTCCAATGTCATAAAAAACAAACAAATGAAAAACAATATAGGCAGTCACAGTAACTTGTCAGCTTAAACTGGCTTGGTCAAGCTGCCTCCCTTCTTGAGCTTAAGTTGCTTGACTGGTATACTGGTTTTTCCAGTTTTTCCTCTTTTTTTTCTGGGAGCAACACAGGTGCTTTTGAGTGTTGCTCTATAGCCTGCGGGGGTGACTTCAGGATCTCTAGGTAGCACACTGTTTTAGGCAGGCTCCTTTTTGTGTTTTTCGAGAGACGCGGAGCGAGAGTGAAGTGGGTTTTTGTTATGGCCTGTTTTTGACTACACTATATCCCTACTTTGACTATAGACTCCTTCTTTGATGCATAGGTCTTTATTTCTGCCTGTGAATCTTTAACTTGAACTTTGTTTTTTATTCTTGGATTTGTCCTGTTTGGTGCTCTTTCATTTTTTTGCAAGGACTTTGTTTTATGGTTTTTTGTTGGAAGGATTTTTCTCTTCCATCTATTGGACTATTCTTGTTCGGATTTCCATCCGGATTCCAGAGGACCATTTACAAGAGACTGTTCCTGGTGCAGGGGTGAGACCAGTCCAATACTGAAGGATTTTATTCACTTTGTGAATCTCTGTTTTTGTTTTTGAAGAGACTTTGTCCTAAGCCACCGTTTACCTCTCTTGTTATGTTTTTTAAATATATTTTATGTTCTTTGTATATTCTCTACAGTGCTTAGTGTATGCTTAATGTGTCTAAAGGTCTGTAGCTTGTACATATGTATATAAATACATTTGTGGTAAGGTACTTGGGGGGGCAATATACTATGGGATATCACCTTATCTGCTTCATTTGGCCTTATTTTCTATAACTCTGGCAATACTCCCTAAGTACCAGGAGATTGTTACAACAACCTTTGGCACTTAGAGATTTGTTTCAACTCAGCCTTCATTATTAATGTGAGCTTCCCTACCAGGAATAAGTAACTCTAAGTATAATAGAATAAAGTAAGACAATCAACTCAATTGTTGTTAAATTAGAGTCCTGCACTGGCACAGACTGGAAGGGCCAATAAAACCTTCTGTATTCGGCTGCTATTAGTTTTAAAGTTTATGGCCATTGTACAGTTGTGCCATGTTATTTCCAATTTCCAAGTGTGTCAGCGAGTCCTCTCTCTCTCTCTCTCTCTCTCTCTCTCTCTCTCTCTCTCTCTCTCTCTCTCTCTCTCAGCGCTCAGTGCCCTGCCCCTGGTGCAGCAGCTGCTGTGTGTGGTCCAGAGCAGCAGCTCTGCGGAGAGAGAGACGGACGACACTGACTTCAGACTGCTGTACCACGGTGATCGGCTCACGGCGCCACGGCACTCAGCATCTCGGACTGCTGTTAGTACTGTCGTTGTTGTGTTGTGGAGAGTGGTGTCTCACAGCTGCGTGCTGCTCTGTGTGCAGTGGCTAACCTGGCTGTCAGGCTGAAGCCGTCCCACTCTGAGGCCCTGCGGCCTGCGCTCAACTCCCTGTACTGCAGCCTGGCTCTGTCCCCCGAGCCCTGCGCCAACAGAGGTGAGAGAGAGATGCAGAGATACTCAGAGAGATGCACACAGACACACAGACTGTTGGGGTAAAATTGCCCCCTGTGTATTGTATATACCCAGTGTATAATACTCTGCATGTTGGGAGAACAGAGTACAAGGATTTTTATATGACCTATATTATGTAGGCATAGTGATTATTTAACCTACTGTAACCATGTAACTCATTGTATTGTATTCTTATTGTAGGATTAGTTTAGACCAGACGCTGCAGATTTGACATTGACATATCTCACTGGAAATGTTGCCGTGGCCGGGGGGCTGAAACTTGTCATTATTGCAAAAATAACATACTCGCGCATAACTGTGTTTCTGTGAAAGTCTAGAGACTTGAACCCACGGCCGTCCCCTCGTCTCTATCTTGGAAATGTCAAACCACAAACTCCCTATATTTATATTATGTTTTGAGGAACAGCTCAGAGCTGACAACATAAACAATATACATGCTGCTCTTCAGACAAACCAGCAATAAGATAGCGTCCCACGTCATCTAGCGCTAGGCAAACCGTGCAGATATGTCAACCGAAACTGTCGAGTGTGTTAGGGGTTATGATATTGGACACATTCCATGTCTGCCTAGCAACTAGATCTGTATATGATATGTCCTGCCCCGCAACTCTGACTTCTGACATGTATAAAACTGTGTGGTGTTGCAAAAATAAACTGAAGACAAACGATCTGGCATTGTGTTGGTGACTTTTTTGTTCCCGAGCTCGTCTCCTGCGGAGGATCCACCATCCTGCACTGACGGCGCTGGGTTATCCTAGTCCAGGGGTTTTCCTAGCCCAGCGAACCTGAAGGGTTTACTTCTGGTGAAGTGGTTGTACCTTAACAATTTGGGGGCTCGTCCGGGATACATTTGGTGAGTAGTCTCTTTTTGCCTTTGTTCTGTACCCTAAGAACTGCTCGCTACTTGTATCCAAAACGTGATGGACTAGAGGGCTGTTCCAGTTAGGCAGTAGACTCTAAATGCCCTAGTTCTGTGACTTAAGAGCTGCTGACTGACTGATGTATATTGGACTAGAAGGCTGTTACAATTAGGTAATAGGTTAGTAAGTAGACTCTATGCAGGCTAAGATCAATGTGTCCTTCTCTTTAGCACAAAGCATTGACGCTGTAAAGGAAGGCAGCTCTGTGGGTAGACTAGTTCCTGATGAGCACAAAAATCCAACCTGCAAAATGAAACCGATTCTTGTGGATCCGAAGCCACATTTGTGCCTCTTTGCGATAAGAGACATTTTCCCTGATGAAGAAATCACTTTTAGCTATGGAGAGATGAATTGGCCCCGGAGAGAAAAGGTATGTGAATGACTGTATTAGTATGAAATACAATACTTTTGCAGTCAACCTGACAAGTGTAGAAATGTCCCCACGCAGCAGGACAAGCGTGTAAAGTCCTGCTATACAAGAATCTACAGACATGCATGTTTAACTTGTGAAAATGAGCCTCATTTTAACTGGGCTGAGGAATGTGTGGCTGCTGTTGCAGACTTGCTGGAGTCAGAGGAGGCCCTTCGGAATCAGGGTTGAAAACCACTGCAGGCTATCATAGAAAAAGCTTAATTTCGAAGGATGTTCTGCAGGGTATGATTAAGTCACTTTGAGTGGCTAACTTACGGATAGTGTCATGTTTGGACAGCAGAACTTGTTAACTTGCAAACCGCAACAAAATGGTCTGAAGCTTTCACTTTGAAACAGTTCAAATACTTATTATGGGGCCAAGCAACACATTTGCTGGAAGCCTTTTGTTATTGTTTAGATTTTATTTTCTATTCCTCCAAAACGCATCTTCTCTGAAAATAATGATGCATAGGATGTGTGACCTGCTGTATAAAGTTGTGTTCAGGTTTGTTCAAGAAAAGTGCATTGTTTATATCGTTTGGCCATGTTGGATTGGTCAGAAATAATTTGTGTGCAGTGTAATATATTTTTGTTAAGTAACAGTGTACAAGCAAACTCTCAGTTGAAAATAATTCCTTCTGAAGTTTTTTATTTTATTATTATTTATTTTTATGGTTGAGTTTTAAGGAGACACTTCTTAGTAGATTTGTGTTCAGTGCAGAACCTTGTAAATCCAATGTCATAAAAAACAAACAAATGAAAAACAATATAGGCAGTCACAGTAACTTGTCAGCTTAAACTGGCTTGGTCAAGCTGCCTCCCTTCTTGAGCTTAAGTTGCTTGACTGGTATACTGGTTTTTCCAGTTTTTCCTCTTTTTTTTCTGGGAGCAACACAGGTGCTTTTGAGTGTTGCTCTATAGCCTGCGGGGGTGACTTCAGGATCTCTAGGTAGCATACTGTTTTAGGCAGGCTCCTTTTTGTGTTTTTCAAGAGACGCGGAGCGAGAGTGAAGTGGGTTTTTGTTATGGCCTGTTTTTGACTACACTATATCCCTACTTTGACAATAGACTCCTTCTTTGATGCATAGGTCTTTATTTCTGCCTGTGATTCTTTAACTTGAACTTTGTTTTTTATTCTTGGATTTGTCCTGTTTGGTGCTCTTTCATTTTTTTGCAAGGACTTTGTTTTATGTTTTTTTGTTGGAAGGATTTTTCTCTTCCATCTATTGGACTATTCTTGTTCGGATTTCCATCCGGATTCCAGAGGACCATTTACAAGAGACTGTTCCTGGTGCAGGGGTGAGACCAGTCCAATACTGAAGGATTTTATTCACTTTGTGAATCTCTGTTTTTGTTTTTGAAGAGACTTTGTCCTAAGCCATCGTTTACCTCTCTTGTTATGTTTTTTAAATATATTTTATGTTCTTTGTATATTCTCTACAGTGCTTAGTGTATGCTTAATGTATCTAAAGGTCTGTAGCTTGTACATATGTATATAAATACATTTGTGGTAAGGTACTTGGGGGGGCAATATACTATGGGATATCACCTTATCTGCTTCATTTGGCCTTATTTTCTATAACTCTGGCAATACTCCCTAAGTACCAGGAGATTGTTACAACAACCTTTGGCACTTAGAGATTTGTTTCAACTCAGCCTTCATTATTAATGTGAGCTTCCCTACCAGGAATAAGTAACTCTAAGTATAATAGAATAAAGTAAGACAATCAACTCAATTGTTGTTAAATTAGAGTCCTGCACTGGCACAGACTGGAAGGGCCAATAAAACCTTCTGTATTCGGCTGCTATTAGTTTTAAAGTTTATGGCCATTGTACAGTTGTGCCATGTTATTTCCAATTTCCAAGTGTGTCAGCGAGTCCTCTCTCTCTCTCTCTCTCTCTCTCTCTCTCTCTGTCTCTCAGCACTCAGTGCCCTGCCCCTGGTGCAGCAGCTGCTGTGTGTGGTCCAGAGCAGCGGGTCTGCGGAGAGAGAGACGGACGACACTGACTTCAGACTGCTGTACCACGGTGAGCGGCTCACGGCGCCACGGCACTCAGCACCTCGGACTGCTGTTAGTACTGTCGTTGTTGTGTTGTGGAGAGTGGTGTCTCACAGCTGCGTGCTGCTCTGTGTGCAGTGGCTAACCTGGCTGTCAGGCTGAAGCCGTCCCACTCTGAGGCCCTGCAGCCTGCGCTCAACTCCCTGTACTGCAGCCTGGCTCTGTCTCCCGAGCCCTGCGCCAACAGAGGTGAGAGAGAGATGCAGAGATACTCAGAGAGATGCACACAGACACACAGACTGTTGGGGTAAAATTGCCCCCTGTGTATTGTATATACCCAGTGTATAATACTCTGCATGTTGGGAGAACAGAGTACAAGGATTTTTATATGACCTATATTATGTAGGCATAGTGATTATTTAACCTACTGTAACCATGTAACTCATTGTATTGTATTCTTATTGTAGGATTAGTTTAGACCAGACGCTGCAGATTTGACATTGACATATCTCACTGGAAATGTTGCCGTGGCCGGGGGGCTGAAACTTGTCAGTATTGAAAAAATAACATACTCGCGCATAACTGTGTTTCTGTGAAAGTCTAGAGACTTGAACCCACGGCCGTCCCCTCGTCTCTATCTTGGAAATGTCAAACCACAAACTCCCTATATTTATATTATGTTTTGAGGAACAGCTCAGAGCTGACAACATAAACAATATACATGCTGCTCTTCAGACAAACCAGCAATAAGATAGCGTCCCACGTCATCTAGCGCTAGGCAAACCGTGCAGATATGTCAACCGAAACTGTCGAGTGTGTTAGGGGTTATGATATTGGACACATTCCATGTCTGCCTAGCAACTAGATCTGTATATGATATGTCCTGCCCCGCAACTCTGACTTCTGACATGTATAAAACTGTGTGGTGTTGCAAAAATAAACTGAAGACAAACGATCTGGCATTGTGTTGGTGACTTTTTGTTCCCGAGCTCGTCTCTTGCAGAGGATCCACCATCCTGCACTGACGGCGCTGGGTTATCCTAGTCCAGGGGTTTTCCTAGCCCAGCGAACCTGAAGGGTTTACTTCTGGTGAAGTGGTTGTACCTTAACAATTTGGGGGCTCGTCCGGGATACATTTGGTGAGTAGTCTCTTTTTGCCTTTGTTCTGTACCCTAAGAACTGCTCGCTACTTGTATCCAAAACGTGATGGACTAGAGGGCTGTTCCAGTTAGGCAGTAGACTCTAAATGCCCTAGTTCTGTGACTTAAGAGCTGCTGACTGACTGATGTATATTGGACTAGAAGGCCGTTACAATTAGGTAATAGGTTAGTAAGTAGACTCTATGCAGGCTAAGATGAATATGTCCTTCTCTTTAGCACAAAGCATTGACGCTGCAAAGGAAGGCAGCTCTGTGGGTAGACTAGTTCCTGATGAGCACAAAAATCCAACCTGCAAAGTGAAACCAATTCTTGTGGATCCCAAGCCACATTTGTGCCTCTTTGCGATAAGAGACATTTTCCCTGATGAAGAAATCACTTTTAGCTATGGAGAGATGAATTGGCCCCGGAGAGAAAAGGTATGTGAATGACTGTATTAGTATGAAATACAATACTTTTGCAGTCAACCTGACAAGTGTAGAAATGTCCCCACGTAGCAGGACAAGCGTGTAAAGTCCTGCTATACAAGAATCTACAGACATGCATGTTTAACTTGTGAAAATGAGCCTCATTTTAACTGGGCTGAGGAATGTGTGGCTGCTGTTGCAGACTTGCTGGAGTCAGAGGAGGCCCTTCGGGATCAGGGTTGAGAACCACTGCAGGCTATCATAGAAAAAGCTTAATTTCGAAGGATGTTCTGCAGGGTATGATTAAGTCACTTTGAGTGGCTAACTTACGGATAGTGTCATGTTTGGACAGCAGAACTTGTTAACTTGCAAACCGCAACAAAATGGTCTGAAGCTTTCACTTTGAAACAGTTCAAATACTTATTATGGGGCCAAGCAACACATTTGCTGGAAGCCTTTTGTTATTGTTTAGATTTTATTTTCTATTCCTCCAAAACGCATCTTCTCTGAAAATAATGATGCATAGGATGTGTGACCTGCTGTATAAAGTTGTGTTCAGGTTTGTTCAAGAAAAGTGCATTGTTTATATCGTTTGGCCATGTTGGATTGGTCAGAAATAATTTGTGTGCAGTGTAATATATTTTTGTTAAGTAACAGTGTACAAGCAAACTCTCAGTTGAAAATAATTCCTTCTGAAGTTTTTTATTTTATTATTATTTTATTTTTATGGTTGAGTTTTAAGGAGACACTTCTTAGTAGATTTGTGTTCAGTGCAGAACCTTGTAACTCCAATGTCATAAAAAACAAACAAATGAAAAACAATATAGGCAGTCACA
The DNA here is from genome assembly GCF_036373705.1 of Amia ocellicauda. Taxonomy (NCBI): domain Eukaryota; kingdom Metazoa; phylum Chordata; class Actinopteri; order Amiiformes; family Amiidae; genus Amia; species Amia ocellicauda. The sequence continues at coordinate 3,810,533 of NC_089868.1, forward strand.
GTAACTTGTCAGCTTAAACTGGCTTGGTCAAGCTGCCTCCCTTCTTGAGCTTAAGTTGCTTGACTGGTATACTGGTTTTTCCAGTTTTTCCTCTTTTTTTTCTGGGAGCAACACAGGTGCTTTTGAGTGTTGCTCTATAGCCTGCGGGGGTGACTTCAGGATCTCTAGGTAGCACACTGTTTTAGGCAGGCTCCTTTTTGTGTTTTTCGAGAGACGCGGAGCGAGAGTGAAGTGGGTTTTTGTTATGGCCTGTTTTTGACTACACTATATCCCTACTTTGACTATAGACTCCTTCTTTGATGCATAGGTCTTTATTTCTGCCTGTGAATCTTTAACTTGAACTTTGTTTTTTATTCTTGGATTTGTCCTGTTTGGTGCTCTTTCATTTTTTTGCAAGGACTTTGTTTTATGGTTTTTTGTTGGAAGGATTTTTCTCTTCCATCTATTGGACTATTCTTGTTCGGATTTCCATCCGGATTCCAGAGGACCATTTACAAGAGACTGTTCCTGGTGCAGGGGTGAGACCAGTCCAATACTGAAGGATTTTATTCACTTTGTGAATCTCTGTTTTTGTTTTTGAAGAGACTTTGTCCTAAGCCACCGTTTACCTCTCTTGTTATGTTTTTTAAATATATTTTATGTTCTTTGTATATTCTCTACAGTGCTTAGTGTATGCTTAATGTGTCTAAAGGTCTGTAGCTTGTACATATGTATATAAATACATTTGTGGTAAGGTACTTGGGGGGGCAATATACTATGGGATATCACCTTATCTGCTTCATTTGGCCTTATTTTCTATAACTCTGGCAATACTCCCTAAGTACCAGGAGATTGTTACAACAACCTTTGGCACTTAGAGATTTGTTTCAACTCAGCCTTCATTATTAATGTGAGCTTCCCTACCAGGAATAAGTAACTCTAAGTATAATAGAATAAAGTAAGACAATCAACTCAATTGTTGTTAAATTAGAGTCCTGCACTGGCACAGACTGGAAGGGCCAATAAAACCTTCTGTATTCGGCTGCTATTAGTTTTAAAGTTTATGGCCATTGTACAGTTGTGCCATGTTATTTCCAATTTCCAAGTGTGTCAGCGAGTCCTCTCTCTCTCTCTCAGCGCTCAGTGCCCTGCCCCTGGTGCAGCAGCTGCTGTGTGTGGTCCAGAGCAGCAGCTCTGCGGAGAGAGAGACGGACGACACTGACTTCAGACTGCTGTACCACGGTGATCGGCTCACGGCGCCACGGCACTCAGCATCTCGGACTGCTGTTAGTACTGTCGTTGTTGTGTTGTGGAGAGTGGTGTCTCACAGCTGCGTGCTGCTCTGTGTGCAGTGGCTAACCTGGCTGTCAGGCTGAAGCCGTCCCACTCTGAGGCCCTGCGGCCTGCGCTCAACTCCCTGTACTGCAGCCTGGCTCTGTCCCCCGAGCCCTGCGCCAACAGAGGTGAGAGAGAGATGCAGAGATACTCAGAGAGATGCACACAGACACACAGACTGTTGGGGTAAAATTGCCCCCTGTGTATTGTATATACCCAGTGTATAATACTCTGCATGTTGGGAGAACAGAGTACAAGGATTTTTATATGACCTATATTATGTAGGCATAGTGATTATTTAACCTACTGTAACCATGTAACTCATTGTATTGTATTCTTATTGTAGGATTAGTTTAGACCAGACGCTGCAGATTTGACATTGACATATCTCACTGGAAATGTTGCCGTGGCCGGGGGGCTGAAACTTGTCAGTATTGAAAAAATAACATACTCGCGCATAACTGTGTTTCTGTGAAAGTCTAGAGACTTGAACCCACGGCCGTCCCCTCGTCTCTATCTTGGAAATGTCAAACCACAAACTCCCTATATTTATATTATGTTTTGAGGAACAGCTCAGAGCTGACAACATAAACAATATACATGCTGCTCTTCAGACAAACCAGCAATAAGATAGCGTCCCACGTCATCTAGCGCTAGGCAAACCGTGCAGATATGTCAACCGAAACTGTCGAGTGTGTTAGGGGTTATGATATTGGACACATTCCATGTCTGCCTAGCAACTAGATCTGTATATGATATGTCCTGCCCCGCAACTCTGACTTCTGACATGTATAAAACTGTGTGGTGTTGCAAAAATAAACTGAAGACAAACGATCTGGCATTGTGTTGGTGACTTTTTTGTTCCCGAGCTCGTCTCCTGCGGAGGATCCACCATCCTGCACTGACGGCGCTGGGTTATCCTAGTCCAGGGGTTTTCCTAGCCCAGCGAACCTGAAGGGTTTACTTCTGGTGAAGTGGTTGTACCTTAACAATTTGGGGGCTCGTCCGGGATACATTTGGTGAGTAGTCTCTTTTTGCCTTTGTTCTGTACCCTAAGAACTGCTCGCTACTTGTATCCAAAACGTGATGGACTAGAGGGCTGTTCCAGTTAGGCAGTAGACTCTAAATGCCCTAGTTCTGTGACTTAAGAGCTGCTGACTGACTGATGTATATTGGACTAGAAGGCTGTTACAATTAGGTAATAGGTTAGTAAGTAGACTCTATGCAGGCTAAGATCAATGTGTCCTTCTCTTTAGCACAAAGCATTGACGCTGTAAAGGAAGGCAGCTCTGTGGGTAGACTAGTTCCTGATGAGCACAAAAATCCAACCTGCAAAATGAAACCGATTCTTGTGGATCCGAAGCCACATTTGTGCCTCTTTGCGATAAGAGACATTTTCCCTGATGAAGAAATCACTTTTAGCTATGGAGAGATGAATTGGCCCCGGAGAGAAAAGGTATGTGAATGACTGTATTAGTATGAAATACAATACTTTTGCAGTCAACCTGACAAGTGTAGAAATGTCCCCACGCAGCAGGACAAGCGTGTAAAGTCCTGCTATACAAGAATCTACAGACATGCATGTTTAACTTGTGAAAATGAGCCTCATTTTAACTGGGCTGAGGAATGTGTGGCTGCTGTTGCAGACTTGCTGGAGTCAGAGGAGGCCCTTCGGAATCAGGGTTGAAAACCACTGCAGGCTATCATAGAAAAAGCTTAATTTCGAAGGATGTTCTGCAGGGTATGATTAAGTCACTTTGAGTGGCTAACTTACGGATAGTGTCATGTTTGGACAGCAGAACTTGTTAACTTGCAAACCGCAACAAAATGGTCTGAAGCTTTCACTTTGAAACAGTTCAAATACTTATTATGGGGCCAAGCAACACATTTGCTGGAAGCCTTTTGTTATTGTTTAGATTTTATTTTCTATTCCTCCAAAACGCATCTTCTCTGAAAATAATGATGCATAGGATGTGTGACCTGCTGTATAAAGTTGTGTTCAGGTTTGTTCAAGAAAAGTGCATTGTTTATATCGTTTGGCCATGTTGGATTGGTCAGAAATAATTTGTGTGCAGTGTAATATATTTTTGTTAAGTAACAGTGTACAAGCAAACTCTCAGTTGAAAATAATTCCTTCTGAAGTTTTTTATTTTATTATTATTTATTTTTATGGTTGAGTTTTAAGGAGACACTTCTTAGTAGATTTGTGTTCAGTGCAGAACCTTGTAAATCCAATGTCATAAAAAACAAACAAATGAAAAACAATATAGGCAGTCACAGTAACTTGTCAGCTTAAACTGGCTTGGTCAAGCTGCCTCCCTTCTTGAGCTTAAGTTGCTTGACTGGTATACTGGTTTTTCCAGTTTTTCCTCTTTTTTTTCTGGGAGCAACACAGGTGCTTTTGAGTGTTGCTCTATAGCCTGCGGGGGTGACTTCAGGATCTCTAGGTAGCATACTGTTTTAGGCAGGCTCCTTTTTGTGTTTTTCAAGAGACGCGGAGCGAGAGTGAAGTGGGTTTTTGTTATGGCCTGTTTTTGACTACACTATATCCCTACTTTGACAATAGACTCCTTCTTTGATGCATAGGTCTTTATTTCTGCCTGTGATTCTTTAACTTGAACTTTGTTTTTTATTCTTGGATTTGTCCTGTTTGGTGCTCTTTCATTTTTTTGCAAGGACTTTGTTTTATGTTTTTTTGTTGGAAGGATTTTTCTCTTCCATCTATTGGACTATTCTTGTTCGGATTTCCATCCGGATTCCAGAGGACCATTTACAAGAGACTGTTCCTGGTGCAGGGGTGAGACCAGTCCAATACTGAAGGATTTTATTCACTTTGTGAATCTCTGTTTTTGTTTTTGAAGAGACTTTGTCCTAAGCCACCGTTTACCTCTCTTGTTATGTTTTTTAAATATATTTTATGTTCTTTGTATATTCTCTACAGTGCTTAGTGTATGCTTAATGTGTCTAAAGGTCTGTAGCTTGTACATATGTATATAAATACATTTGTGGTAAGGTACTTGGGGGGGCAATATACTATGGGATATCACCTTATCTGCTTCATTTGGCCTTATTTTCTATAACTCTGGCAATACTCCCTAAGTACCAGGAGATTGTTACAACAACCTTTGGCACTTAGAGATTTGTTTCAACTCAGCCTTCATTATTAATGTGAGCTTCCCTACCAGGAATAAGTAACTCTAAGTATAATAGAATAAAGTAAGACAATCAACTCAATTGTTGTTAAATTAGAGTCCTGCACTGGCACAGACTGGAAGGGCCAATAAAACCTTCTGTATTCGGCTGCTATTAGTTTTAAAGTTTATGGCCATTGTACAGTTGTGCCATGTTATTTCCAATTTCCAAGTGTGTCAGCGAGTCCTCTCTCTCTCTCTCAGCGCTCAGTGCCCTGCCCCTGGTGCAGCAGCTGCTGTGTGTGGTCCAGAGCAGCGGGTCTGCGGAGAGAGACGGACGACACTGACTTCAGACTGCTGTACCACGGTGATCGGCTCACGGCGCCACGGCACTCAGCACCTCGGACTGCTGTTAGTACTGTCGTTGTTGTGTTGTGGAGAGTGGTGTCTCACAGCTGCGTGCTGCTCTGTGTGCAGTGGCTAACCTGGCTGTCAGGCTGAAGCCGTCCCACTCTGAGGCCCTGCAGCCTGCGCTCAACTCCCTGTACTGCAGCCTGGCTCTGTCCCCCGAGCCCTGCGCCAACAGAGGTGAGAGAGAGATGCAGAGATACTCAGAGACATGCACACAGACACACAGACTGTTGGGGTAAAATTGCCCCCTGTGTATTGTATATACCCAGTGTATAATATTCTGCATGTTGGGAGAACAGAGTACAAGGATTTTTATATGACCTATATTATGTAGGCATAGTGATTATTTAACCTACTGTAACCATGTAACTCATTGTATTGTATTCTTATTGTAGGATTAGTTTAGACCAGACGCTGCAGATTTGACATTGACATATCTCACTGGAAATGTTGCCGTGGCTGGGGGGCTGAAACTTGTCAGTATTGAAAAAATAACATACTCGCGCATAACTGTGTTTCTGTGAAAGTCTAGACACTTGAACCCACGGCCGTCCCCTCGTCTCTATCTTGGAAATGTCAAACCACAAACTCCCTATATTTATATTATGTTTTGAGAAACAGCTCAGAGCTGACAACATAAACAATATACATGCTGCTCTTCAGACAAACCAGCAATAAGATAGCGTCCCACGTCATCTAGCGCTAGGCAAACCGTGCAGATATGTCAACCGAAACTGTCGAGTGTGTTAGGGGTTATGATATTGGACACATTCCATGTCTGTCTAGCAACTAGATCTGTATATGATATGTCCTGCCCCGCAACTCTGACTTCTGACATGTATAAAACTGTGTGGTGTTGCAAAAATAAACTGAAGACAAACGATATGGCATTGTGTTGGTGACTTTTTTGTTCCCGAGCTCGTCTCCTGCGGAGGATCCACCATCCTGCACTGACGGCGCTGGGTTATCCTAGTCCAGGGAACCTGAAGGGTTTACTTCTGGTGAAGTGGTTGTACCTTAACACAGACACGTGTCCTTTTGTCATAAGATGAGCTACAATCTCTACCTCTCTCCAGCCGTGTCCATGCTGCTGTGTAACATAGCTCTGATAGTGCTGCTGCTGTCCCCTGTGTATATGTATTGTGTCAGTGAAGGTATAAAGTGGTGTGTGTCAAGGCTTACTAGAAGTGTACTTAAGAAAGATAAGGTGAAGCCAAGGCTCGGGCCAGAAGCTAGTTTGAGGTGTGTTTGTTATTTGCCATGAGCATGTTGGAGACAGTGTGAAAGAGTATGAGTGAAGTGTGTGCTCCCTAATCCATGTATTGAGGCATGAAGTATGAATGGTGCATATAAATAAAGCTGTGTGTCGGCCACAAGAGCGTCCCTCATGAGAATAGGGTGTGTTGTGATTGAGTTTGCTAGTGTTGTTAGCTGTGATGTATTTTTCCAAAAACAGAAGGGTCACTAACAGCCCAGCCTTTTGCAGTGCATGGGCCGGTCCCCTTCCGGGCTGGCTGGCCTTATATGGTATAGAGAGCAAGCTCCTCCACTACTACTCTCCCCAGTAGTGGACAGCGACACGGGCTTCTATTTATGTGACGTAATACCGCTTGTCATTGGAATAGGGGTGGGGTGTCGTTTCCCATACTCCTTTGCAACTATTTGCACCAGAGAAGTGCACTTGGGTTCTGGTTCTCTTGCCCCTCACATTCACACGAGGAATCCTAGGAACGAAACATGTCATACCGTCTCTTTCATCTCATGTGTAGACATTGGAAACGTACGTGTTTGCTTCATTGTCCTAGAATCCTTTGCGCCACGGTATGCAAATTTATGGGCCCATGATTGGCTCCCTGACATTACCCACCCCGCGACTGTTGCAGCGCACAACAGTGACCACCAGGGGGAGCCCCATCAAAGCTCCATAATATGTGTGTGTGTGTGTGTGTGTGTGTGTGTGTGTGTGTGTGTGTGTGTGTGTGTGTGTGTGTGTGTGTCTGTCTGTGTGTCTGTGTCTGTCTGAGGCTTTCCTGTTTGACTTTCATACGGTGGTATGTGATCATTGACAAAGATTTCAATCTCTTTAAGTCATTAACGTTAGCATAAAAAGTAATAATGGCGAACTCTGTTTGCAATATTGGTCTGTTGTAAACATTATTAGCTCATTATGACGTTATTTCGAAGCCCCAAACTGATCACACATCAGATGCGCCGCTATTGATCAACACTAAACCCACCAGAGCTGTGTTTTGTACGGCTTTGTAATACAACTCGTAACTGTGAAAGATTGCATAAGTCTGCTAATATATGTGCATACCGATGTATACACCCGTTTACACACTTTGTTGCGTACAGTTTATTTTAGTCGTGTTTTGTAGGCTGCATTTTGCTTGTATAGTCGTGTTTATGTATATGAGCTCGTTTAAAAACAAAAGAAATTCAAACAGTGTTCAATTTCCAATGTAAATGCTGTGTTTCTGCCCTGAAAATGTTGGCTGTGATGCTCATATGAAAAACTATGAAGTTTTATCCAACTCTGTTTCTCATTTTCGTCACACATCGCACATTATGCGGTGATTGTATGCAGTACGAAATGCCGGCGGTAGTGTGCAGTGAGAAAATAGCACTACCTTTTTATTGCGATGACAGCCGTGCCGTCTTTAGTTTGATCACAAGCTGCTGCTCATTGCGCTTCATCAAAGCACTGGCGATCAGTCCTGCAGTCTCTCTTTCCCAGAGCACTTCTCTGGGCTGTTTTTCACTCAGCTCGTCCCGGAGGAAACTGAGTTCATTTCAAATGGAGAATAACCCACTGGTTTAGAGCAATGCGAGCACTGCTTGCTCAAGGCAGACACACTGATCAGTTGGTATGTGCACTTCATGGCTAAACTTGATCGATAATGTCTTACTTCAGGCTAAGATCAATGTGTCCTTCTCTTTAGCACAAAGCATTGACGCTGCAAAGGAAGGCAGCTCTGTGGGTAGACTAGTTCCTGATGAGCACAAAAATCCAACCTGCAAAATGAAACCGATTCTTGTGGATCCGAAGCCACATTTGTGCCTCATTTTCCCTGATGAAGAAATCACTTTTAGCTATGGAGAGATGAATTGGCCCCGGAGAGAAAAGGTATGTGAATGACTGTATTAGTATGAAATACAATACTTTTGCAGTCAACCTGACAAGTGTAGAAATGTCCCCACGCAGCAGGACAAGCGTGTAAAGTCCTGCTATACAAGAATCTACAGACATGCATGTTTAACTTGTGAAAATGAGCCTCATTTTAACTGGGCTGAGGAATGTGTGGCTGCTGTTGCAGACTTGCTGGAGTCAGAGGAGGCCCTTCGGGATCAGGGTTGAAAACCACTGCAGGCTATCATAGAAAAAGCTTAATTTCGAAGGATGTTCTTCAGGGTATGATTAAGTCACTTTCAGTGGCTAACTTACGGATAGTGTCATGTTTGGACAGCAGAACTTGTTAACTTGCAAACCGCAACAAAATGGTCTGAAGCTTTCACTTTGAAACAGTTCAAATACTTATTATGGGGCCAAGCAACACATTTGCTGGAAGCCTTTTGTTATTGTTTAGGTTTTATTTTCTATTCCTCCAAAACGCATCTTCTCTGAAAATAATGATGCATAGGATGTGTGACCTGCTGTATAAAGTTGTGTTCAGGTTTGTTCAAGAAAAGTGCATTGTTTATATCGTTTGGCCATGTTGGATTGGTCAGAAATAATTTGTGTGCAGTGTAATATATTTTTGTTAAGTAACAGTGTACAAGCAAACTCTCAGTTGAAAATAATTCCTTCTGAAGTTTTTTATTTTATTATTATTTTATTTTTATGGTTGAGTTTTAAGGAGACACTTCTTAGTAGATTTGTGTTCAGTGCAGAACCTTGTAACTCCAATGTCATAAAAAACAAACAAATGAAAAACAATATAGGCAGTCACAGTAACTTGTCAGCTTAAACTGGCTTGGTCAAGCTGCCTCCCTTCTTGAGCTTAAGTTGCTTGACTGGTATACTGGTTTTTCCAGTTTTTCCTCTTTTTTTCTGGGAGCAACACAGGTGCTTTTGACTTGCGGGGGTGACTTCAGGATCTCTAGGTAGCACACTGTTTTAGGCAGGCTCCTTTTTGTGTTTTTCGAGAGACGCGGAGCGAGAGTGAAGTGGGTTTTTGTTATGGCCTGTTTTTGACTACACTATATCCCTACTTTGACAATAGACTCCTTCTTTGATGCATAGGTCTTTATTTCTGCCTGTGATTCTTTAACTTGAACTTTGTTTTTTATTCTTGGATTTGTCCTGTTTGGTGCTCTTTCATTTTTTTGCAAGGACTTTGTTTTATGGTTTTTTGTTGGAAGGATTTTTCTCTTCCATCTATTGGACTATTCTTGTTCGGATTTCCATCCGGATTCCAGAGGACCATTTACAAGAGACTGTTCCTGGTGCAGGGGTGAGACCAGTCCAATACTGAAGGATTTTATTCACTTTGTGAATCTCTGTTTTTGTTTTTGAAGAGACTTTGTCCTAAGCCACCGTTTACCTCTCTTGTTATGTTTTTTAAATATATTTTATGTTCTTTGTATATTCTCTACAGTGCTTAGTGTATGCTTAATGTGTCTAAAGGTCTGTAGCTTGTACATATGTATATAAATACATTTGTGGTAAGGTACTTGGGGGGGCAATATACTATGGGATATCACCTTATCTGCTTCATTTGGCCTTATTTTCTATAACTCTGGCAATACTCCCTAAGTACCAGGAGATTGTTACAACAACCTTTGGCACTTAGAGATTTGTTTCAACTCAGCCTTCATTATTAATGTGAGCTTCCCTACCAGGAATAAGTAACTCTAAGTATAATAGAATAAAGTAAGACAATCAACTCAATTGTTGTTAAATTAGAGTCCTGCACTGGCACAGACTGGAAGGGCCAATAAAACCTTCTGTATTCGGCTGCTATTAGTTTTAAAGTTTATGGCCATTGTACAGTTGTGCCATGTTATTTCCAATTTCCAAGTGTGTCAGCGAGTCCTCTCTCTCTCTCTCAGCGCTCAGTGCCCTGCCCCTGGTGCAGCAGCTGCTGTGTGTGGTCCAGAGCAGCAGCTCTGCGGAGAGAGAGACGGACGACACTGACTTCAGACTGCTGTACCACGGTGATCGGCTCACGGCGCCACGGCACTCAGCATCTCGGACTGCTGTTAGTACTGTCGTTGTTGTGTTGTGGAGAGTGGTGTCTCACAGCTGCGTGCTGCTCTGTGTGCAGTGGCTAACCTGGCTGTCAGGCTGAAGCCGTCCCACTCTGAGGCCCTGCGGCCTGCGCTCAACTCCCTGTACTGCAGCCTGGCTCTGTCCCCCGAGCCCTGCGCCAACAGAGGTGAGAGAGAGATGCAGAGATACTCAGAGAGATGCACACAGACACACAGACTGTTGGGGTAAAATTGCCCCCTGTGTATTGTATATACCCAGTGTATAATACTCTGCATGTTGGGAGAACAGAGTACAAGGATTTTTATATGACCTATATTATGTAGGCATAGTGATTATTTAACCTACTGTAACCATGTAACTCATTGTATTGTATTCTTATTGTAGGATTAGTTTAGACCAGACGCTGCAGATTTGACATTGACATATCTCACTGGAAATGTTGCCGTGGCCGGGGGGCTGAAACTTGTCATTATTGCAAAAATAACATACTCGCGCATAACTGTGTTTCTGTGAAAGTCTAGAGACTTGAACCCACGGCCGTCCCCTCGTCTCTATCTTGGAAATGTCAAACCACAAACTCCCTATATTTATATTATGTTTTGAGGAACAGCTCAGAGCTGACAACATAAACAATATACATGCTGCTCTTCAGACAAACCAGCAATAAGATAGCGTCCCACGTCATCTAGCGCTAGGCAAACCGTGCAGATATGTCAACCGAAACTGTCGAGTGTGTTAGGGGTTATGATATTGGACACATTCCATGTCTGCCTAGCAACTAGATCTGTATATGATATGTCCTGCCCCGCAACTCTGACTTCTGACATGTATAAAACTGTGTGGTGTTGCAAAAATAAACTGAAGACAAACGATCTGGCATTGTGTTGGTGACTTTTTTGTTCCCGAGCTCGTCTCCTGCGGAGGATCCACCATCCTGCACTGACGGCGCTGGGTTATCCTAGTCCAGGGGTTTTCCTAGCCCAGCGAACCTGAAGGGTTTACTTCTGGTGAAGTGGTTGTACCTTAACAATTTGGGGGCTCGTCCGGGATACATTTGGTGAGTAGTCTCTTTTTGCCTTTGTTCTGTACCCTAAGAACTGCTCGCTACTTGTATCCAAAACGTGATGGACTAGAGGGCTGTTCCAGTTAGGCAGTAGACTCTAAATGCCCTAGTTCTGTGACTTAAGAGCTGCTGACTGACTGATGTATATTGGACTAGAAGGCTGTTACAATTAGGTAATAGGTTAGTAAGTAGACTCTATGCAGGCTAAGATCAATGTGTCCTTCTCTTTAGCACAAAGCATTGACGCTGTAAAGGAAGGCAGCTCTGTGGGTAGACTAGTTCCTGATGAGCACAAAAATCCAACCTGCAAAATGAAACCGATTCTTGTGGATCCGAAGCCACATTTGTGCCTCTTTGCGATAAGAGACATTTTCCCTGATGAAGAAATCACTTTTAGCTATGGAGAGATGAATTGGCCCCGGAGAGAAAAGGTATGTGAATGACTGTATTAGTATGAAATACAATACTTTTGCAGTCAACCTGACAAGTGTAGAAATGTCCCCACGCAGCAGGACAAGCGTGTAAAGTCCTGCTATACAAGAATCTACAGACATGCATGTTTAACTTGTGAAAATGAGCCTCATTTTAACTGGGCTGAGGAATGTGTGGCTGCTGTTGCAGACTTGCTGGAGTCAGAGGAGGCCCTTCGGAATCAGGGTTGAAAACCACTGCAGGCTATCATAGAAAAAGCTTAATTTCGAAGGATGTTCTGCAGGGTATGATTAAGTCACTTTGAGTGGCTAACTTACGGATAGTGTCATGTTTGGACAGCAGAACTTGTTAACTTGCAAACCGCAACAAAATGGTCTGAAGCTTTCACTTTGAAACAGTTCAAATACTTATTATGGGGCCAAGCAACACATTTGCTGGAAGCCTTTTGTTATTGTTTAGATTTTATTTTCTATTCCTCCAAAACGCATCTTCTCTGAAAATAATGATGCATAGGATGTGTGACCTGCTGTATAAAGTTGTGTTCAGGTTTGTTCAAGAAAAGTGCATTGTTTATATCGTTTGGCCATGTTGGATTGGTCAGAAATAATTTGTGTGCAGTGTAATATATTTTTGTTAAGTAACAGTGTACAAGCAAACTCTCAGTTGAAAATAATTCCTTCTGAAGTTTTTTATTTTATTATTATTTATTTTTATGGTTGAGTTTTAAGGAGACACTTCTTAGTAGATTTGTGTTCAGTGCAGAACCTTGTAAATCCAATGTCATAAAAAACAAACAAATGAAAAACAATATAGGCAGTCACAGTAACTTGTCAGCTTAAACTGGCTTGGTCAAGCTGCCTCCCTTCTTGAGCTTAAGTTGCTTGACTGGTATACTGGTTTTTCCAGTTTTTCCTCTTTTTTTTCTGGGAGCAACACAGGTGCTTTTGAGTGTTGCTCTATAGCCTGCGGGGGTGACTTCAGGATCTCTAGGTAGCATACTGTTTTAGGCAGGCTCCTTTTTGTGTTTTTCAAGAGACGCGGAGCGAGAGTGAAGTGGGTTTTTGTTATGGCCTGTTTTTGACTACACTATATCCCTACTTTGACAATAGACTCCTTCTTTGATGCATAGGTCTTTATTTCTGCCTGTGATTCTTTAACTTGAACTTTGTTTTTTATTCTTGGATTTGTCCTGTTTGGTGCTCTTTCATTTTTTTGCAAGGACTTTGTTTTATGTTTTTTTGTTGGAAGGATTTTTCTCTTCCATCTATTGGACTATTCTTGTTCGGATTTCCATCCGGATTCCAGAGGACCATTTACAAGAGACTGTTCCTGGTGCAGGGGTGAGACCAGTCCAATACTGAAGGATTTTATTCACTTTGTGAATCTCTGTTTTTGTTTTTGAAGAGACTTTGTCCTAAGCCACCGTTTACCTCTCTTGTTATGTTTTTTAAATATATTTTATGTTCTTTGTATATTCTCTACAGTGCTTAGTGTATGCTTAATGTGTCTAAAGGTCTGTAGCTTGTACATATGTATATAAATACATTTGTGGTAAGGTACTTGGGGGGGCAATATACTATGGGATATCACCTTATCTGCTTCATTTGGCCTTATTTTCTATAACTCTGGCAATACTCCCTAAGTACCAGGAGATTGTTACAACAACCTTTGGCACTTAGAGATTTGTTTCAACTCAGCCTTCATTATTAATGTGAGCTTCCCTACCAGGAATAAGTAACTCTAAGTATAATAGAATAAAGTAAGACAATCAACTCAATTGTTGTTAAATTAGAGTCCTGCACTGGCACAGACTGGAAGGGCCAATAAAACCTTCTGTATTCGGCTGCTATTAGTTTTAAAGTTTATGGCCATTGTACAGTTGTGCCATGTTATTTCCAATTTCCAAGTGTGTCAGCGAGTCCTCTCTCTCTCTCTCAGCGCTCAGTGCCCTGCCCCTGGTGCAGCAGCTGCTGTGTGTGGTCCAGAGCAGCGGGTCTGCGGAGAGAGACGGACGACACTGACTTCAGACTGCTGTACCACGGTGATCGGCTCACGGCGCCACGGCACTCAGCACCTCGGACTGCTGTTAGTACTGTCGTTGTTGTGTTGTGGAGAGTGGTGTCTCACAGCTGCGTGCTGCTCTGTGTGCAGTGGCTAACCTGGCTGTCAGGCTGAAGCCGTCCCACTCTGAGGCCCTGCAGCCTGCGCTCAACTCCCTGTACTGCAGCCTGGCTCTGTCCCCCGAGCCCTGCGCCAACAGAGGTGAGAGAGAGATGCAGAGATACTCAGAGACATGCACACAGACACACAGACTGTTGGGGTAAAATTGCCCCCTGTGTATTGTATATACCCAGTGTATAATATTCTGCATGTTGGGAGAACAGAGTACAAGGATTTTTATATGACCTATATTATGTAGGCATAGTGATTATTTAACCTACTGTAACCATGTAACTCATTGTATTGTATTCTTATTGTAGGATTAGTTTAGACCAGACGCTGCAGATTTGACATTGACATATCTCACTGGAAATGTTGCCGTGGCTGGGGGGCTGAAACTTGTCAGTATTGAAAAAATAACATACTCGCGCATAACTGTGTTTCTGTGAAAGTCTAGACACTTGAACCCACGGCCGTCCCCTCGTCTCTATCTTGGAAATGTCAAACCACAAACTCCCTATATTTATATTATGTTTTGAGAAACAGCTCAGAGCTGACAACATAAACAATATACATGCTGCTCTTCAGACAAACCAGCAATAAGATAGCGTCCCACGTCATCTAGCGCTAGGCAAACCGTGCAGATATGTCAACCGAAACTGTCGAGTGTGTTAGGGGTTATGATATTGGACACATTCCATGTCTGTCTAGCAACTAGATCTGTATATGATATGTCCTGCCCCAGAACTCTGACTTCTGACATGTATAAAACTGTGTGGTGTTGCAAAAATAAACTGAAGACAAACGATATGGCATTGTGTTGGTGACTTTTTTGTTCCCGAGCTCGTCTCCTGCGGAGGATCCACCATCCTGCACTGACGGCGCTGGGTTATCCTAGTCCAGGGAACCTGAAGGGTTTACTTCTGGTGAAGTGGTTGTACCTTAACACAGACACGTGTCCTTTTGTCATAAGATGAGCTACAATCTCTACCTCTCTCCAGCCGTGTCCATGCTGCTGTGTAACATAGCTCTGATAGTGCTGCTGCTGTCCCCTGTGTATATGTATTGTGTCAGTGAAGGTATAAAGTGGTGTGTGTCAAGGCTTACTAGAAGTGTACTTAAGAAAGATAAGGTGAAGCCAAGGCTCGGGCCAGAAGCTAGTTTGAGGTGTGTTTGTTATTTGCCATGAGCATGTTGGAGACAGTGTGAAAGAGTATGAGTGAAGTGTGTGCTCCCTAATCCATGTATTGAGGCATGAAGTATGAATGGTGCATATAAATAAAGCTGTGTGTCGGCCACAAGAGCGTCCCTCATGAGAATAGGGTGTGTTGTGATTGAGTTTGCTAGTGTTGTTAGCTGTGATGTATTTTTCCAAAAACAGAAGGGTCACTAACAGCCCAGCCTTTTGCAGTGCATGGGCCGGTCCCCTTCCGGGCTGGCTGGCCTTATATGGTATAGAGAGCAAGCTCCTCCACTACTACTCTCCCCAGTAGTGGACAGCGACACGGGCTTCTATTTATGTGACGTAATACCGCTTGTCATTGGAATAGGGGTGGGGTGTCGTTTCCCATACTCCTTTGCAACTATTTGCACCAGAGAAGTGCACTTGGGTTCTGGTTCTCTTGCCCCTCACATTCACACGAGGAATCCTAGGAACGAAACATGTCATACCGTCTCTTTCATCTCATGTGTAGACATTGGAAACGTACGTGTTTGCTTCATTGTCCTAGAATCCTTTGCGCCACGGTATGCAAATTTATGGGCCCATGATTGGCTCCCTGACATTACCCACCCCGCGACTGTTGCAGCGCACAACAGTGACCACCAGGGGGAGCCCCATCAAAGCTCCATAATATGTGTGTGTGTGTGTGTGTGTGTGTGTGTGTGTGTGTGTGTGTGTGTGTGTGTGTGTGTGTGTGTGTGTCTGTCTGTCTGTGTGTCTGTGTCTGTCTGAGGCTTTCCTGTTTGACTTTCATACGGTGGTATGTGATCATTGACAAAGATTTCAATCTCTTTAAGTCATTAACGTTAGCATAAAAAGTAATAATGGCGAACTCTGTTTGCAATATTGGTCTGTTGTAAACATTATTAGCTCATTATGACGTTATTTCGAAGCCCCAAACTGATCACACATCAGATGCGCCGCTATTGATCAACACTAAACCCACCAGAGCTGTGTTTTGTACGGCTTTGTAATACAACTCGTAACTGTGAAAGATTGCATAAGTCTGCTAATATATGTGCATACCGATGTATACACCCGTTTACACACTTTGTTGCGTACAGTTTATTTTAGTCGTGTTTTGTAGGCTGCATTTTGCTTGTATAGTCGTGTTTATGTATATGAGCTCGTTTAAAAACAAAAGAAATTCAAACAGTGTTCAATTTCCAATGTAAATGCTGTGTTTCTGCCCTGAAAATGTTGGCTGTGATGCTCATATGAAAAACTATGAAGTTTTATCCAACTCTGTTTCTCATTTTCGTCACACATCGCACATTATGCGGTGATTGTATGCAGTACGAAATGCCGGCGGTAGTGTGCAGTGAGAAAATAGCACTACCTTTTTATTGCGATGACAGCCGTGCCGTCTTTAGTTTGATCACAAGCTGCTGCTCATTGCGCTTCATCAAAGCACTGGCGATCAGTCCTGCAGTCTCTCTTTCCCAGAGCACTTCTCTGGGCTGTTTTTCACTCAGCTCGTCCCGGAGGAAACTGAGTTCATTTCAAATGGAGAATAACCCACTGGTTTAGAGCAATGCGAGCACTGCTTGCTCAAGGCAGACACACTGATCAGTTGGTATGTGCACTTCATGGCTAAACTTGATCGATAATGTCTTACTTCAGGCTAAGATCAATGTGTCCTTCTCTTTAGCACAAAGCATTGACGCTGCAAAGGAAGGCAGCTCTGTGGGTAGACTAGTTCCTGATGAGCACAAAAATCCAACCTGCAAAATGAAACCGATTCTTGTGGATCCGAAGCCACATTTGTGCCTCATTTTCCCTGATGAAGAAATCACTTTTAGCTATGGAGAGATGAATTGGCCCCGGAGAGAAAAGGTATGTGAATGACTGTATTAGTATGAAATACAATACTTTTGCAGTCAACCTGACAAGTGTAGAAATGTCCCCACGCAGCAGGACAAGCGTGTAAAGTCCTGCTATACAAGAATCTACAGACATGCATGTTTAACTTGTGAAAATGAGCCTCATTTTAACTGGGCTGAGGAATGTGTGGCTGCTGTTGCAGACTTGCTGGAGTCAGAGGAGGCCCTTCGGGATCAGGGTTGAAAACCACTGCAGGCTATCATAGAAAAAGCTTAATTTCGAAGGATGTTCTTCAGGGTATGATTAAGTCACTTTCAGTGGCTAACTTACGGATAGTGTCATGTTTGGACAGCAGAACTTGTTAACTTGCAAACCGCAACAAAATGGTCTGAAGCTTTCACTTTGAAACAGTTCAAATACTTATTATGGGGCCAAGCAACACATTTGCTGGAAGCCTTTTGTTATTGTTTAGGTTTTATTTTCTATTCCTCCAAAACGCATCTTCTCTGAAAATAATGATGCATAGGATGTGTGACCTGCTGTATAAAGTTGTGTTCAGGTTTGTTCAAGAAAAGTGCATTGTTTATATCGTTTGGCCATGTTGGATTGGTCAGAAATAATTTGTGTGCAGTGTAATATATTTTTGTTAAGTAACAGTGTACAAGCAAACTCTCAGTTGAAAATAATTCCTTCTGAAGTTTTTTATTTTATTATTATTTTATTTTTATGGTTGAGTTTTAAGGAGACACTTCTTAGTAGATTTGTGTTCAGTGCAGAACCTTGTAACTCCAATGTCATAAAAAACAAACAAATGAAAAACAATATAGGCAGTCACAGTAACTTGTCAGCTTAAACTGGCTTGGTCAAGCTGCCTCCCTTCTTGAGCTTAAGTTGCTTGACTGGTATACTGGTTTTTCCAGTTTTTCCTCTTTTTTTCTGGGAGCAACACAGGTGCTTTTGACTTGCGGGGGTGACTTCAGGATCTCTAGGTAGCACACTGTTTTAGGCAGGCTCCTTTTTGTGTTTTTCGAGAGACGCGGAGCGAGAGTGAAGTGGGTTTTTGTTATGGCCTGTTTTTGACTACACTATATCCCTACTTTGACAATAGACTCCTTCTTTGATGCATAGGTCTTTATTTCTGCCTGTGATTCTTTAACTTGAACTTTGTTTTTTATTCTTGGATTTGTCCTGTTTGGTGCTCTTTCATTTTTTTGCAAGGACTTTGTTTTATGTTTTTTTGTTGGAAGGATTTTTCTCTTCCATCTATTGGACTATTCTTGTTCGGATTTCCATCCGGATTCCAGAGGACCATTTACAAGAGACTGTTCCTGGTGCAGGGGTGAGACCAGTCCAATACTGAAGGATTTTATTCACTTTGTGAATCTCTGTTTTTGTTTTTGAAGAGACTTTGTCCTAAGCCACCGTTTACCTCTCTTGTTATGTTTTTTAAATATATTTTATGTTCTTTGTATATTCTCTACAGTGCTTAGTGTATGCTTCATGTATCTAAAGGTCTGTAGCTTGTACATATGTATATAAATACATTTGTGGTAAGGTACTTGGGGGGGCAATATACTATGGGATATCACCTTATCTGCTTCATTTGGCCTTATTTTCTATAACTCTGGCAATACTCCCTAAGTACCAGGAGATTGTTACAACAACCTTTGGCACTTAGAGATTTGTTTCAACTCAGCCTTCATTATTAATGTGAGCTTCCCTACCAGGAATAAGTAACTCTAAGTATAATAAAATAAAGTAAGACAATCAACTCAATTGTTGTTAAATTAGAGTCCTGCACTGGCACAGACTGGAAGGGCCAATAAAACCTTCTGTATTCGGCTGCTATTAGTTTTAAAGTTTATGGCCATTGTACAGTTGTGCCATGTTATTTCCAATTTCCAAGTGTGTCAGCGAGTCCTCTCTCTCTCTCTCTCTCTCTCTCTCTCTCTCTGTCTCTCAGCACTCAGTGCCCTGCCCCTGGTGCAGCAGCTGCTGTGTGTGGTCCAGAGCAGCGGGTCTGCGGAGAGAGAGACGGACGACACTGACTTCAGACTGCTGTACCACGGTGAGCGGCTCACGGCGCCACGGCACTCAGCACCTCGGACTGCTGTTAGTACTGTCGTTGTTGTGTTGTGGAGAGTGGTGTCTCACAGCTGCGTGCTGCTCTGTGTGCAGTGGCTAACCTGGCTGTCAGGCTGAAGCCGTCCCACTCTGAGGCCCTGCAGCCTGCGCTCAACTCCCTGTACTGCAGCCTGGCTCTGTCTCCCGAGCCCTGCGCCAACAGAGGTGAGAGAGAGATGCAGAGATACTCAGAGAGATGCACACAGACACACAGACTGTTGGGGTAAAATTGCCCCCTGTGTATTGTATATACCCAGTGTATAATACTCTGCATGTTGGGAGAACAGAGTACAAGGATTTTTATATGACCTATATTATGTAGGCATAGTGATTATTTAACCTACTGTAACCATGTAACTCATTGTATTGTATTCTTATTGTAGGATTAGTTTAGACCAGACGCTGCAGATTTGACATTGACATATCTCACTGGAAATGTTGCCGTGGCCGGGGGGCTGAAACTTGTCAGTATTGAAAAAATAACATACTCGCGCATAACTGTGTTTCTGTGAAAGTCTAGAGACTTGAACCCACGGCCGTCCCCTCGTCTCTATCTTGGAAATGTCAAACCACAAACTCCCTATATTTATATTATGTTTTGAGGAACAGCTCAGAGCTGACAACATAAACAATATACATGCTGCTCTTCAGACAAACCAGCAATAAGATAGCGTCCCACGTCATCTAGCGCTAGGCAAACCGTGCAGATATGTCAACCGAAACTGTCGAGTGTGTTAGGGGTTATGATATTGGACACATTCCATGTCTGCCTAGCAACTAGATCTGTATATGATATGTCCTGCCCCGCAACTCTGACTTCTGACATGTATAAAACTGTGTGGTGTTGCAAAAATAAACTGAAGACAAACGATCTGGCATTGTGTTGGTGACTTTTTTGTTCCCGAGCTCGTCTCTTGCAGAGGATCCACCATCCTGCACTGACGGCGCTGGGTTATCCTAGTCCAGGGGTTTTCCTAGCCCAGCGAACCTGAAGGGTTTACTTCTGGTGAAGTGGTTGTACCTTAACAATTTGGGGGCTCGTCCGGGATACATTTGGTGAGTAGTCTCTTTTTGCCTTTGTTCTGTACCCTAAGAACTGCTCGCTACTTGTATCCAAAACGTGATGGACTAGAGGGCTGTTCCAGTTAGGCAGTAGACTCTAAATGCCCTAGTTCTGTGACTTAAGAGCTGCTGACTGACTGATGTATATTGGACTAGAAGGCTGTTACAATTAGGTAATAGGTTAGTAAGTAGACTCTATGCAGGCTAAGATGAATATGTCCTTCTCTTTAGCACAAAGCATTGACGCTGCAAAGGAAGGCAGCTCTGTGGGTAGACTAGTTCCTGATGAGCACAAAAATCCAACCTGCAAAGTGAAACCAATTCTTGTGGATCCCAAGCCACATTTGTGCCTCTTTGCGATAAGAGACATTTTCCCTGATGAAGAAATCACTTTTAGCTATGGAGAGATGAATTGGCCCCGGAGAGAAAAGGTATGTGAATGACTGTATTAGTATGAAATACAATACTTTTGCAGTCAACCTGACAAGTGTAGAAATGTCCCCACGCAGCAGGACAAGCGTGTAAAGTCCTGCTATACAAGAATCTACAGACATGCATGTTTAACTTGTGAAAATGAGCCTCATTTTAACTGGGCTGAGGAATGTGTGGCTGCTGTTGCAGACTTGCTGGAGTCAGAGGAGGCCCTTCGGGATCAGGGTTGAAAACCACTGCAGGCTATCATAGAAAAAGCTTAATTTCGAAGGATGTTCTTCAGGGTATGATTAAGTCACTTTCAGTGGCTAACTTACGGATAGTGTCATGTTTGGACAGCAGAACTTGTTAACTTGCAAACCGCAACAAAATGGTCTGAAGCTTTCACTTTGAAACAGTTCAAATACTTATTATGGGGCCAAGCAACACATTTGCTGGAAGCCTTTTGTTATTGTTTAGGTTTTATTTTCTATTCCTCCAAAACGCATCTTCTCTGAAAATAATGATGCATAGGATGTGTGACCTGCTGTATAAAGTTGTGTTCAGGTTTGTTCAAGAAAAGTGCATTGTTTATATCGTTTGGCCATGTTGGATTGGTCAGAAATAATTTGTGTGCAGTGTAATATATTTTTGTTAAGTAACAGTGTACAAGCAAACTCTCAGTTGAAAATAATTCCTTCTGAAGTTTTTTATTTTATTATTATTTTATTTTTATGGTTGAGTTTTAAGGAGACACTTCTTAGTAGATTTGTGTTCAGTGCAGAACCTTGTAACTCCAATGTCATAAAAAACAAACAAATGAAAAACAATATAGGCAGTCACAGTAACTTGTCAGCTTAAACTGGCTTGGTCAAGCTGCCTCCCTTCTTGAGCTTAAGTTGCTTGACTGGTATACTGGTTTTTCCAGTTTTTCCTCTTTTTTTCTGGGAGCAACACAGGTGCTTTTGACTTGCGGGGGTGACTTCAGGATCTCTAGGTAGCACACTGTTTTAGGCAGGCTCCTTTTTGTGTTTTTCGAGAGACGCGGAGCGAGAGTGAAGTGGGTTTTTGTTATGGCCTGTTTTTGACTACACTATATCCCTACTTTGACAATAGACTCCTTCTTTGATGCATAGGTCTTTATTTCTGCCTGTGATTCTTTAACTTGAACTTTGTTTTTTATTCTTGGATTTGTCCTGTTTGGTGCTCTTTCATTTTTTTGCAAGGACTTTGTTTTATGTTTTTTTGTTGGAAGGATTTTTCTCTTCCATCTATTGGACTATTCTTGTTCGGATTTCCATCCGGATTCCAGAGGACCATTTACAAGAGACTGTTCCTGGTGCAGGGGTGAGACCAGTCCAATACTGAAGGATTTTATTCACTTTGTGAATCTCTGTTTTTGTTTTTGAAGAGACTTTGTCCTAAGCCACCGTTTACCTCTCTTGTTATGTTTTTTAAATATATTTTATGTTCTTTGTATATTCTCTACAGTGCTTAGTGTATGCTTCATGTATCTAAAGGTCTGTAGCTTGTACATATGTATATAAATACATTTGTGGTAAGGTACTTGGGGGGGCAATATACTATGGGATATCACCTTATCTGCTTCATTTGGCCTTATTTTCTATAACTCTGGCAATACTCCCTAAGTACCAGGAGATTGTTACAACAACCTTTGGCACTTAGAGATTTGTTTCAACTCAGCCTTCATTATTAATGTGAGCTTCCCTACCAGGAATAAGTAACTCTAAGTATAATAAAATAAAGTAAGACAATCAACTCAATTGTTGTTAAATTAGAGTCCTGCACTGGCACAGACTGGAAGGGCCAATAAAACCTTCTGTATTCGGCTGCTATTAGTTTTAAAGTTTATGGCCATTGTACAGTTGTGCCATGTTATTTCCAATTTCCAAGTGTGTCAGCGAGTCCTCTCTCTCTCTCTCTCTCTCTCTCTCTCTCTGTCTCTCAGCACTCAGTGCCCTGCCCCTGGTGCAGCAGCTGCTGTGTGTGGTCCAGAGCAGCGGGTCTGCGGAGAGAGAGACGGACGACACTGACTTCAGACTGCTGTACCACGGTGAGCGGCTCACGGCGCCACGGCACTCAGCACCTCGGACTGCTGTTAGTACTGTCGTTGTTGTGTTGTGGAGAGTGGTGTCTCACAGCTGCGTGCTGCTCTGTGTGCAGTGGCTAACCTGGCTGTCAGGCTGAAGCCGTCCCACTCTGAGGCCCTGCAGCCTGCGCTCAACTCCCTGTACTGCAGCCTGGCTCTGTCTCCCGAGCCCTGCGCCAACAGAGGTGAGAGAGAGATGCAGAGATACTCAGAGAGATGCACACAGACACACAGACTGTTGGGGTAAAATTGCCCCCTGTGTATTGTATATACCCAGTGTATAATACTCTGCATGTTGGGAGAACAGAGTACAAGGATTTTTATATGACCTATATTATGTAGGCATAGTGATTATTTAACCTACTGTAACCATGTAACTCATTGTATTGTATTCTTATTGTAGGATTAGTTTAGACCAGACGCTGCAGATTTGACATTGACATATCTCACTGGAAATGTTGCCGTGGCCGGGGGGCTGAAACTTGTCAGTATTGAAAAAATAACATACTCGCGCATAACTGTGTTTCTGTGAAAGTCTAGAGACTTGAACCCACGGCCGTCCCCTCGTCTCTATCTTGGAAATGTCAAACCACAAACTCCCTATATTTATATTATGTTTTGAGGAACAGCTCAGAGCTGACAACATAAACAATATACATGCTGCTCTTCAGACAAACCAGCAATAAGATAGCGTCCCACGTCATCTAGCGCTAGGCAAACCGTGCAGATATGTCAACCGAAACTGTCGAGTGTGTTAGGGGTTATGATATTGGACACATTCCATGTCTGCCTAGCAACTAGATCTGTATATGATATGTCCTGCCCCGCAACTCTGACTTCTGACATGTATAAAACTGTGTGGTGTTGCAAAAATAAACTGAAGACAAACGATCTGGCATTGTGTTGGTGACTTTTTTGTTCCCGAGCTCGTCTCTTGCAGAGGATCCACCATCCTGCACTGACGGCGCTGGGTTATCCTAGTCCAGGGGTTTTCCTAGCCCAGCGAACCTGAAGGGTTTACTTCTGGTGAAGTGGTTGTACCTTAACAATTTGGGGGCTCGTCCGGGATACATTTGGTGAGTAGTCTCTTTTTGCCTTTGTTCTGTACCCTAAGAACTGCTCGCTACTTGTATCCAAAACGTGATGGACTAGAGGGCTGTTCCAGTTAGGCAGTAGACTCTAAATGCCCTAGTTCTGTGACTTAAGAGCTGCTGACTGACTGATGTATATTGGACTAGAAGGCTGTTACAATTAGGTAATAGGTTAGTAAGTAGACTCTATGCAGGCTAAGATGAATATGTCCTTCTCTTTAGCACAAAGCATTGACGCTGCAAAGGAAGGCAGCTCTGTGGGTAGACTAGTTCCTGATGAGCACAAAAATCCAACCTGCAAAGTGAAACCAATTCTTGTGGATCCCAAGCCACATTTGTGCCTCTTTGCGATAAGAGACATTTTCCCTGATGAAGAAATCACTTTTAGCTATGGAGAGATGAATTGGCCCCGGAGAGAAAAGGTATGTGAATGACTGTATTAGTATGAAATACAATACTTTTGCAGTCAACCTGACAAGTGTAGAAATGTCCCCACGTAGCAGGACAAGCGTGTAAAGTCCTGCTATACAAGAATCTACAGACATGCATGTTTAACTTGTGAAAATGAGCCTCATTTTAACTGGGCTGAGGAATGTGTGGCTGCTGTTGCAGACTTGCTGGAGTCAGAGGAGGCCCTTCGGGATCAGGGTTGAGAACCACTGCAGGCTATCATAGAAAAAGCTTAATTTCGAAGGATGTTCTGCAGGGTATGATTAAGTCACTTTGAGTGGCTAACTTACGGATAGTGTCATGTTTGGACAGCAGAACTTGTTAACTTGCAAACCGCAACAAAATGGTCTGAAGCTTTCACTTTGAAACAGTTCAAATACTTATTATGGGGCCAAGCAACACATTTGCTGGAAGCCTTTTGTTATTGTTTAGATTTTATTTTCTATTCCTCCAAAACGCATCTTCTCTGAAAATAATGATGCATAGGATGTGTGACCTGCTGTATAAAGTTGTGTTCAGGTTTGTTCAAGAAAAGTGCATTGTTTATATCGTTTGGCCATGTTGGATTGGTCAGAAATAATTTGTGTGCAGTGTAATATATTTTTGTTAAGTAACAGTGTACAAGCAAACTCTCAGTTGAAAATAATTCCTTCTGAAGTTTTTTATTTTATTATTATTTTATTTTTATGGTTGAGTTTTAAGGAGACACTTCTTAGTAGATTTGTGTTCAGTGCAGAACCTTGTAACTCCAATGTCATAAAAAACAAACAAATGAAAAACAATATAGGCAGTCACAGTAACTTGTCAGCTTAAACTGGCTTGGTCAAGCTGCCTCCCTTCTTGAGCTTAAGTTGCTTGACTGGTATACTGGTTTTTCCAGTTTTTCCTCTTTTTTTTCTGGGAGCAACACAGGTGCTTTTGAGTGTTGCTCTATAGCCTGCGGGGGTGACTTCAGGATCTCTAGGTAGCACACTGTTTTAGGCAGGCTCCTTTTTGTGTTTTTCGAGAGACGCGGAGCGAGAGTGAAGTGGGTTTTTGTTATGGCCTGTTTTTGACTACACTATATCCCTACTTTGACTATAGACTCCTTCTTTGATGCATAGGTCTTTATTTCTGCCTGTGAATCTTTAACTTGAACTTTGTTTTTTATTCTTGGATTTGTCCTGTTTGGTGCTCTTTCATTTTTTTGCAAGGACTTTGTTTTATGGTTTTTTGTTGGAAGGATTTTTCTCTTCCATCTATTGGACTATTCTTGTTCGGATTTCCATCCGGATTCCAGAGGACCATTTACAAGAGACTGTTCCTGGTGCAGGGGTGAGACCAGTCCAATACTGAAGGATTTTATTCACTTTGTGAATCTCTGTTTTTGTTTTTGAAGAGACTTTGTCCTAAGCCACCGTTTACCTCTCTTGTTATGTTTTTTAAATATATTTTATGTTCTTTGTATATTCTCTACAGTGCTTAGTGTATGCTTAATGTGTCTAAAGGTCTGTAGCTTGTACATATGTATATAAATACATTTGTGGTAAGGTACTTGGGGGGGCAATATACTATGGGATATCACCTTATCTGCTTCATTTGGCCTTATTTTCTATAACTCTGGCAATACTCCCTAAGTACCAGGAGATTGTTACAACAACCTTTGGCACTTAGAGATTTGTTTCAACTCAGCCTTCATTATTAATGTGAGCTTCCCTACCAGGAATAAGTAACTCTAAGTATAATAGAATAAAGTAAGACAATCAACTCAATTGTTGTTAAATTAGAGTCCTGCACTGGCACAGACTGGAAGGGCCAATAAAACCTTCTGTATTCGGCTGCTATTAGTTTTAAAGTTTATGGCCATTGTACAGTTGTGCCATGTTATTTCCAATTTCCAAGTGTGTCAGCGAGTCCTCTCTCTCTCTCTCAGCGCTCAGTGCCCTGCCCCTGGTGCAGCAGCTGCTGTGTGTGGTCCAGAGCAGCGGGTCTGCGGAGAGAGACGGACGACACTGACTTCAGACTGCTGTACCACGGTGATCGGCTCACGGCGCCACGGCACTCAGCACCTCGGACTGCTGTTAGTACTGTCGTTGTTGTGTTGTGGAGAGTGGTGTCTCACAGCTGCGTGCTGCTCTGTGTGCAGTGGCTAACCTGGCTGTCAGGCTGAAGCCGTCCCACTCTGAGGCCCTGCAGCCTGCGCTCAACTCCCTGTACTGCAGCCTGGCTCTGTCCCCCGAGCCCTGCGCCAACAGAGGTGAGAGAGAGATGCAGAGATACTCAGAGAGATGCACACAGACACACAGACTGTTGGGGTAAAATTGCCCCCTGTGTATTGTATATACCCAGTGTATAATACTCTGCATGTTGGGAGAACAGAGTACAAGGATTTTTATATGACCTATATTATGTAGGCATAGTGATTATTTAACCTACTGTAACCATGTAACTCATTGTATTGTATTCTTATTGTAGGATTAGTTTAGACCAGACGCTGCAGATTTGACATTGACATATCTCACTGGAAATGTTGCCGTGGCCGGGGGGCTGAAACTTGTCAGTATTGAAAAAATAACATACTCGCGCATAACTGTGTTTCTGTGAAAGTCTAGACACTTGAACCCACGGCCGTCCCCTCGTCTCTATCTTGGAAATGTCAAACCACAAACTCCCTATATTTATATTATGTTTTGAGGAACAGCTCAGAGCTGACAACATAAACAATATACATGCTGCTCTTCAGACAAACCAGCAATAAGATAGCGTCCCACATCATCTAGCGCTAGGCAAACCGTGCAGATATGTCAACCGAAACTGTCGAGTGTGTTAGGGGTTATGATATTGGACACATTCCATGTCTGCCTAGCAACTAGATCTGTATATGATATGTCCTGCCCCGCAACTCTGACTTCTGACATGTATAAAACTGTGTGGTGTTGCAAAAATAAACTGAAGACAAACGATCTGGCATTGTGTTGGTGACTTTTTTGTTCCCGAGCTCGTCTCTTGCAGAGGATCCACCATCCTGCACTGACGGCGCTGGGTTATCCTAGTCCAGGGGTTTTCCTAGCCCAGCGAACCTGAAGGGTTTACTTCTGGTGAAGTGGTTGTACCTTAACAATTTGGGGGCTTGTCCGGGATACATTTGGTGAGTAGTCTCTTTTTGCCTTTGTTCTGTACCCTAAGAACTGCTCGCTACTTGTATCCAAAACGTGATGGACTAGAGGGCTGTTCCAGTTAGGCAGTAGACTCTAAATGCCCTAGTTCTGTGACTTAAGAGCTGCTGACTGACTGATGTATATTGGACTAGAAGGCTGTTACAATTAGGTAATAGGTTAGTAAGTAGACTCTATGCAGGCTAAGATGAATATGTCCTTCTCTTTAGCACAAAGCATTGACGCTGCAAAGGAAGGCAGCTCTGTGGGTAGACTAGTTCCTGATGAGCACAAAAATCCAACCTGCAAAGTGAAACCAATTCTTGTGGATCCCAAGCCACATTTGTGCCTCTTTGCGATAAGAGACATTTTCCCTGATGAAGAAATCACTTTTAGCTATGGAGAGATGAATTGGCCCCGGAGAGAAAAGGTATGTGAATGACTGTATTAGTATGAAATACAATACTTTTGCAGTCAACCTGACAAGTGTAGAAATGTCCCCACGTAGCAGGACAAGCGTGTAAAGTCCTGCTATACAAGAATCTACAGACATGCATGTTTAACTTGTGAAAATGAGCCTCATTTTAACTGGGCTGAGGAATGTGTGGCTGCTGTTGCAGACTTGCTGGAGTCAGAGGAGGCCCTTCGGGATCAGGGTTGAGAACCACTGCAGGCTATCATAGAAAAAGCTTAATTTCGAAGGATGTTCTGCAGGGTATGATTAAGTCACTTTGAGTGGCTAACTTACGGATAGTGTCATGTTTGGACAGCAGAACTTGTTAACTTGCAAACCGCAACAAAATGGTCTGAAGCTTTCACTTTGAAACAGTTCAAATACTTATTATGGGGCCAAGCAACACATTTGCTGGAAGCCTTTTGTTATTGTTTAGATTTTATTTTCTATTCCTCCAAAACGCATCTTCTCTGAAAATAATGATGCATAGGATGTGTGACCTGCTGTATAAAGTTGTGTTCAGGTTTGTTCAAGAAAAGTGCATTGTTTATATCGTTTGGCCATGTTGGATTGGTCAGAAATAATTTGTGTGCAGTGTAATATATTTTTGTTAAGTAACAGTGTACAAGCAAACTCTCAGTTGAAAATAATTCCTTCTGAAGTTTTTTATTTTATTATTATTTTATTTTTATGGTTGAGTTTTAAGGAGACACTTCTTAGTAGATTTGTGTTCAGTGCAGAACCTTGTAACTCCAATGTCATAAAAAACAAACAAATGAAAAACAATATAGGCAGTCACAGTAACTTGTCAGCTTAAACTGGCTTGGTCAAGCTGCCTCCCTTCTTGAGCTTAAGTTGCTTGACTGGTATACTGGTTTTTCCAGTTTTTCCTCTTTTTTTTCTGGGAGCAACACAGGTGCTTTTGAGTGTTGCTCTATAGCCTGCGGGGGTGACTTCAGGATCTCTAGGTAGCACACTGTTTTAGGCAGGCTCCTTTTTGTGTTTTTCGAGAGACGCGGAGCGAGAGTGAAGTGGGTTTTTGTTATGGCCTGTTTTTGACTACACTATATCCCTACTTTGACTATAGACTCCTTCTTTGATGCATAGGTCTTTATTTCTGCCTGTGAATCTTTAACTTGAACTTTGTTTTTTATTCTTGGATTTGTCCTGTTTGGTGCTCTTTCATTTTTTTGCAAGGACTTTGTTTTATGGTTTTTTGTTGGAAGGATTTTTCTCTTCCATCTATTGGACTATTCTTGTTCGGATTTCCATCCGGATTCCAGAGGACCATTTACAAGAGACTGTTCCTGGTGCAGGGGTGAGACCAGTCCAATACTGAAGGATTTTATTCACTTTGTGAATCTCTGTTTTTGTTTTTGAAGAGACTTTGTCCTAAGCCACCGTTTACCTCTCTTGTTATGTTTTTTAAATATATTTTATGTTCTTTGTATATTCTCTACAGTGCTTAGTGTATGCTTAATGTGTCTAAAGGTCTGTAGCTTGTACATATGTATATAAATACATTTGTGGTAAGGTACTTGGGGGGGCAATATACTATGGGATATCACCTTATCTGCTTCATTTGGCCTTATTTTCTATAACTCTGGCAATACTCCCTAAGTACCAGGAGATTGTTACAACAACCTTTGGCACTTAGAGATTTGTTTCAACTCAGCCTTCATTATTAATGTGAGCTTCCCTACCAGGAATAAGTAACTCTAAGTATAATAGAATAAAGTAAGACAATCAACTCAATTGTTGTTAAATTAGAGTCCTGCACTGGCACAGACTGGAAGGGCCAATAAAACCTTCTGTATTCGGCTGCTATTAGTTTTAAAGTTTATGGCCATTGTACAGTTGTGCCATGTTATTTCCAATTTCCAAGTGTGTCAGCGAGTCCTCTCTCTCTCTCTCAGCGCTCAGTGCCCTGCCCCTGGTGCAGCAGCTGCTGTGTGTGGTCCAGAGCAGCGGGTCTGCGGAGAGAGACGGACGACACTGACTTCAGACTGCTGTACCACGGTGATCGGCTCACGGCGCCACGGCACTCAGCACCTCGGACTGCTGTTAGTACTGTCGTTGTTGTGTTGTGGAGAGTGGTGTCTCACAGCTGCGTGCTGCTCTGTGTGCAGTGGCTAACCTGGCTGTCAGGCTGAAGCCGTCCCACTCTGAGGCCCTGCAGCCTGCGCTCAACTCCCTGTACTGCAGCCTGGCTCTGTCCCCCGAGCCCTGCGCCAACAGAGGTGAGAGAGAGATGCAGAGATACTCAGAGACATGCACACAGACACACAGACTGTTGGGGTAAAATTGCCCCCTGTGTATTGTATATACCCAGTGTATAATATTCTGCATGTTGGGAGAACAGAGTACAAGGATTTTTATATGACCTATATTATGTAGGCATAGTGATTATTTAACCTACTGTAACCATGTAACTCATTGTATTGTATTCTTATTGTAGGATTAGTTTAGACCAGACGCTGCAGATTTGACATTGACATATCTCACTGGAAATGTTGCCGTGGCTGGGGGGCTGAAACTTGTCAGTATTGAAAAAATAACATACTCGCGCATAACTGTGTTTCTGTGAAAGTCTAGACACTTGAACCCACGGCCGTCCCCTCGTCTCTATCTTGGAAATGTCAAACCACAAACTCCCTATATTTATATTATGTTTTGAGAAACAGCTCAGAGCTGACAACATAAACAATATACATGCTGCTCTTCAGACAAACCAGCAATAAGATAGCGTCCCACGTCATCTAGCGCTAGGCAAACCGTGCAGATATGTCAACCGAAACTGTCGAGTGTGTTAGGGGTTATGATATTGGACACATTCCATGTCTGTCTAGCAACTAGATCTGTATATGATATGTCCTGCCCCAGAACTCTGACTTCTGACATGTATAAAACTGTGTGGTGTTGCAAAAATAAACTGAAGACAAACGATATGGCATTGTGTTGGTGACTTTTTTGTTCCCGAGCTCGTCTCCTGCGGAGGATCCACCATCCTGCACTGACGGCGCTGGGTTATCCTAGTCCAGGGAACCTGAAGGGTTTACTTCTGGTGAAGTGGTTGTACCTTAACACAGACACGTGTCCTTTTGTCATAAGATGAGCTACAATCTCTACCTCTCTCCAGCCGTGTCCATGCTGCTGTGTAACATAGCTCTGATAGTGCTGCTGCTGTCCCCTGTGTATATGTATTGTGTCAGTGAAGGTATAAAGTGGTGTGTGTCAAGGCTTACTAGAAGTGTACTTAAGAAAGATAAGGTGAAGCCAAGGCTCGGGCCAGAAGCTAGTTTGAGGTGTGTTTGTTATTTGCCATGAGCATGTTGGAGACAGTGTGAAAGAGTATGAGTGAAGTGTGTGCTCCCTAATCCATGTATTGAGGCATGAAGTATGAATGGTGCATATAAATAAAGCTGTGTGTCGGCCACAAGAGCGTCCCTCATGAGAATAGGGTGTGTTGTGATTGAGTTTGCTAGTGTTGTTAGCTGTGATGTATTTTTCCAAAAACAGAAGGGTCACTAACAGCCCAGCCTTTTGCAGTGCATGGGCCGGTCCCCTTCCGGGCTGGCTGGCCTTATATGGTATAGAGAGCAAGCTCCTCCACTACTACTCTCCCCAGTAGTGGACAGCGACACGGGCTTCTATTTATGTGACGTAATACCGCTTGTCATTGGAATAAGGGTGGGGTATCGTTTCCCATACTCCTTTGCAACTATTTGCACCAGAGAAGTGCACTTGGGTTCTGGTTCTCTTGCCCCTCACATTCACACGAGGAATCCTAGGAACGAAACATGTCATACCGTCTCTTTCATCTCATGTGTAGACATTGGAAACGTACGTGTTTGCTTCATTGTCCTAGAATCCTTTGCGCCACGGTATGCAAATTTATGGGCCCATGATTGGCTCCCTGACATTACCCACCCCGCGACTGTTGCAGCGCACAACAGTGACCACCAGGGGGAGCCCCATCAAAGCTCCATAATATGTGTGTGTGTGTGTGTGTGTGTGTGTGTGTGTGTGTGTGTGTGTGTGTGTGTCTGTCTGTCTGTGTGTCTGTGTCTGTCTGAGGCTTTCCTGTTTGACTTTCATACGGTGGTATGTGATCATTGACAAAGATTTCAATCTCTTTAAGTCATTAATTCAATCTCTTTAAGTCATTAACGTTAGCATAAAAAGTAATAATGGCGAACTCTGTTTGCAATATTGGTCTGTTGTAAACATTATTAGCTCATTATGACGTTATTTCGAAGCCCCAAACTGATCACACATCAGATGCGCCGCTATTGATCAACACTAAACCCACCAGAGCTGTGTTTTGTACGGCTTTGTAATACAACTCGTAACTGTGAAAGATTGCATAAGTCTGCTAATATATGTGCATACCGATGTATACACCCGTTTACACACTTTGTTGCGTACAGTTTATTTTAGTCGTGTTTTGTAGGCTGCATTTTGCTTGTATAGTCGTGTTTATGTATATGAGCTCGTTTAAAAACAAAAGAAATTCAAACAGTGTTCAATTTCCAATGTAAATGCTGTGTTTCTGCCCTGAAAATGTTGGCTGTGATGCTCATATGAAAAACTATGAAGTTTTATCCAACTCTGTTTCTCATTTTCGTCACACATCGCACATTATGCGGTGATTGTATGCAGTACGAAATGCCGGCGGTAGTGTGCAGTGAGAAAATAGCACTACCTTTTTATTGCGATGACAGCCGTGCCGTCTTTAGTTTGATCACAAGCTGCTGCTCATTGCGCTTCATCAAAGCACTGGCGATCAGTCCTGCAGTCTCTCTTTCCCAGAGCACTTCTCTGGGCTGTTTTTCACTCAGCTCGTCCCGGAGGAAACTGAGTTCATTTCAAATGGAGAATAACCCACTGGTTTAGAGCAATGCGAGCACTGCTTGCTCAAGGCAGACACACTGATCAGTTGGTATGTGCACTTCATGGCTAAACTTGATCGATAATGTCTTACTTCAGGCTAAGATCAATGTGTCCTTCTCTTTAGCACAAAGCATTGACGCTGCAAAGGAAGGCAGCTCTGTGGGTAGACTAGTTCCTGATGAGCACAAAAATCCAACCTGCAAAATGAAACCAATTCTTGTGGATCCGAAGCCACATTTGTGCCTCATTTTCCCTGATGAAGAAATCACTTTTAGCTATGGAGAGATGAATTGGCCCCGGAGAGAAAAGGTATGTGAATGACTGTATTAGTATGAAATACAATACTTTTGCAGTCAACCTGACAAGTGTAGAAATGTCCCCACGCAGCAGGACAAGCGTGTAAAGTCCTGCTATACAAGAATCTACAGACATGCATGTTTAACTTGTGAAAATGAGCCTCATTTTAACTGGGCTGAGGAATGTGTGGCTGCTGTTGCAGACTTGCTGGAGTCAGAGGAGGCCCTTCGGGATCAGGGTTGAAAACCACTGCAGGCTATCATAGAAAAAGCTTAATTTCGAAGGATGTTCTTCAGGGTATGATTAAGTCACTTTCAGTGGCTAACTTACGGATAGTGTCATGTTTGGACAGCAGAACTTGTTAACTTGCAAACCGCAACAAAATGGTCTGAAGCTTTCACTTTGAAACAGTTCAAATACTTATTATGGGGCCAAGCAACACATTTGCTGGAAGCCTTTTGTTATTGTTTAGGTTTTATTTTCTATTCCTCCAAAACGCATCTTCTCTGAAAATAATGATGCATAGGATGTGTGACCTGCTGTATAAAGTTGTGTTCAGGTTTGTTCAAGAAAAGTGCATTGTTTATATCGTTTGGCCATGTTGGATTGGTCAGAAATAATTTGTGTGCAGTGTAATATATTTTTGTTAAGTAACAGTGTACAAGCAAACTCTCAGTTGAAAATAATTCCTTCTGAAGTTTTTTATTTTATTATTATTTTATTTTTATGGTTGAGTTTTAAGGAGACACTTCTTAGTAGATTTGTGTTCAGTGCAGAACCTTGTAACTCCAATGTCATAAAAAACAAACAAATGAAAAACAATATAGGCAGTCACAGTAACTTGTCAGCTTAAACTGGCTTGGTCAAGCTGCCTCCCTTCTTGAGCTTAAGTTGCTTGACTGGTATACTGGTTTTTCCAGTTTTTCCTCTTTTTTTCTGGGAGCAACACAGGTGCTTTTGACTTGCGGGGGTGACTTCAGGATCTCTAGGTAGCACACTGTTTTAGGCAGGCTGCTTTTTGTGTTTTTCGAGAGACGCGGAGCGAGAGTGAAGTGGGTTTTTGTTATGGCCTGTTTTTGACTACACTATATCCCTACTTTGACAATAGACTCCTTCTTTGATGCATAGGTCTTTATTTCTGCCTGTGATTCTTTAACTTGAACTTTGTTTTTTATTCTTGGATTTGTCCTGTTTGGTGCTCTTTCATTTTTTTGCAAGGACTTTGTTTTATGTTTTTTTGTTGGAAGGATTTTTCTCTTCCATCTATTGGACTATTCTTGTTCGGATTTCCATCCGGATTCCAGAGGACCATTTACAAGAGACTGTTCCTGGTGCAGGGGTGAGACCAGTCCAATACTGAAGGATTTTATTCACTTTGTGAATCTCTGTTTTTGTTTTTGAAGAGACTTTGTCCTAAGCCACCGTTTACCTCTCTTGTTATGTTTTTTAAATATATTTTATGTTCTTTGTATATTCTCTACAGTGCTTAGTGTATGCTTCATGTATCTAAAGGTCTGTAGCTTGTACATATGTATATAAATACATTTGTGGTAAGGTACTTGGGGGGGCAATATACTATGGGATATCACCTTATCTGCTTCATTTGGCCTTATTTTCTATAACTCTGGCAATACTCCCTAAGTACCAGGAGATTGTTACAACAACCTTTGGCACTTAGAGATTTGTTTCAACTCAGCCTTCATTATTAATGTGAGCTTCCCTACCAGGAATAAGTAACTCTAAGTATAATAAAATAAAGTAAGACAATCAACTCAATTGTTGTTAAATTAGAGTCCTGCACTGGCACAGACTGGAAGGGCCAATAAAACCTTCTGTATTCGGCTGCTATTAGTTTTAAAGTTTATGGCCATTGTACAGTTGTGCCATGTTATTTCCAATTTCCAAGTGTGTCAGCGAGTCCTCTCTCTCTCTCTCTCTCTCTCTCTGTCTCTCAGCACTCAGTGCCCTGCCCCTGGTGCAGCAGCTGCTGTGTGTGGTCCAGAGCAGCGGCTCTGCGGAGAGAGAGACGGACGACACTGACTTCAGACTGCTGTACCACGGTGAGCGGCTCACGGCGCCACGGCACTCAGCACCTCGGACTGCTGTTAGTACTGTCGTTGTTGTGTTGTGGAGAGTGGTGTCTCACAGCTGCGTGCTGCTCTGTGTGCAGTGGCTAACCTGGCTGTCAGGCTGAAGCCGTCCCACTCTGAGGCCCTGCAGCCTGCGCTCAACTCCCTGTACTGCAGCCTGGCTCTGTCTCCCGAGCCCTGCGCCAACAGAGGTGAGAGAGAGATGCAGAGATACTCAGAGAGATGCACACAGACACACAGACTGTTGGGGTAAAATTGCCCCCTGTGTATTGTATATACCCAGTGTATAATACTCTGCATGTTGGGAGAACAGAGTACAAGGATTTTTATATGACCTATATTATGTAGGCATAGTGATTATTTAACCTACTGTAACCATGTAACTCATTGTATTGTATTCTTATTGTAGGATTAGTTTAGACCAGACGCTGCAGATTTGACATTGACATATCTCACTGGAAATGTTGCCGTGGCCGGGGGGCTGAAACTTGTCAGTATTGAAAAAATAACATACTCGCGCATAACTGTGTTTCTGTGAAAGTCTAGAGACTTGAACCCACGGCCGTCCCCTCGTCTCTATCTTGGAAATGTCAAACCACAAACTCCCTATATTTATATTATGTTTTGAGGAACAGCTCAGAGCTGACAACATAAACAATATACATGCTGCTCTTCAGACAAACCAGCAATAAGATAGCGTCCCACGTCATCTAGCGCTAGGCAAACCGTGCAGATATGTCAACCGAAACTGTCGAGTGTGTTAGGGGTTATGATATTGGACACATTCCATGTCTGCCTAGCAACTAGATCTGTATATGATATGTCCTGCCCCGCAACTCTGACTTCTGACATGTATAAAACTGTGTGGTGTTGCAAAAATAAACTGAAGACAAACGATCTGGCATTGTGTTGGTGACTTTTTTGTTCCCGAGCTCGTCTCTTGCAGAGGATCCACCATCCTGCACTGACGGCGCTGGGTTATCCTAGTCCAGGGGTTTTCCTAGCCCAGCGAACCTGAAGGGTTTACTTCTGGTGAAGTGGTTGTACCTTAACAATTTGGGGGCTCGTCCGGGATACATTTGGTGAGTAGTCTCTTTTTGCCTTTGTTCTGTACCCTAAGAACTGCTCGCTACTTGTATCCAAAACGTGATGGACTAGAGGGCTGTTCCAGTTAGGCAGTAGACTCTAAATGCCCTAGTTCTGTGACTTAAGAGCTGCTGACTGACTGATGTATATTGGACTAGAAGGCTGTTACAATTAGGTAATAGGTTAGTAAGTAGACTCTATGCAGGCTAAGATGAATATGTCCTTCTCTTTAGCACAAAGCATTGACGCTGCAAAGGAAGGCAGCTCTGTGGGTAGACTAGTTCCTGATGAGCACAAAAATCCAACCTGCAAAGTGAAACCAATTCTTGTGGATCCCAAGCCACATTTGTGCCTCTTTGCGATAAGAGACATTTTCCCTGATGAAGAAATCACTTTTAGCTATGGAGAGATGAATTGGCCCCGGAGAGAAAAGGTATGTGAATGACTGTATTAGTATGAAATACAATACTTTTGCAGTCAACCTGACAAGTGTAGAAATGTCCCCACGTAGCAGGACAAGCGTGTAAAGTCCTGCTATACAAGAATCTACAGACATGCATGTTTAACTTGTGAAAATGAGCCTCATTTTAACTGGGCTGAGGAATGTGTGGCTGCTGTTGCAGACTTGCTGGAGTCAGAGGAGGCCCTTCGGGATCAGGGTTGAGAACCACTGCAGGCTATCATAGAAAAAGCTTAATTTCGAAGGATGTTCTGCAGGGTATGATTAAGTCACTTTGAGTGGCTAACTTACGGATAGTGTCATGTTTGGACAGCAGAACTTGTTAACTTGCAAACCGCAACAAAATGGTCTGAAGCTTTCACTTTGAAACAGTTCAAATACTTATTATGGGGCCAAGCAACACATTTGCTGGAAGCCTTTTGTTATTGTTTAGATTTTATTTTCTATTCCTCCAAAACGCATCTTCTCTGAAAATAATGATGCATAGGATGTGTGACCTGCTGTATAAAGTTGTGTTCAGGTTTGTTCAAGAAAAGTGCATTGTTTATATCGTTTGGCCATGTTGGATTGGTCAGAAATAATTTGTGTGCAGTGTAATATATTTTTGTTAAGTAACAGTGTACAAGCAAACTCTCAGTTGAAAATAATTCCTTCTGAAGTTTTTTATTTTATTATTATTTTATTTTTATGGTTGAGTTTTAAGGAGACACTTCTTAGTAGATTTGTGTTCAGTGCAGAACCTTGTAACTCCAATGTCATAAAAAACAAACAAATGAAAAACAATATAGGCAGTCACAGTAACTTGTCAGCTTAAACTGGCTTGGTCAAGCTGCCTCCCTTCTTGAGCTTAAGTTGCTTGACTGGTATACTGGTTTTTCCAGTTTTTCCTCTTTTTTTCTGGGAGCAACACAGGTGCTTTTGACTTGCGGGGGTGACTTCAGGATCTCTAGGTAGCACACTGTTTTAGGCAGGCTGCTTTTTGTGTTTTTCGAGAGACGCGGAGCGAGAGTGAAGTGGGTTTTTGTTATGGCCTGTTTTTGACTACACTATATCCCTACTTTGACAATAGACTCCTTCTTTGATGCATAGGTCTTTATTTCTGCCTGTGATTCTTTAACTTGAACTTTGTTTTTTATTCTTGGATTTGTCCTGTTTGGTGCTCTTTCATTTTTTTGCAAGGACTTTGTTTTATGTTTTTTTGTTGGAAGGATTTTTCTCTTCCATCTATTGGACTATTCTTGTTCGGATTTCCATCCGGATTCCAGAGGACCATTTACAAGAGACTGTTCCTGGTGCAGGGGTGAGACCAGTCCAATACTGAAGGATTTTATTCACTTTGTGAATCTCTGTTTTTGTTTTTGAAGAGACTTTGTCCTAAGCCACCGTTTACCTCTCTTGTTATGTTTTTTAAATATATTTTATGTTCTTTGTATATTCTCTACAGTGCTTAGTGTATGCTTCATGTATCTAAAGGTCTGTAGCTTGTACATATGTATATAAATACATTTGTGGTAAGGTACTTGGGGGGGCAATATACTATGGGATATCACCTTATCTGCTTCATTTGGCCTTATTTTCTATAACTCTGGCAATACTCCCTAAGTACCAGGAGATTGTTACAACAACCTTTGGCACTTAGAGATTTGTTTCAACTCAGCCTTCATTATTAATGTGAGCTTCCCTACCAGGAATAAGTAACTCTAAGTATAATAAAATAAAGTAAGACAATCAACTCAATTGTTGTTAAATTAGAGTCCTGCACTGGCACAGACTGGAAGGGCCAATAAAACCTTCTGTATTCGGCTGCTATTAGTTTTAAAGTTTATGGCCATTGTACAGTTGTGCCATGTTATTTCCAATTTCCAAGTGTGTCAGCGAGTCCTCTCTCTCTCTCTCTCTCTCTCTCTGTCTCTCAGCACTCAGTGCCCTGCCCCTGGTGCAGCAGCTGCTGTGTGTGGTCCAGAGCAGCGGCTCTGCGGAGAGAGAGACGGACGACACTGACTTCAGACTGCTGTACCACGGTGAGCGGCTCACGGCGCCACGGCACTCAGCACCTCGGACTGCTGTTAGTACTGTCGTTGTTGTGTTGTGGAGAGTGGTGTCTCACAGCTGCGTGCTGCTCTGTGTGCAGTGGCTAACCTGGCTGTCAGGCTGAAGCCGTCCCACTCTGAGGCCCTGCAGCCTGCGCTCAACTCCCTGTACTGCAGCCTGGCTCTGTCTCCCGAGCCCTGCGCCAACAGAGGTGAGAGAGAGATGCAGAGATACTCAGAGAGATGCACACAGACACACAGACTGTTGGGGTAAAATTGCCCCCTGTGTATTGTATATACCCAGTGTATAATACTCTGCATGTTGGGAGAACAGAGTACAAGGATTTTTATATGACCTATATTATGTAGGCATAGTGATTATTTAACCTACTGTAACCATGTAACTCATTGTATTGTATTCTTATTGTAGGATTAGTTTAGACCAGACGCTGCAGATTTGACATTGACATATCTCACTGGAAATGTTGCCGTGGCCGGGGGGCTGAAACTTGTCAGTATTGAAAAAATAACATACTCGCGCATAACTGTGTTTCTGTGAAAGTCTAGAGACTTGAACCCACGGCCGTCCCCTCGTCTCTATCTTGGAAATGTCAAACCACAAACTCCCTATATTTATATTATGTTTTGAGGAACAGCTCAGAGCTGACAACATAAACAATATACATGCTGCTCTTCAGACAAACCAGCAATAAGATAGCGTCCCACGTCATCTAGCGCTAGGCAAACCGTGCAGATATGTCAACCGAAACTGTCGAGTGTGTTAGGGGTTATGATATTGGACACATTCCATGTCTGCCTAGCAACTAGATCTGTATATGATATGTCCTGCCCCGCAACTCTGACTTCTGACATGTATAAAACTGTGTGGTGTTGCAAAAATAAACTGAAGACAAACGATCTGGCATTGTGTTGGTGACTTTTTTGTTCCCGAGCTCGTCTCTTGCAGAGGATCCACCATCCTGCACTGACGGCGCTGGGTTATCCTAGTCCAGGGGTTTTCCTAGCCCAGCGAACCTGAAGGGTTTACTTCTGGTGAAGTGGTTGTACCTTAACAATTTGGGGGCTCGTCCGGGATACATTTGGTGAGTAGTCTCTTTTTGCCTTTGTTCTGTACCCTAAGAACTGCTCGCTACTTGTATCCAAAACGTGATGGACTAGAGGGCTGTTCCAGTTAGGCAGTAGACTCTAAATGCCCTAGTTCTGTGACTTAAGAGCTGCTGACTGACTGATGTATATTGGACTAGAAGGCTGTTACAATTAGGTAATAGGTTAGTAAGTAGACTCTATGCAGGCTAAGATGAATATGTCCTTCTCTTTAGCACAAAGCATTGACGCTGCAAAGGAAGGCAGCTCTGTGGGTAGACTAGTTCCTGATGAGCACAAAAATCCAACCTGCAAAGTGAAACCAATTCTTGTGGATCCCAAGCCACATTTGTGCCTCTTTGCGATAAGAGACATTTTCCCTGATGAAGAAATCACTTTTAGCTATGGAGAGATGAATTGGCCCCGGAGAGAAAAGGTATGTGAATGACTGTATTAGTATGAAATACAATACTTTTGCAGTCAACCTGACAAGTGTAGAAATGTCCCCACGTAGCAGGACAAGCGTGTAAAGTCCTGCTATACAAGAATCTACAGACATGCATGTTTAACTTGTGAAAATGAGCCTCATTTTAACTGGGCTGAGGAATGTGTGGCTGCTGTTGCAGACTTGCTGGAGTCAGAGGAGGCCCTTCGGGATCAGGGTTGAGAACCACTGCAGGCTATCATAGAAAAAGCTTAATTTCGAAGGATGTTCTGCAGGGTATGATTAAGTCACTTTGAGTGGCTAACTTACGGATAGTGTCATGTTTGGACAGCAGAACTTGTTAACTTGCAAACCGCAACAAAATGGTCTGAAGCTTTCACTTTGAAACAGTTCAAATACTTATTATGGGGCCAAGCAACACATTTGCTGGAAGCCTTTTGTTATTGTTTAGATTTTATTTTCTATTCCTCCAAAACGCATCTTCTCTGAAAATAATGATGCATAGGATGTGTGACCTGCTGTATAAAGTTGTGTTCAGGTTTGTTCAAGAAAAGTGCATTGTTTATATCGTTTGGCCATGTTGGATTGGTCAGAAATAATTTGTGTGCAGTGTAATATATTTTTGTTAAGTAACAGTGTACAAGCAAACTCTCAGTTGAAAATAATTCCTTCTGAAGTTTTTTATTTTATTATTATTTTATTTTTATGGTTGAGTTTTAAGGAGACACTTCTTAGTAGATTTGTGTTCAGTGCAGAACCTTGTAACTCCAATGTCATAAAAAACAAACAAATGAAAAACAATATAGGCAGTCACAGTAACTTGTCAGCTTAAACTGGCTTGGTCAAGCTGCCTCCCTTCTTGAGCTTAAGCTGCTTGACTGGTATACTGGTTTTTCCAGTTTTTCCTCTTTTTTTTCTGGGAGCAACACAGGTGCTTTTGAGTGTTGCTCTATAGCCTGCGGGGGTGACTTCAGGATCTCTAGGTAGCACACTGTTTTAGGCAGGCTCCTTTTTGTGTTTTTCGAGAGACGCGGAGCGAGAGTGAAGTGGGTTTTTGTTATGGCCTGTTTTTGACTACACTATATCCCTACTTTGACTATAGACTCCTTCTTTGATGCATAGGTCTTTATTTCTGCCTGTGAATCTTTAACTTGAACTTTGTTTTTTATTCTTGGATTTGTCCTGTTTGGTGCTCTTTCATTTTTTTGCAAGGACTTTGTTTTATGTTTTTTTGTTGGAAGGATTTTTCTCTTCCATCTATTGGACTATTCTTGTTCGGATTTCCATCCGGATTCCAGAGGACCATTTACAAGAGACTGTTCCTGGTGCAGGGGTGAGACCAGTCCAATACTGAAGGATTTTATTCACTTTGTGAATCTCTGTTTTTGTTTTTGAAGAGACTTTGTCCTAAGCCACCGTTTACCTCTCTTGTTATGTTTTTTAAATATATTTTATGTTCTTTGTATATTCTCTACAGTGCTTAGTGTATGCTTAATGTGTCTAAAGGTCTGTAGCTTGTACATATGTATATAAATACATTTGTGGTAAGGTACTTGGGGGGGCAATATACTATGGGATATCACCTTATCTGCTTCATTTGGCCTTATTTTCTATAACTCTGGCAATACTCCCTAAGTACCAGGAGATTGTTACAACAACCTTTGGCACTTAGAGATTTGTTTCAACTCAGCCTTCATTATTAATGTGAGCTTCCCTACCAGGAATAAGTAACTCTAAGTATAATAGAATAAAGTAAGACAATCAACTCAATTGTTGTTAAATTAGAGTCCTGCACTGGCACAGACTGGAAGGGCCAATAAAACCTTCTGTATTCGGCTGCTATTAGTTTTAAAGTTTATGGCCATTGTACAGTTGTGCCATGTTATTTCCAATTTCCAAGTGTGTCAGCGAGTCCTCTCTCTCTCTCTCAGCGCTCAGTGCCCTGCCCCTGGTGCAGCAGCTGCTGTGTGTGGTCCAGAGCAGCGGGTCTGCGGAGAGAGACGGACGACACTGACTTCAGACTGCTGTACCACGGTGATCGGCTCACGGCGCCACGGCACTCAGCACCTCGGACTGCTGTTAGTACTGTCGTTGTTGTGTTGTGGAGAGTGGTGTCTCACAGCTGCGTGCTGCTCTGTGTGCAGTGGCTAACCTGGCTGTCAGGCTGAAGCCGTCCCACTCTGAGGCCCTGCAGCCTGCGCTCAACTCCCTGTACTGCAGCCTGGCTCTGTCCCCCGAGCCCTGCGCCAACAGAGGTGAGAGAGAGATGCAGAGATACTCAGAGACATGCACACAGACACACAGACTGTTGGGGTAAAATTGCCCCCTGTGTATTGTATATACCCAGTGTATAATATTCTGC
The DNA here is from genome assembly GCF_036373705.1 of Amia ocellicauda. Classification (NCBI taxonomy): domain Eukaryota; kingdom Metazoa; phylum Chordata; class Actinopteri; order Amiiformes; family Amiidae; genus Amia; species Amia ocellicauda. The sequence continues at coordinate 3,852,905 of NC_089868.1, forward strand.
ATGTTGGGAGAACAGAGTACAAGGATTTTTATATGACCTATATTATGTAGGCATAGTGATTATTTAACCTACTGTAACCATGTAACTCATTGTATTGTATTCTTATTGTAGGATTAGTTTAGACCAGACGCTGCAGATTTGACATTGACATATCTCACTGGAAATGTTGCCGTGGCTGGGGGGCTGAAACTTGTCAGTATTGAAAAAATAACATACTCGCGCATAACTGTGTTTCTGTGAAAGTCTAGACACTTGAACCCACGGCCGTCCCCTCGTCTCTATCTTGGAAATGTCAAACCACAAACTCCCTATATTTATATTATGTTTTGAGAAACAGCTCAGAGCTGACAACATAAACAATATACATGCTGCTCTTCAGACAAACCAGCAATAAGATAGCGTCCCACGTCATCTAGCGCTAGGCAAACCGTGCAGATATGTCAACCGAAACTGTCGAGTGTGTTAGGGGTTATGATATTGGACACATTCCATGTCTGTCTAGCAACTAGATCTGTATATGATATGTCCTGCCCCAGAACTCTGACTTCTGACATGTATAAAACTGTGTGGTGTTGCAAAAATAAACTGAAGACAAACGATATGGCATTGTGTTGGTGACTTTTTTGTTCCCGAGCTCGTCTCCTGCGGAGGATCCACCATCCTGCACTGACGGCGCTGGGTTATCCTAGTCCAGGGAACCTGAAGGGTTTACTTCTGGTGAAGTGGTTGTACCTTAACACAGACACGTGTCCTTTTGTCATAAGATGAGCTACAATCTCTACCTCTCTCCAGCCGTGTCCATGCTGCTGTGTAACATAGCTCTGATAGTGCTGCTGCTGTCCCCTGTGTATATGTATTGTGTCAGTGAAGGTATAAAGTGGTGTGTGTCAAGGCTTACTAGAAGTGTACTTAAGAAAGATAAGGTGAAGCCAAGGCTCGGGCCAGAAGCTAGTTTGAGGTGTGTTTGTTATTTGCCATGAGCATGTTGGAGACAGTGTGAAAGAGTATGAGTGAAGTGTGTGCTCCCTAATCCATGTATTGAGGCATGAAGTATGAATGGTGCATATAAATAAAGCTGTGTGTCGGCCACAAGAGCGTCCCTCATGAGAATAGGGTGTGTTGTGATTGAGTTTGCTAGTGTTGTTAGCTGTGATGTATTTTTCCAAAAACAGAAGGGTCACTAACAGCCCAGCCTTTTGCAGTGCATGGGCCGGTCCCCTTCCGGGCTGGCTGGCCTTATATGGTATAGAGAGCAAGCTCCTCCACTACTACTCTCCCCAGTAGTGGACAGCGACACGGGCTTCTATTTATGTGACGTAATACCGCTTGTCATTGGAATAAGGGTGGGGTATCGTTTCCCATACTCCTTTGCAACTATTTGCACCAGAGAAGTGCACTTGGGTTCTGGTTCTCTTGCCCCTCACATTCACACGAGGAATCCTAGGAACGAAACATGTCATACCGTCTCTTTCATCTCATGTGTAGACATTGGAAACGTACGTGTTTGCTTCATTGTCCTAGAATCCTTTGCGCCACGGTATGCAAATTTATGGGCCCATGATTGGCTCCCTGACATTACCCACCCCGCGACTGTTGCAGCGCACAACAGTGACCACCAGGGGGAGCCCCATCAAAGCTCCATAATATGTGTGTGTGTGTGTGTGTGTGTGTGTCTGTCTGTCTGTCTGTGTGTCTGTGTCTGTCTGAGGCTTTCCTGTTTGACTTTCATACGGTGGTATGTGATCATTGACAAAGATTTCAATCTCTTTAAGTCATTAACGTTAGCATAAAAAGTAATAATGGCGAACTCTGTTTGCAATATTGGTCTGTTGTAAACATTATTAGCTCATTATGACGTTATTTCGAAGCCCCAAACTGATCACACATCAGATGCGCCGCTATTGATCAACACTAAACCCACCAGAGCTGTGTTTTGTACGGCTTTGTAATACAACTCGTAACTGTGAAAGATTGCATAAGTCTGCTAATATATGTGCATACCGATGTATACACCCGTTTACACACTTTGTTGCGTACAGTTTATTTTAGTCGTGTTTTGTAGGCTGCATTTTGCTTGTATAGTCGTGTTTATGTATATGAGCTCGTTTAAAAACAAAAGAAATTCAAACAGTGTTCAATTTCCAATGTAAATGCTGTGTTTCTGCCCTGAAAATGTTGGCTGTGATGCTCATATGAAAAACTATGAAGTTTTATCCAACTCTGTTTCTCATTTTCGTCACACATCGCACATTATGCGGTGATTGTATGCAGTACGAAATGCCGGCGGTAGTGTGCAGTGAGAAAATAGCACTACCTTTTTATTGCGATGACAGCCGTGCCGTCTTTAGTTTGATCACAAGCTGCTGCTCATTGCGCTTCATCAAAGCACTGGCGATCAGTCCTGCAGTCTCTCTTTCCCAGAGCACTTCTCTGGGCTGTTTTTCACTCAGCTCGTCCCGGAGGAAACTGAGTTCATTTCAAATGGAGAATAACCCACTGGTTTAGAGCAATGCGAGCACTGCTTGCTCAAGGCAGACACACTGATCAGTTGGTATGTGCACTTCATGGCTAAACTTGATCGATAATGTCTTACTTCAGGCTAAGATCAATGTGTCCTTCTCTTTAGCACAAAGCATTGACGCTGCAAAGGAAGGCAGCTCTGTGGGTAGACTAGTTCCTGATGAGCACAAAAATCCAACCTGCAAAATGAAACCAATTCTTGTGGATCCGAAGCCACATTTGTGCCTCATTTTCCCTGATGAAGAAATCACTTTTAGCTATGGAGAGATGAATTGGCCCCGGAGAGAAAAGGTATGTGAATGACTGTATTAGTATGAAATACAATACTTTTGCAGTCAACCTGACAAGTGTAGAAATGTCCCCACGCAGCAGGACAAGCGTGTAAAGTCCTGCTATACAAGAATCTACAGACATGCATGTTTAACTTGTGAAAATGAGCCTCATTTTAACTGGGCTGAGGAATGTGTGGCTGCTGTTGCAGACTTGCTGGAGTCAGAGGAGGCCCTTCGGGATCAGGGTTGAAAACCACTGCAGGCTATCATAGAAAAAGCTTAATTTCGAAGGATGTTCTTCAGGGTATGATTAAGTCACTTTCAGTGGCTAACTTACGGATAGTGTCATGTTTGGACAGCAGAACTTGTTAACTTGCAAACCGCAACAAAATGGTCTGAAGCTTTCACTTTGAAACAGTTCAAATACTTATTATGGGGCCAAGCAACACATTTGCTGGAAGCCTTTTGTTATTGTTTAGGTTTTATTTTCTATTCCTCCAAAACGCATCTTCTCTGAAAATAATGATGCATAGGATGTGTGACCTGCTGTATAAAGTTGTGTTCAGGTTTGTTCAAGAAAAGTGCATTGTTTATATCGTTTGGCCATGTTGGATTGGTCAGAAATAATTTGTGTGCAGTGTAATATATTTTTGTTAAGTAACAGTGTACAAGCAAACTCTCAGTTGAAAATAATTCCTTCTGAAGTTTTTTATTTTATTATTATTTTATTTTTATGGTTGAGTTTTAAGGAGACACTTCTTAGTAGATTTGTGTTCAGTGCAGAACCTTGTAACTCCAATGTCATAAAAAACAAACAAATGAAAAACAATATAGGCAGTCACAGTAACTTGTCAGCTTAAACTGGCTTGGTCAAGCTGCCTCCCTTCTTGAGCTTAAGTTGCTTGACTGGTATACTGGTTTTTCCAGTTTTTCCTCTTTTTTTCTGGGAGCAACACAGGTGCTTTTGACTTGCGGGGGTGACTTCAGGATCTCTAGGTAGCACACTGTTTTAGGCAGGCTGCTTTTTGTGTTTTTCGAGAGACGCGGAGCGAGAGTGAAGTGGGTTTTTGTTATGGCCTGTTTTTGACTACACTATATCCCTACTTTGACAATAGACTCCTTCTTTGATGCATAGGTCTTTATTTCTGCCTGTGATTCTTTAACTTGAACTTTGTTTTTTATTCTTGGATTTGTCCTGTTTGGTGCTCTTTCATTTTTTTGCAAGGACTTTGTTTTATGTTTTTTTGTTGGAAGGATTTTTCTCTTCCATCTATTGGACTATTCTTGTTCGGATTTCCATCCGGATTCCAGAGGACCATTTACAAGAGACTGTTCCTGGTGCAGGGGTGAGACCAGTCCAATACTGAAGGATTTTATTCACTTTGTGAATCTCTGTTTTTGTTTTTGAAGAGACTTTGTCCTAAGCCATCGTTTACCTCTCTTGTTATGTTTTTTAAATATATTTTATGTTCTTTGTATATTCTCTACAGTGCTTAGTGTATGCTTAATGTATCTAAAGGTCTGTAGCTTGTACATATGTATATAAATACATTTGTGGTAAGGTACTTGGGGGGGCAATATACTATGGGATATCACCTTATCTGCTTCATTTGGCCTTATTTTCTATAACTCTGGCAATACTCCCTAAGTACCAGGAGATTGTTACAACAACCTTTGGCACTTAGAGATTTGTTTCAACTCAGCCTTCATTATTAATGTGAGCTTCCCTACCAGGAATAAGTAACTCTAAGTATAATAGAATAAAGTAAGACAATCAACTCAATTGTTGTTAAATTAGAGTCCTGCACTGGCACAGACTGGAAGGGCCAATAAAACCTTCTGTATTCGGCTGCTATTAGTTTTAAAGTTTATGGCCATTGTACAGTTGTGCCATGTTATTTCCAATTTCCAAGTGTGTCAGCGAGTCCTCTCTCTCTCTCAGCGCTCAGTGCCCTGCCCCTGGTGCAGCAGCTGCTGTGTGTGGTCCAGAGCAGCGGGTCTGCGGAGAGAGACGGACGACACTGACTTCAGACTGCTGTACCACGGTGATCGGCTCACGGCGCCACGGCACTCAGCACCTCGGACTGCTGTTAGTACTGTCGTTGTTGTGTTGTGGAGAGTGGTGTCTCACAGCTGCGTGCTGCTCTGTGTGCAGTGGCTAACCTGGCTGTCAGGCTGAAGCCGTCCCACTCTGAGGCCCTGCAGCCTGCGCTCAACTCCCTGTACTGCAGCCTGGCTCTGTCCCCCGAGCCCTGCGCCAACAGAGGTGAGAGAGAGATGCAGAGATACTCAGAGACATGCACACAGACACACAGACTGTTGGGGTAAAATTGCCCCCTGTGTATTGTATATACCCAGTGTATAATATTCTGCATGTTGGGAGAACAGAGTACAAGGATTTTTATATGACCTATATTATGTAGGCATAGTGATTATTTAACCTACTGTAACCATGTAACTCATTGTATTGTATTCTTATTGTAGGATTAGTTTAGACCAGACGCTGCAGATTTGACATTGACATATCTCACTGGAAATGTTGCCGTGGCTGGGGGGCTGAAACTTGTCAGTATTGAAAAAATAACATACTCGCGCATAACTGTGTTTCTGTGAAAGTCTAGACACTTGAACCCACGGCCGTCCCCTCGTCTCTATCTTGGAAATGTCAAACCACAAACTCCCTATATTTATATTATGTTTTGAGAAACAGCTCAGAGCTGACAACATAAACAATATACATGCTGCTCTTCAGACAAACCAGCAATAAGATAGCGTCCCACGTCATCTAGCGCTAGGCAAACCGTGCAGATATGTCAACCGAAACTGTCGAGTGTGTTAGGGGTTATGATATTGGACACATTCCATGTCTGTCTAGCAACTAGATCTGTATATGATATGTCCTGCCCCAGAACTCTGACTTCTGACATGTATAAAACTGTGTGGTGTTGCAAAAATAAACTGAAGACAAACGATATGGCATTGTGTTGGTGACTTTTTTGTTCCCGAGCTCGTCTCCTGCGGAGGATCCACCATCCTGCACTGACGGCGCTGGGTTATCCTAGTCCAGGGAACCTGAAGGGTTTACTTCTGGTGAAGTGGTTGTACCTTAACACAGACACGTGTCCTTTTGTCATAAGATGAGCTACAATCTCTACCTCTCTCCAGCCGTGTCCATGCTGCTGTGTAACATAGCTCTGATAGTGCTGCTGCTGTCCCCTGTGTATATGTATTGTGTCAGTGAAGGTATAAAGTGGTGTGTGTCAAGGCTTACTAGAAGTGTACTTAAGAAAGATAAGGTGAAGCCAAGGCTCGGGCCAGAAGCTAGTTTGAGGTGTGTTTGTTATTTGCCATGAGCATGTTGGAGACAGTGTGAAAGAGTATGAGTGAAGTGTGTGCTCCCTAATCCATGTATTGAGGCATGAAGTATGAATGGTGCATATAAATAAAGCTGTGTGTCGGCCACAAGAGCGTCCCTCATGAGAATAGGGTGTGTTGTGATTGAGTTTGCTAGTGTTGTTAGCTGTGATGTATTTTTCCAAAAACAGAAGGGTCACTAACAGCCCAGCCTTTTGCAGTGCATGGGCCGGTCCCCTTCCGGGCTGGCTGGCCTTATATGGTATAGAGAGCAAGCTCCTCCACTACTACTCTCCCCAGTAGTGGACAGCGACACGGGCTTCTATTTATGTGACGTAATACCGCTTGTCATTGGAATAGGGGTGGGGTGTCGTTTCCCATACTCCTTTGCAACTATTTGCACCAGAGAAGTGCACTTGGGTTCTGGTTCTCTTGCCCCTCACATTCACACGAGGAATCCTAGGAACGAAACATGTCATACCGTCTCTTTCATCTCATGTGTAGACATTGGAAACGTACGTGTTTGCTTCATTGTCCTAGAATCCTTTGCGCCACGGTATGCAAATTTATGGGCCCATGATTGGCTCCCTGACATTACCCACCCCGCGACTGTTGCAGCGCACAACAGTGACCACCAGGGGGAGCCCCATCAAAGCTCCATAATATGTGTGTGTGTGTGTGTGTGTGTGTGTGTGTGTGTGTGTGTGTGTGTGTGTCTGTCTGTGTGTCTGTGTCTGTCTGAGGCTTTCCTGTTTGACTTTCATACGGTGGTATGTGATCATTGACAAAGATTTCAATCTCTTTAAGTCATTAACGTTAGCATAAAAAGTAATAATGGCGAACTCTGTTTGCAATATTGGTCTGTTGTAAACATTATTAGCTCATTATGACGTTATTTCGAAGCCCCAAACTGATCACACATCAGATGCGCCGCTATTGATCAACACTAAACCCACCAGAGCTGTGTTTTGTACGGCTTTGTAATACAACTCGTAACTGTGAAAGATTGCATAAGTCTGCTAATATATGTGCATACCGATGTATACACCCGTTTACACACTTTGTTGCGTACAGTTTATTTTAGTCGTGTTTTGTAGGCTGCATTTTGCTTGTATAGTCGTGTTTATGTATATGAGCTCGTTTAAAAACAAAAGAAATTCAAACAGTGTTCAATTTCCAATGTAAATGCTGTGTTTCTGCCCTGAAAATGTTGGCTGTGATGCTCATATGAAAAACTATGAAGTTTTATCCAACTCTGTTTCTCATTTTCGTCACACATCGCACATTATGCGGTGATTGTATGCAGTACGAAATGCCGGCGGTAGTGTGCAGTGAGAAAATAGCACTACCTTTTTATTGCGATGACAGCCGTGCCGTCTTTAGTTTGATCACAAGCTGCTGCTCATTGCGCTTCATCAAAGCACTGGCGATCAGTCCTGCAGTCTCTCTTTCCCAGAGCACTTCTCTGGGCTGTTTTTCACTCAGCTCGTCCCGGAGGAAACTGAGTTCATTTCAAATGGAGAATAACCCACTGGTTTAGAGCAATGCGAGCACTGCTTGCTCAAGGCAGACACACTGATCAGTTGGTATGTGCACTTCATGGCTAAACTTGATCGATAATGTCTTACTTCAGGCTAAGATCAATGTGTCCTTCTCTTTAGCACAAAGCATTGACGCTGCAAAGGAAGGCAGCTCTGTGGGTAGACTAGTTCCTGATGAGCACAAAAATCCAACCTGCAAAATGAAACCAATTCTTGTGGATCCGAAGCCACATTTGTGCCTCATTTTCCCTGATGAAGAAATCACTTTTAGCTATGGAGAGATGAATTGGCCCCGGAGAGAAAAGGTATGTGAATGACTGTATTAGTATGAAATACAATACTTTTGCAGTCAACCTGACAAGTGTAGAAATGTCCCCACGCAGCAGGACAAGCGTGTAAAGTCCTGCTATACAAGAATCTACAGACATGCATGTTTAACTTGTGAAAATGAGCCTCATTTTAACTGGGCTGAGGAATGTGTGGCTGCTGTTGCAGACTTGCTGGAGTCAGAGGAGGCCCTTCGGGATCAGGGTTGAAAACCACTGCAGGCTATCATAGAAAAAGCTTAATTTCGAAGGATGTTCTTCAGGGTATGATTAAGTCACTTTCAGTGGCTAATTTACGGATAGTGTCATGTTTGGACAGCAGAACTTGTTAACTTGCAAACCGCAACAAAATGGTCTGAAGCTTTCACTTTGAAACAGTTCAAATACTTATTATGGGGCCAAGCAACACATTTGCTGGAAGCCTTTTGTTATTGTTTAGGTTTTATTTTCTATTCCTCCAAAACGCATCTTCTCTGAAAATAATGATGCATAGGATGTGTGACCTGCTGTATAAAGTTGTGTTCAGGTTTGTTCAAGAAAAGTGCATTGTTTATATCGTTTGGCCATGTTGGATTGGTCAGAAATAATTTGTGTGCAGTGTAATATATTTTTGTTAAGTAACAGTGTACAAGCAAACTCTCAGTTGAAAATAATTCCTTCTGAAGTTTTTTATTTTATTATTATTTTATTTTTATGGTTGAGTTTTAAGGAGACACTTCTTAGTAGATTTGTGTTCAGTGCAGAACCTTGTAACTCCAATGTCATAAAAAACAAACAAATGAAAAACAATATAGGCAGTCACAGTAACTTGTCAGCTTAAACTGGCTTGGTCAAGCTGCCTCCCTTCTTGAGCTTAAGTTGCTTGACTGGTATACTGGTTTTTCCAGTTTTTCCTCTTTTTTTCTGGGAGCAACACAGGTGCTTTTGACTTGCGGGGGTGACTTCAGGATCTCTAGGTAGCACACTGTTTTAGGCAGGCTCCTTTTTGTGTTTTTCGAGAGACGCGGAGCGAGAGTGAAGTGGGTTTTTGTTATGGCCTGTTTTTGACTACACTATATCCCTACTTTGACAATAGACTCCTTCTTTGATGCATAGGTCTTTATTTCTGCCTGTGATTCTTTAACTTGAACTTTGTTTTTTATTCTTGGATTTGTCCTGTTTGGTGCTCTTTCATTTTTTTGCAAGGACTTTGTTTTATGTTTTTTTGTTGGAAGGATTTTTCTCTTCCATCTATTGGACTATTCTTGTTCGGATTTCCATCCGGATTCCAGAGGACCATTTACAAGAGACTGTTCCTGGTGCAGGGGTGAGACCAGTCCAATACTGAAGGATTTTATTCACTTTGTGAATCTCTGTTTTTGTTTTTGAAGAGACTTTGTCCTAAGCCACCGTTTACCTCTCTTGTTATGTTTTTTAAATATATTTTATGTTCTTTGTATATTCTCTACAGTGCTTAGTGTATGCTTCATGTATCTAAAGGTCTGTAGCTTGTACATATGTATATAAATACATTTGTGGTAAGGTACTTGGGGGGGCAATATACTATGGGATATCACCTTATCTGCTTCATTTGGCCTTATTTTCTATAACTCTGGCAATACTCCCTAAGTACCAGGAGATTGTTACAACAACCTTTGGCACTTAGAGATTTGTTTCAACTCAGCCTTCATTATTAATGTGAGCTTCCCTACCAGGAATAAGTAACTCTAAGTATAATAAAATAAAGTAAGACAATCAACTCAATTGTTGTTAAATTAGAGTCCTGCACTGGCACAGACTGGAAGGGCCAATAAAACCTTCTGTATTCGGCTGCTATTAGTTTTAAAGTTTATGGCCATTGTACAGTTGTGCCATGTTATTTCCAATTTCCAAGTGTGTCAGCGAGTCCTCTCTCTCTCTCTCAGCGCTCAGTGCCCTGCCCCTGTTGCAGCAGCTGCTGTGTGTGGTCCAGAGCAGCAGCTCTGCGGAGAGAGAGACGGACGACACTGACTTCAGACTGCTGTACCACGGTGAGCGGCTCACGGCGCCACGGCACTCAGCACCTCGGACTGCTGTTAGTACTGTCGTTGTTGTGTTGTGGAGAGTGGTGTCTCACAGCTGCGTGCTGCTCTGTGTGCAGTGGCTAACCTGGCTGTCAGGCTGAAGCCGTCCCACTCTGAGGCCTTGCGGCCTGCGCTCAACTCCCTGTACTGCAGCCTGGCTCTGTCCCCCGAGCCCTGCGCCAACAGAGGTGAGAGAGAGATGCAGAGATACTCAGAGAGATGCACACAGACACACAGACTGTTGGGGTAAAATTGCCCCCTGTGTATTGTATATACCCAGTGTATAATACTCTGCATGTTGGGAGAACAGAGTACAAGGATTTTTATATGACCTATATTATGTAGGCATAGTGATTATTTAACCTACTGTAACCATGTAACTCATTGTATTGTATTCTTATTGTAGGATTAGTTTAGACCAGACGCTGCAGATTTGACATTGACATATCTCACTGGAAATGTTGCCGTGGCCGGGGGGCTGAAACTTGTCAGTATTGAAAAAATAACATACTCGCGCATAACTGTGTTTCTGTGAAAGTCTAGAGACTTGAACCCACGGCCGTCCCCTCGTCTCTATCTTGGAAATGTCAAACCACAAACTCCCTATATTTATATTATGTTTTGAGGAACAGCTCAGAGCTGACAACATAAACAATATACATGCTGCTCTTCAGACAAACCAGCAATAAGATAGCGTCCCACGTCATCTAGCGCTAGGCAAACCTTGCAGATATGTCAACCGAAACTGTCGAGTGTGTTAGGGGTTATGATATTGGACACATTCCATGTCTGCCTAGCAACTAGATCTGTATATGATATGTCCTGCCCCGCAACTCTGACTTCTGACATGTATAAAACTGTGTGGTGTTGCAAAAATAAACTGAAGACAAACGATCTGGCATTGTGTTGGTGACTTTTTTGTTCCCGAGCTCGTCTCCTGCGGAGGATCCACCATCCTGCACTGACGGCGCTGGGTTATCCTAGTCCAGGGAACCTGAAGGGTTTACTTCTGGTGAAGTGGTTGTACCTTAACACAGACACGTGTCCTTTTGTCATAAGATGAGCTACAATCTCTACCTCTCTCCAGCCGTGTCCATGCTGCTGTGTAACATAGCTCTGATAGTGCTGCTGCTGTCCCCTGTGTATATGTATTGTGTCAGTGAAGGTATAAAGTGGTGTGTGTCAAGGCTTACTAGAAGTGTACTTAAGAAAGATAAGGTGAAGCCAAGGCTCGGGCCAGAAGGTAGTTTGAGGTGTGTTTGTTATTTGCCATGAGCATGTTGGAGACAGTGTGAAAGAGTATGAGTGAAGTGTGTGCTCCCTAATCCATGTATTGAGGCATGAAGTATGAATGGTGCATAGAAATAAAGCTGTGTGTCGGCCACAAGAGCGTCCCTCATGAGAATAGGGTGTGTTGTGATTGAGTTTGCTAGTGTTGTTAGCTGTGATGTATTTTTCCAAAAACAGAAGGGTCACTAACAGCCCAGCCTTTTGCAGTGCATGGGCCGGTCCCCTTCCGGGCTGGCTGGCCTTATATGGTATAGAGAGCAAGCTCCTCCACTACTACTCTCCCCAGTAGTGGACAGCGACACGGGCTTCTATTTATGTGACGTAATACCGCTTGTCATTGGAATAAGGGTGGGGTGTCGTTTCCCATACTCCTCTGCAACTATTTGCACCAGAGAAGTGCACTTGGGTTCTGGGTCTCTTGCCCCTCACATTCACACGAGGAATCCTAGGAACGAAACATGTCATACCGTCTCTTTCATCTCATGTGTAGACATTGGAAACGTACGTGTTTGCTTCATTGTCCTAGAATCCTTTGCGCCACCGTATGCAAATTTATGGGCCCATGATTGGCTCCCTGACATTACCCACCCCGCGACTGTTGCAGCGCACAACAGTGACCACCAGGGGGAGCCCCATCAAAGCTCCATAATATGTGTGTGTGTGTGTCTGTGTCTGTCTGAGGCTTTCCTGTTTGACTTTCATACGGTGGTATGTGATCATTGACAAAGATTTCAATCTCTTTAAGTCATTAACGTTAGCATAAAAAGTAATAATGGCGAACTCTGTTTGCAATATTGGTCTGTTGTAAACATTATTAGCTCATTATGACGTTATTTCGAAGCCCCAAACTCATCACACATCAGATGCGCCGCTATTGATCAACACTAAACCCACCAGAGCTGTGTTTTGTACGGCTTTGTAATACAACTCGTAATTGTGAAAGATTGCATAAGTCTGCTAATATATGTGCATACCGATGTATACACCCGTTTACACACTTTGTTGCGTACAGTTTATTTTAGTCGTGTTTTGTAGGCTGCATTTTGCTTGTATAGTCGTGTTTATGTATATGAGCTCGTTTAAAAACAAAAGAAATTCAAACAGTGTTCAATTTCCAATGTAAATGCTGTGTTTCTGCCCTGAACATGTTGGGTGTGATGCTCATATGAAAAACTATGAAGTTTTATCCAACTCTGTTTCTCATTTTCGTCACACATCGCACATTATGCGGTGATTGTATGCAGTACGAAATGCCGGCGGTAGTGTGCAGTGAGAAAATAGCACTACCTTTTTATTGCGATGACAGCCGTGCCGTCTTTAGTTTGATCACAAGCTGCTGCTCATTGCGCTTCATCAAAGCACTGGCGATCAGTCCTGCAGTCTCTCTTTCCCAGAGCACTTCTCTGGGCTGTTTTTCACTCAGCTCGTCCCGGAGGAAACTGAGTTCATTTCAAATGGAGAATAACCCACTGGTTTAGAGCAATGCGAGCACTGCTTGCTCAAGGCAGACACACTGATCAGTTGGTATGTGCACTTCATGGCTAAACTTGATCGATAATGTCTTACTTCAGGCTAAGATCAATGTGTCCTTCTCTTTAGCACAAAGCATTGACGCTGCAAAGGAAGGCAGCTCTGTGGGTAGACTAGTTCCTGATGAGCACAAAAATCCAACCTGCAAAATGAAACCAATTCTTGTGGATCCGAAGCCACATTTGTGCCTCATTTTCCCTGATGAAGAAATCACTTTTAGCTATGGAGAGATGAATTGGCCCCGGAGAGAAAAGGTATGTGAATGACTGTATTAGTATGAAATACAATACTTTTGCAGTCAACCTGACAAGTGTAGAAATGTCCCCACGCAGCAGGACAAGCGTGTAAAGTCCTGCTATACAAGAATCTACAGACATGCATGTTTAACTTGTGAAAATGAGCCTCATTTTAACTGGGCTGAGGAATGTGTGGCTGCTGTTGCAGACTTGCTGGAGTCAGAGGAGGCCCTTCGGGATCAGGGTTGAAAACCACTGCAGGCTATCATAGAAAAAGCTTAATTTCGAAGGATGTTCTTCAGGGTATGATTAAGTCACTTTCAGTGGCTAACTTACGGATAGTGTCATGTTTGGACAGCAGAACTTGTTAACTTGCAAACCGCAACAAAATGGTCTGAAGCTTTCACTTTGAAACAGTTCAAATACTTATTATGGGGCCAAGCAACACATTTGCTGGAAGCCTTTTGTTATTGTTTAGGTTTTATTTTCTATTCCTCCAAAACGCATCTTCTCTGAAAATAATGATGCATAGGATGTGTGACCTGCTGTATAAAGTTGTGTTCAGGTTTGTTCAAGAAAAGTGCATTGTTTATATCGTTTGGCCATGTTGGATTGGTCAGAAATAATTTGTGTGCAGTGTAATATATTTTTGTTAAGTAACAGTGTACAAGCAAACTCTCAGTTGAAAATAATTCCTTCTGAAGTTTTTTATTTTATTATTATTTTATTTTTATGGTTGAGTTTTAAGGAGACACTTCTTAGTAGATTTGTGTTCAGTGCAGAACCTTGTAACTCCAATGTCATAAAAAACAAACAAATGAAAAACAATATAGGCAGTCACAGTAACTTGTCAGCTTAAACTGGCTTGGTCAAGCTGCCTCCCTTCTTGAGCTTAAGTTGCTTGACTGGTATACTGGTTTTTCCAGTTTTTCCTCTTTTTTTTCTGGGAGCAACACAGGTGCTTTTGAGTGTTGCTCTATAGCCTGCGGGGGTGACTTCAGGATCTCTAGGTAGCATACTGTTTTAGGCAGGCTCCTTTTTGTGTTTTTCAAGAGACGCGGAGCGAGAGTGAAGTGGGTTTTTGTTATGGCCTGTTTTTGACTACACTATATCCCTACTTTGACAATAGACTCCTTCTTTGATGCATAGGTCTTTATTTCTGCCTGTGATTCTTTAACTTGAACTTTGTTTTTTATTCTTGGATTTGTCCTGTTTGGTGCTCTTTCATTTTTTTGCAAGGACTTTGTTTTATGTTTTTTTGTTGGAAGGATTTTTCTCTTCCATCTATTGGACTATTCTTGTTCGGATTTCCATCCGGATTCCAGAGGACCATTTACAAGAGACTGTTCCTGGTGCAGGGGTGAGACCAGTCCAATACTGAAGGATTTTATTCACTTTGTGAATCTCTGTTTTTGTTTTTGAAGAGACTTTGTCCTAAGCCACCGTTTACCTCTCTTGTTATGTTTTTTAAATATATTTTATGTTCTTTGTATATTCTCTACAGTGCTTAGTGTATGCTTAATGTATCTAAAGGTCTGTAGCTTGTACATATGTATATAAATACATTTGTGGTAAGGTACTTGGGGGGGCAATATACTATGGGATATCACCTTATCTGCTTCATTTGGCCTTATTTTCTATAACTCTGGCAATACTCCCTAAGTACCAGGAGATTGTTACAACAACCTTTGGCACTTAGAGATTTGTTTCAACTCAGCCTTCATTATTAATGTGAGCTTCCCTACCAGGAATAAGTAACTCTAAGTATAATAGAATAAAGTAAGACAATCAACTCAATTGTTGTTAAATTAGAGTCCTGCACTGGCACAGACTGGAAGGGCCAATAAAACCTTCTGTATTCGGCTGCTATTAGTTTTAAAGTTTATGGCCATTGTACAGTTGTGCCATGTTATTTCCAATTTCCAAGTGTGTCAGCGAGTCCTCTCTCTCTCTCTCAGCGCTCAGTGCCCTGCCCCTGGTGCAGCAGCTGCTGTGTGTGGTCCAGAGCAGCGGGTCTGCGGAGAGAGACGGACGACACTGACTTCAGACTGCTGTACCACGGTGATCGGCTCACGGCGCCACGGCACTCAGCACCTCGGACTGCTGTTAGTACTGTCGTTGTTGTGTTGTGGAGAGTGGTGTCTCACAGCTGCGTGCTGCTCTGTGTGCAGTGGCTAACCTGGCTGTCAGGCTGAAGCCGTCCCACTCTGAGGCCCTGCAGCCTGCGCTCAACTCCCTGTACTGCAGCCTGGCTCTGTCCCCCGAGCCCTGCGCCAACAGAGGTGAGAGAGAGATGCAGAGATACTCAGAGACATGCACACAGACACACAGACTGTTGGGGTAAAATTGCCCCCTGTGTATTGTATATACCCAGTGTATAATATTCTGCATGTTGGGAGAACAGAGTACAAGGATTTTTATATGACCTATATTATGTAGGCATAGTGATTATTTAACCTACTGTAACCATGTAACTCATTGTATTGTATTCTTATTGTAGGATTAGTTTAGACCAGACGCTGCAGATTTGACATTGACATATCTCACTGGAAATGTTGCCGTGGCTGGGGGGCTGAAACTTGTCAGTATTGAAAAAATAACATACTCGCGCATAACTGTGTTTCTGTGAAAGTCTAGACACTTGAACCCACGGCCGTCCCCTCGTCTCTATCTTGGAAATGTCAAACCACAAACTCCCTATATTTATATTATGTTTTGAGAAACAGCTCAGAGCTGACAACATAAACAATATACATGCTGCTCTTCAGACAAACCAGCAATAAGATAGCGTCCCACGTCATCTAGCGCTAGGCAAACCGTGCAGATATGTCAACCGAAACTGTCGAGTGTGTTAGGGGTTATGATATTGGACACATTCCATGTCTGTCTAGCAACTAGATCTGTATATGATATGTCCTGCCCCAGAACTCTGACTTCTGACATGTATAAAACTGTGTGGTGTTGCAAAAATAAACTGAAGACAAACGATATGGCATTGTGTTGGTGACTTTTTTGTTCCCGAGCTCGTCTCCTGCGGAGGATCCACCATCCTGCACTGACGGCGCTGGGTTATCCTAGTCCAGGGAACCTGAAGGGTTTACTTCTGGTGAAGTGGTTGTACCTTAACACAGACACGTGTCCTTTTGTCATAAGATGAGCTACAATCTCTACCTCTCTCCAGCCGTGTCCATGCTGCTGTGTAACATAGCTCTGATAGTGCTGCTGCTGTCCCCTGTGTATATGTATTGTGTCAGTGAAGGTATAAAGTGGTGTGTGTCAAGGCTTACTAGAAGTGTACTTAAGAAAGATAAGGTGAAGCCAAGGCTCGGGCCAGAAGCTAGTTTGAGGTGTGTTTGTTATTTGCCATGAGCATGTTGGAGACAGTGTGAAAGAGTATGAGTGAAGTGTGTGCTCCCTAATCCATGTATTGAGGCATGAAGTATGAATGGTGCATAGAAATAAAGCTGTGTGTCGGCCACAAGAGCGTCCCTCATGAGAATAGGGTGTGTTGTGATTGAGTTTGCTAGTGTTGTTAGCTGTGATGTATTTTTCCAAAAACAGAAGGGTCACTAACAGCCCAGCCTTTTGCAGTGCATGGGCCGGTCCCCTTCCGGGCTGGCTGGCCTTATATGGTATAGAGAGCAAGCTCCTCCACTACTACTCTCCCCAGTAGTGGACAGCGACACGGGCTTCTATTTATGTGACGTAATACCGCTTGTCATTGGAATAGGGGTGGGGTGTCGTTTCCCATACTCCTTTGCAACTATTTGCACCAGAGAAGTGCACTTGGGTTCTGGTTCTCTTGCCCCTCACATTCACACGAGGAATCCTAGGAACGAAACATGTCATACCGTCTCTTTCATCTCATGTGTAGACATTGGAAACGTACGTGTTTGCTTCATTGTCCTAGAATCCTTTGCGCCACGGTATGCAAATTTATGGGCCCATGATTGGCTCCCTGACATTACCCACCCCGCGACTGTTGCAGCGCACAACAGTGACCACCAGGGGGAGCCCCATCAAAGATCCATAATATGTGTGTGTGTGTGTGTGTGTGTGTGTGTGTGTGTGTGTGTGTGTGTGTGTGTGTGTGTGTGTGTGTGTCTGTCTGTGTGTCTGTGTGTGTCTGAGGCTTTCCTGTTTGACTTTCATACGGTGGTATGTGATCATTGACAAAGATTTCAATCTCTTTAAGTCATTAACGTTAGCATAAAAAGTAATAATGGCGAACTCTGTTTGCAATATTGGTCTGTTGTAAACATTATTAGCTCATTATGACGTTATTTCGAAGCCCCAAACTGATCACACATCAGATGCGCCGCTATTGATCAACACTAAACCCACCAGAGCTGTGTTTTGTACGGCTTTGTAATACAACTCGTAACTGTGAAAGATTGCATAAGTCTGCTAATATATGTGCATACCGATGTATACACCCGTTTACACACTTTGTTGCGTACAGTTTATTTTAGTCGTGTTTTGTAGGCTGCATTTTGCTTGTATAGTCGTGTTTATGTATATGAGCTCGTTTAAAAACAAAAGAAATTCAAACAGTGTTCAATTTCCAATGTAAATGCTGTGTTTCTGCCCTGAAAATGTTGGCTGTGATGCTCATATGAAAAACTATGAAGTTTTATCCAACTCTGTTTCTCATTTTCGTCACACATCGCACATTATGCGGTGATTGTATGCAGTACGAAATGCCGGCGGTAGTGTGCAGTGAGAAAATAGCACTACCTTTTTATTGCGATGACAGCCGTGCCGTCTTTAGTTTGATCACAAGCTGCTGCTCATTGCGCTTCATCAAAGCACTGGCGATCAGTCCTGCAGTCTCTCTTTCCCAGAGCACTTCTCTGGGCTGTTTTTCACTCAGCTCGTCCCGGAGGAAACTGAGTTCATTTCAAATGGAGAATAACCCACTGGTTTAGAGCAATGCGAGCACTGCTTGCTCAAGGCAGACACACTGATCAGTTGGTATGTGCACTTCATGGCTAAACTTGATCGATAATGTCTTACTTCAGGCTAAGATCAATGTGTCCTTCTCTTTAGCACAAAGCATTGACGCTGCAAAGGAAGGCAGCTCTGTGGGTAGACTAGTTCCTGATGAGCACAAAAATCCAACCTGCAAAATGAAACCAATTCTTGTGGATCCGAAGCCACATTTGTGCCTCATTTTCCCTGATGAAGAAATCACTTTTAGCTATGGAGAGATGAATTGGCCCCGGAGAGAAAAGGTATGTGAATGACTGTATTAGTATGAAATACAATACTTTTGCAGTCAACCTGACAAGTGTAGAAATGTCCCCACGCAGCAGGACAAGCGTGTAAAGTCCTGCTATACAAGAATCTACAGACATGCATGTTTAACTTGTGAAAATGAGCCTCATTTTAACTGGGCTGAGGAATGTGTGGCTGCTGTTGCAGACTTGCTGGAGTCAGAGGAGGCCCTTCGGGATCAGGGTTGAAAACCACTGCAGGCTATCATAGAAAAAGCTTAATTTCGAAGGATGTTCTTCAGGGTATGATTAAGTCACTTTCAGTGGCTAATTTACGGATAGTGTCATGTTTGGACAGCAGAACTTGTTAACTTGCAAACCGCAACAAAATGGTCTGAAGCTTTCACTTTGAAACAGTTCAAATACTTATTATGGGGCCAAGCAACACATTTGCTGGAAGCCTTTTGTTATTGTTTAGGTTTTATTTTCTATTCCTCCAAAACGCATCTTCTCTGAAAATAATGATGCATAGGATGTGTGACCTGCTGTATAAAGTTGTGTTCAGGTTTGTTCAAGAAAAGTGCATTGTTTATATCGTTTGGCCATGTTGGATTGGTCAGAAATAATTTGTGTGCAGTGTAATATATTTTTGTTAAGTAACAGTGTACAAGCAAACTCTCAGTTGAAAATAATTCCTTCTGAAGTTTTTTATTTTATTATTATTTTATTTTTATGGTTGAGTTTTAAGGAGACACTTCTTAGTAGATTTGTGTTCAGTGCAGAACCTTGTAACTCCAATGTCATAAAAAACAAACAAATGAAAAACAATATAGGCAGTCACAGTAACTTGTCAGCTTAAACTGGCTTGGTCAAGCTGCCTCCCTTCTTGAGCTTAAGTTGCTTGACTGGTATACTGGTTTTTCCAGTTATTCCTCTTTTTTTCTGGGAGCAACACAGGTGCTTTTGACTTGCGGGGGTGACTTCAGGATCTCTAGGTAGCACACTGTTTTAGGCAGGCTCCTTTTTGTGTTTTTCGAGAGACGCGGAGCGAGAGTGAAGTGGGTTTTTGTTATGGCCTGTTTTTGACTACACTATATCCCTACTTTGACAATAGACTCCTTCTTTGATGCATAGGTCTTTATTTCTGCCTGTGATTCTTTAACTTGAACTTTGTTTTTTATTCTTGGATTTGTCCTGTTTGGTGCTCTTTCATTTTTTTGCAAGGACTTTGTTTTATGTTTTTTTGTTGGAAGGATTTTTCTCTTCCATCTATTGGACTATTCTTGTTCGGATTTCCATCCGGATTCCAGAGGACCATTTACAAGAGACTGTTCCTGGTGCAGGGGTGAGACCAGTCCAATACTGAAGGATTTTATTCACTTTGTGAATCTCTGTTTTTGTTTTTGAAGAGACTTTGTCCTAAGCCACCGTTTACCTCTCTTGTTATGTTTTTTAAATATATTTTATGTTCTTTGTATATTCTCTACAGTGCTTAGTGTATGCTTCATGTATCTAAAGGTCTGTAGCTTGTACATATGTATATAAATACATTTGTGGTAAGGTACTTGGGGGGGCAATATACTATGGGATATCACCTTATCTGCTTCATTTGGCCTTATTTTCTATAACTCTGGCAATACTCCCTAAGTACCAGGAGATTGTTACAACAACCTTTGGCACTTAGAGATTTGTTTCAACTCAGCCTTCATTATTAATGTGAGCTTCCCTACCAGGAATAAGTAACTCTAAGTATAATAAAATAAAGTAAGACAATCAACTCAATTGTTGTTAAATTAGAGTCCTGCACTGGCACAGACTGGAAGGGCCAATAAAACCTTCTGTATTCGGCTGCTATTAGTTTTAAAGTTTATGGCCATTGTACAGTTGTGCCATGTTATTTCCAATTTCCAAGTGTGTCAGCGAGTCCTCTCTCTCTCTCTCTCTCTCTCTCTGTCTCTCAGCACTCAGTGCCCTGCCCCTGGTGCAGCAGCTGCTGTGTGTGGTCCAGAGCAGCGGGTCTGCGGAGAGAGAGACGGACGACACTGACTTCAGACTGCTGTACCACGGTGAGCGGCTCACGGCGCCACGGCACTCAGCACCTCGGACTGCTGTTAGTACTGTCGTTGTTGTGTTGTGGAGAGTGGTGTCTCACAGCTGCGTGCTGCTCTGTGTGCAGTGGCTAACCTGGCTGTCAGGCTGAAGCCGTCCCACTCTGAGGCCCTGCAGCCTGCGCTCAACTCCCTGTACTGCAGCCTGGCTCTGTCTCCCGAGCCCTGCGCCAACAGAGGTGAGAGAGAGATGCAGAGATACTCAGAGAGATGCACACAGACACACAGACTGTTGGGGTAAAATTGCCCCCTGTGTATTGTATATACCCAGTGTATAATACTCTGCATGTTGGGAGAACAGAGTACAAGGATTTTTATATGACCTATATTATGTAGGCATAGTGATTATTTAACCTACTGTAACCATGTAACTCATTGTATTGTATTCTTATTGTAGGATTAGTTTAGACCAGACGCTGCAGATTTGACATTGACATATCTCACTGGAAATGTTGCCGTGGCCGGGGGGCTGAAACTTGTCAGTATTGAAAAAATAACATACTCGCGCATAACTGTGTTTCTGTGAAAGTCTAGAGACTTGAACCCACGGCCGTCCCCTCGTCTCTATCTTGGAAATGTCAAACCACAAACTCCCTATATTTATATTATGTTTTGAGGAACAGCTCAGAGCTGACAACATAAACAATATACATGCTGCTCTTCAGACAAACCAGCAATAAGATAGCGTCCCACGTCATCTAGCGCTAGGCAAACCGTGCAGATATGTCAACCGAAACTGTCGAGTGTGTTAGGGGTTATGATATTGGACACATTCCATGTCTGCCTAGCAACTAGATCTGTATATGATATGTCCTGCCCCGCAACTCTGACTTCTGACATGTATAAAACTGTGTGGTGTTGCAAAAATAAACTGAAGACAAACGATCTGGCATTGTGTTGGTGACTTTTTTGTTCCCGAGCTCGTCTCTTGCAGAGGATCCACCATCCTGCACTGACGGCGCTGGGTTATCCTAGTCCAGGGGTTTTCCTAGCCCAGCGAACCTGAAGGGTTTACTTCTGGTGAAGTGGTTGTACCTTAACAATTTGGGGGCTCGTCCGGGATACATTTGGTGAGTAGTCTCTTTTTGCCTTTGTTCTGTACCCTAAGAACTGCTCGCTACTTGTATCCAAAACGTGATGGACTAGAGGGCTGTTCCAGTTAGGCAGTAGACTCTAAATGCCCTAGTTCTGTGACTTAAGAGCTGCTGACTGACTGATGTATATTGGACTAGAAGGCTGTTACAATTAGGTAATAGGTTAGTAAGTAGACTCTATGCAGGCTAAGATGAATATGTCCTTCTCTTTAGCACAAAGCATTGACGCTGCAAAGGAAGGCAGCTCTGTGGGTAGACTAGTTCCTGATGAGCACAAAAATCCAACCTGCAAAGTGAAACCAATTCTTGTGGATCCCAAGCCACATTTGTGCCTCTTTGCGATAAGAGACATTTTCCCTGATGAAGAAATCACTTTTAGCTATGGAGAGATGAATTGGCCCCGGAGAGAAAAGGTATGTGAATGACTGTATTAGTATGAAATACAATACTTTTGCAGTCAACCTGACAAGTGTAGAAATGTCCCCACGTAGCAGGACAAGCGTGTAAAGTCCTGCTATACAAGAATCTACAGACATGCATGTTTAACTTGTGAAAATGAGCCTCATTTTAACTGGGCTGAGGAATGTGTGGCTGCTGTTGCAGACTTGCTGGAGTCAGAGGAGGCCCTTCGGGATCAGGGTTGAGAACCACTGCAGGCTATCATAGAAAAAGCTTAATTTCGAAGGATGTTCTGCAGAGTATGATTAAGTCACTTTGAGTGGCTAACTTACGGATAGTGTCATGTTTGGACAGCAGAACTTGTTAACTTGCAAACCGCAACAAAATGGTCTGAAGCTTTCACTTTGAAACAGTTCAAATACTTATTATGGGGCCAAGCAACACATTTGCTGGAAGCCTTTTGTTATTGTTTAGATTTTATTTTCTATTCCTCCAAAACGCATCTTCTCTGAAAATAATGATGCATAGGATGTGTGACCTGCTGTATAAAGTTGTGTTCAGGTTTGTTCAAGAAAAGTGCATTGTTTATATCGTTTGGCCATGTTGGATTGGTCAGAAATAATTTGTGTGCAGTGTAATATATTTTTGTTAAGTAACAGTGTACAAGCAAACTCTCAGTTGAAAATAATTCCTTCTGAAGTTTTTTATTTTATTATTATTTTATTTTTATGGTTGAGTTTTAAGGAGACACTTCTTAGTAGATTTGTGTTCAGTGCAGAACCTTGTAACTCCAATGTCATAAAAAACAAACAAATGAAAAACAATATAGGCAGTCACAGTAACTTGTCAGCTTAAACTGGCTTGGTCAAGCTGCCTCCCTTCTTGAGCTTAAGTTGCTTGACTGGTATACTGGTTTTTCCAGTTTTTCCTCTTTTTTTTCTGGGAGCAACACAGGTGCTTTTGAGTGTTGCTCTATAGCCTGCGGGGGTGACTTCAGGATCTCTAGGTAGCACACTGTTTTAGGCAGGCTCCTTTTTGTGTTTTTCGAGAGACGCGGAGCGAGAGTGAAGTGGGTTTTTGTTATGGCCTGTTTTTGACTACACTATATCCCTACTTTGACTATAGACTCCTTCTTTGATGCATAGGTCTTTATTTCTGCCTGTGAATCTTTAACTTGAACTTTGTTTTTTATTCTTGGATTTGTCCTGTTTGGTGCTCTTTCATTTTTTTGCAAGGACTTTGTTTTATGGTTTTTTGTTGGAAGGATTTTTCTCTTCCATCTATTGGACTATTCTTGTTCGGATTTCCATCCGGATTCCAGAGGACCATTTACAAGAGACTGTTCCTGGTGCAGGGGTGAGACCAGTCCAATACTGAAGGATTTTATTCACTTTGTGAATCTCTGTTTTTGTTTTTGAAGAGACTTTGTCCTAAGCCACCGTTTACCTCTCTTGTTATGTTTTTTAAATATATTTTATGTTCTTTGTATATTCTCTACAGTGCTTAGTGTATGCTTAATGTGTCTAAAGGTCTGTAGCTTGTACATATGTATATAAATACATTTGTGGTAAGGTACTTGGGGGGGCAATATACTATGGGATATCACCTTATCTGCTTCATTTGGCCTTATTTTCTATAACTCTGGCAATACTCCCTAAGTACCAGGAGATTGTTACAACAACCTTTGGCACTTAGAGATTTGTTTCAACTCAGCCTTCATTATTAATGTGAGCTTCCCTACCAGGAATAAGTAACTCTAAGTATAATAGAATAAAGTAAGACAATCAACTCAATTGTTGTTAAATTAGAGTCCTGCACTGGCACAGACTGGAAGGGCCAATAAAACCTTCTGTATTCGGCTGCTATTAGTTTTAAAGTTTATGGCCATTGTACAGTTGTGCCATGTTATTTCCAATTTCCAAGTGTGTCAGCGAGTCCTCTCTCTCTCTCTCAGCGCTCAGTGCCCTGCCCCTGGTGCAGCAGCTGCTGTGTGTGGTCCAGAGCAGCGGGTCTGCGGAGAGAGACGGACGACACTGACTTCAGACTGCTGTACCACGGTGATCGGCTCACGGCGCCACGGCACTCAGCACCTCGGACTGCTGTTAGTACTGTCGTTGTTGTGTTGTGGAGAGTGGTGTCTCACAGCTGCGTGCTGCTCTGTGTGCAGTGGCTAACCTGGCTGTCAGGCTGAAGCCGTCCCACTCTGAGGCCCTGCAGCCTGCGCTCAACTCCCTGTACTGCAGCCTGGCTCTGTCCCCCGAGCCCTGCGCCAACAGAGGTGAGAGAGAGATGCAGAGATACTCAGAGACATGCACACAGACACACAGACTGTTGGGGTAAAATTGCCCCCTGTGTATTGTATATACCCAGTGTATAATATTCTGCATGTTGGGAGAACAGAGTACAAGGATTTTTATATGACCTATATTATGTAGGCATAGTGATTATTTAACCTACTGTAACCATGTAACTCATTGTATTGTATTCTTATTGTAGGATTAGTTTAGACCAGACGCTGCAGATTTGACATTGACATATCTCACTGGAAATGTTGCCGTGGCTGGGGGGCTGAAACTTGTCAGTATTGAAAAAATAACATACTCGCGCATAACTGTGTTTCTGTGAAAGTCTAGACACTTGAACCCACGGCCGTCCCCTCGTCTCTATCTTGGAAATGTCAAACCACAAACTCCCTATATTTATATTATGTTTTGAGAAACAGCTCAGAGCTGACAACATAAACAATATACATGCTGCTCTTCAGACAAACCAGCAATAAGATAGCGTCCCACGTCATCTAGCGCTAGGCAAACCGTGCAGATATGTCAACCGAAACTGTCGAGTGTGTTAGGGGTTATGATATTGGACACATTCCATGTCTGTCTAGCAACTAGATCTGTATATGATATGTCCTGCCCCAGAACTCTGACTTCTGACATGTATAAAACTGTGTGGTGTTGCAAAAATAAACTGAAGACAAACGATATGGCATTGTGTTGGTGACTTTTTTGTTCCCGAGCTCGTCTCCTGCGGAGGATCCACCATCCTGCACTGACGGCGCTGGGTTATCCTAGTCCAGGGAACCTGAAGGGTTTACTTCTGGTGAAGTGGTTGTACCTTAACACAGACACGTGTCCTTTTGTCATAAGATGAGCTACAATCTCTACCTCTCTCCAGCCGTGTCCATGCTGCTGTGTAACATAGCTCTGATAGTGCTGCTGCTGTCCCCTGTGTATATGTATTGTGTCAGTGAAGGTATAAAGTGGTGTGTGTCAAGGCTTACTAGAAGTGTACTTAAGAAAGATAAGGTGAAGCCAAGGCTCGGGCCAGAAGCTAGTTTGAGGTGTGTTTGTTATTTGCCATGAGCATGTTGGAGACAGTGTGAAAGAGTATGAGTGAAGTGTGTGCTCCCTAATCCATGTATTGAGGCATGAAGTATGAATGGTGCATATAAATAAAGCTGTGTGTCGGCCACAAGAGCGTCCCTCATGAGAATAGGGTGTGTTGTGATTGAGTTTGCTAGTGTTGTTAGCTGTGATGTATTTTTCCAAAAACAGAAGGGTCACTAACAGCCCAGCCTTTTGCAGTGCATGGGCCGGTCCCCTTCCGGGCTGGCTGGCCTTATATGGTATAGAGAGCAAGCTCCTCCACTACTACTCTCCCCAGTAGTGGACAGCGACACGGGCTTCTATTTATGTGACGTAATACCGCTTGTCATTGGAATAAGGGTGGGGTATCGTTTCCCATACTCCTTTGCAACTATTTGCACCAGAGAAGTGCACTTGGGTTCTGGTTCTCTTGCCCCTCACATTCACACGAGGAATCCTAGGAACGAAACATGTCATACCGTCTCTTTCATCTCATGTGTAGACATTGGAAACGTACGTGTTTGCTTCATTGTCCTAGAATCCTTTGCGCCACGGTATGCAAATTTATGGGCCCATGATTGGCTCCCTGACATTACCCACCCCGCGACTGTTGCAGCGCACAACAGTGACCACCAGGGGGAGCCCCATCAAAGCTCCATAATATGTGTGTGTGTGTGTGTGTGTGTGTGTGTGTGTGTGTGTGTGTGTGTGTGTGTGTGTGTGTGTGTGTGTGTGTGTGTGTCTGTCTGTCTGTGTGTCTGTGTCTGTCTGAGGCTTTCCTGTTTGACTTTCATACGGTGGTATGTGATCATTGACAAAGATTTCAATCTCTTTAAGTCATTAACGTTAGCATAAAAAGTAATAATGGCGAACTCTGTTTGCAATATTGGTCTGTTGTAAACATTATTAGCTCATTATGACGTTATTTCGAAGCCCCAAACTGATCACACATCAGATGCGCCGCTATTGATCAACACTAAACCCACCAGAGCTGTGTTTTGTACGGCTTTGTAATACAACTCGTAACTGTGAAAGATTGCATAAGTCTGCTAATATATGTGCATACCGATGTATACACCCGTTTACACACTTTGTTGCGTACAGTTTATTTTAGTCGTGTTTTGTAGGCTGCATTTTGCTTGTATAGTCGTGTTTATGTATATGAGCTCGTTTAAAAACAAAAGAAATTCAAACAGTGTTCAATTTCCAATGTAAATGCTGTGTTTCTGCCCTGAAAATGTTGGCTGTGATGCTCATATGAAAAACTATGAAGTTTTATCCAACTCTGTTTCTCATTTTCGTCACACATCGCACATTATGCGGTGATTGTATGCAGTACGAAATGCCGGCGGTAGTGTGCAGTGAGAAAATAGCACTACCTTTTTATTGCGATGACAGCCGTGCCGTCTTTAGTTTGATCACAAGCTGCTGCTCATTGCGCTTCATCAAAGCACTGGCGATCAGTCCTGCAGTCTCTCTTTCCCAGAGCACTTCTCTGGGCTGTTTTTCACTCAGCTCGTCCCGGAGGAAACTGAGTTCATTTCAAATGGAGAATAACCCACTGGTTTAGAGCAATGCGAGCACTGCTTGCTCAAGGCAGACACACTGATCAGTTGGTATGTGCACTTCATGGCTAAACTTGATCGATAATGTCTTACTTCAGGCTAAGATCAATGTGTCCTTCTCTTTAGCACAAAGCATTGACGCTGCAAAGGAAGGCAGCTCTGTGGGTAGACTAGTTCCTGATGAGCACAAAAATCCAACCTGCAAAATGAAACCAATTCTTGTGGATCCGAAGCCACATTTGTGCCTCATTTTCCCTGATGAAGAAATCACTTTTAGCTATGGAGAGATGAATTGGCCCCGGAGAGAAAAGGTATGTGAATGACTGTATTAGTATGAAATACAATACTTTTGCAGTCAACCTGACAAGTGTAGAAATGTCCCCACGCAGCAGGACAAGCGTGTAAAGTCCTGCTATACAAGAATCTACAGACATGCATGTTTAACTTGTGAAAATGAGCCTCATTTTAACTGGGCTGAGGAATGTGTGGCTGCTGTTGCAGACTTGCTGGAGTCAGAGGAGGCCCTTCGGGATCAGGGTTGAAAACCACTGCAGGCTATCATAGAAAAAGCTTAATTTCGAAGGATGTTCTTCAGGGTATGATTAAGTCACTTTCAGTGGCTAACTTACGGATAGTGTCATGTTTGGACAGCAGAACTTGTTAACTTGCAAACCGCAACAAAATGGTCTGAAGCTTTCACTTTGAAACAGTTCAAATACTTATTATGGGGCCAAGCAACACATTTGCTGGAAGCCTTTTGTTATTGTTTAGGTTTTATTTTCTATTCCTCCAAAACGCATCTTCTCTGAAAATAATGATGCATAGGATGTGTGACCTGCTGTATAAAGTTGTGTTCAGGTTTGTTCAAGAAAAGTGCATTGTTTATATCGTTTGGCCATGTTGGATTGGTCAGAAATAATTTGTGTGCAGTGTAATATATTTTTGTTAAGTAACAGTGTACAAGCAAACTCTCAGTTGAAAATAATTCCTTCTGAAGTTTTTTATTTTATTATTATTTTATTTTTATGGTTGAGTTTTAAGGAGACACTTCTTAGTAGATTTGTGTTCAGTGCAGAACCTTGTAACTCCAATGTCATAAAAAACAAACAAATGAAAAACAATATAGGCAGTCACAGTAACTTGTCAGCTTAAACTGGCTTGGTCAAGCTGCCTCCCTTCTTGAGCTTAAGTTGCTTGACTGGTATACTGGTTTTTCCAGTTTTTCCTCTTTTTTTCTGGGAGCAACACAGGTGCTTTTGACTTGCGGGGGTGACTTCAGGATCTCTAGGTAGCACACTGTTTTAGGCAGGCTGCTTTTTGTGTTTTTCGAGAGACGCGGAGCGAGAGTGAAGTGGGTTTTTGTTATGGCCTGTTTTTGACTACACTATATCCCTACTTTGACAATAGACTCCTTCTTTGATGCATAGGTCTTTATTTCTGCCTGTGATTCTTTAACTTGAACTTTGTTTTTTATTCTTGGATTTGTCCTGTTTGGTGCTCTTTCATTTTTTTGCAAGGACTTTGTTTTATGTTTTTTTGTTGGAAGGATTTTTCTCTTCCATCTATTGGACTATTCTTGTTCGGATTTCCATCCGGATTCCAGAGGACCATTTACAAGAGACTGTTCCTGGTGCAGGGGTGAGACCAGTCCAATACTGAAGGATTTTATTCACTTTGTGAATCTCTGTTTTTGTTTTTGAAGAGACTTTGTCCTAAGCCACCGTTTACCTCTCTTGTTATGTTTTTTAAATATATTTTATGTTCTTTGTATATTCTCTACAGTGCTTAGTGTATGCTTCATGTATCTAAAGGTCTGTAGCTTGTACATATGTATATAAATACATTTGTGGTAAGGTACTTGGGGGGGCAATATACTATGGGATATCACCTTATCTGCTTCATTTGGCCTTATTTTCTATAACTCTGGCAATACTCCCTAAGTACCAGGAGATTGTTACAACAACCTTTGGCACTTAGAGATTTGTTTCAACTCAGCCTTCATTATTAATGTGAGCTTCCCTACCAGGAATAAGTAACTCTAAGTATAATAAAATAAAGTAAGACAATCAACTCAATTGTTGTTAAATTAGAGTCCTGCACTGGCACAGACTGGAAGGGCCAATAAAACCTTCTGTATTCGGCTGCTATTAGTTTTAAAGTTTATGGCCATTGTACAGTTGTGCCATGTTATTTCCAATTTCCAAGTGTGTCAGCGAGTCCTCTCTCTCTCTCTCTCTCTCTCTCTGTCTCTCAGCACTCAGTGCCCTGCCCCTGGTGCAGCAGCTGCTGTGTGTGGTCCAGAGCAGCGGCTCTGCGGAGAGAGAGACGGACGACACTGACTTCAGACTGCTGTACCACGGTGAGCGGCTCACGGCGCCACGGCACTCAGCACCTCGGACTGCTGTTAGTACTGTCGTTGTTGTGTTGTGGAGAGTGGTGTCTCACAGCTGCGTGCTGCTCTGTGTGCAGTGGCTAACCTGGCTGTCAGGCTGAAGCCGTCCCACTCTGAGGCCCTGCAGCCTGCGCTCAACTCCCTGTACTGCAGCCTGGCTCTGTCTCCCGAGCCCTGCGCCAACAGAGGTGAGAGAGAGATGCAGAGATACTCAGAGAGATGCACACAGACACACAGACTGTTGGGGTAAAATTGCCCCCTGTGTATTGTATATACCCAGTGTATAATACTCTGCATGTTGGGAGAACAGAGTACAAGGATTTTTATATGACCTATATTATGTAGGCATAGTGATTATTTAACCTACTGTAACCATGTAACTCATTGTATTGTATTCTTATTGTAGGATTAGTTTAGACCAGACGCTGCAGATTTGACATTGACATATCTCACTGGAAATGTTGCCGTGGCCGGGGGGCTGAAACTTGTCAGTATTGAAAAAATAACATACTCGCGCATAACTGTGTTTCTGTGAAAGTCTAGAGACTTGAACCCACGGCCGTCCCCTCGTCTCTATCTTGGAAATGTCAAACCACAAACTCCCTATATTTATATTATGTTTTGAGGAACAGCTCAGAGCTGACAACATAAACAATATACATGCTGCTCTTCAGACAAACCAGCAATAAGATAGCGTCCCACGTCATCTAGCGCTAGGCAAACCGTGCAGATATGTCAACCGAAACTGTCGAGTGTGTTAGGGGTTATGATATTGGACACATTCCATGTCTGCCTAGCAACTAGATCTGTATATGATATGTCCTGCCCCGCAACTCTGACTTCTGACATGTATAAAACTGTGTGGTGTTGCAAAAATAAACTGAAGACAAACGATCTGGCATTGTGTTGGTGACTTTTTTGTTCCCGAGCTCGTCTCTTGCAGAGGATCCACCATCCTGCACTGACGGCGCTGGGTTATCCTAGTCCAGGGGTTTTCCTAGCCCAGCGAACCTGAAGGGTTTACTTCTGGTGAAGTGGTTGTACCTTAACAATTTGGGGGCTCGTCCGGGATACATTTGGTGAGTAGTCTCTTTTTGCCTTTGTTCTGTACCCTAAGAACTGCTCGCTACTTGTATCCAAAACGTGATGGACTAGAGGGCTGTTCCAGTTAGGCAGTAGACTCTAAATGCCCTAGTTCTGTGACTTAAGAGCTGCTGACTGACTGATGTATATTGGACTAGAAGGCTGTTACAATTAGGTAATAGGTTAGTAAGTAGACTCTATGCAGGCTAAGATGAATATGTCCTTCTCTTTAGCACAAAGCATTGACGCTGCAAAGGAAGGCAGCTCTGTGGGTAGACTAGTTCCTGATGAGCACAAAAATCCAACCTGCAAAGTGAAACCAATTCTTGTGGATCCCAAGCCACATTTGTGCCTCTTTGCGATAAGAGACATTTTCCCTGATGAAGAAATCACTTTTAGCTATGGAGAGATGAATTGGCCCCGGAGAGAAAAGGTATGTGAATGACTGTATTAGTATGAAATACAATACTTTTGCAGTCAACCTGACAAGTGTAGAAATGTCCCCACGTAGCAGGACAAGCGTGTAAAGTCCTGCTATACAAGAATCTACAGACATGCATGTTTAACTTGTGAAAATGAGCCTCATTTTAACTGGGCTGAGGAATGTGTGGCTGCTGTTGCAGACTTGCTGGAGTCAGAGGAGGCCCTTCGGGATCAGGGTTGAGAACCACTGCAGGCTATCATAGAAAAAGCTTAATTTCGAAGGATGTTCTGCAGGGTATGATTAAGTCACTTTGAGTGGCTAACTTACGGATAGTGTCATGTTTGGACAGCAGAACTTGTTAACTTGCAAACCGCAACAAAATGGTCTGAAGCTTTCACTTTGAAACAGTTCAAATACTTATTATGGGGCCAAGCAACACATTTGCTGGAAGCCTTTTGTTATTGTTTAGATTTTATTTTCTATTCCTCCAAAACGCATCTTCTCTGAAAATAATGATGCATAGGATGTGTGACCTGCTGTATAAAGTTGTGTTCAGGTTTGTTCAAGAAAAGTGCATTGTTTATATCGTTTGGCCATGTTGGATTGGTCAGAAATAATTTGTGTGCAGTGTAATATATTTTTGTTAAGTAACAGTGTACAAGCAAACTCTCAGTTGAAAATAATTCCTTCTGAAGTTTTTTATTTTATTATTATTTTATTTTTATGGTTGAGTTTTAAGGAGACACTTCTTAGTAGATTTGTGTTCAGTGCAGAACCTTGTAACTCCAATGTCATAAAAAACAAACAAATGAAAAACAATATAGGCAGTCACAGTAACTTGTCAGCTTAAACTGGCTTGGTCAAGCTGCCTCCCTTCTTGAGCTTAAGTTGCTTGACTGGTATACTGGTTTTTCCAGTTTTTCCTCTTTTTTTCTGGGAGCAACACAGGTGCTTTTGACTTGCGGGGGTGACTTCAGGATCTCTAGGTAGCACACTGTTTTAGGCAGGCTGCTTTTTGTGTTTTTCGAGAGACGCGGAGCGAGAGTGAAGTGGGTTTTTGTTATGGCCTGTTTTTGACTACACTATATCCCTACTTTGACAATAGACTCCTTCTTTGATGCATAGGTCTTTATTTCTGCCTGTGATTCTTTAACTTGAACTTTGTTTTTTATTCTTGGATTTGTCCTGTTTGGTGCTCTTTCATTTTTTTGCAAGGACTTTGTTTTATGTTTTTTTGTTGGAAGGATTTTTCTCTTCCATCTATTGGACTATTCTTGTTCGGATTTCCATCCGGATTCCAGAGGACCATTTACAAGAGACTGTTCCTGGTGCAGGGGTGAGACCAGTCCAATACTGAAGGATTTTATTCACTTTGTGAATCTCTGTTTTTGTTTTTGAAGAGACTTTGTCCTAAGCCACCGTTTACCTCTCTTGTTATGTTTTTTAAATATATTTTATGTTCTTTGTATATTCTCTACAGTGCTTAGTGTATGCTTCATGTATCTAAAGGTCTGTAGCTTGTACATATGTATATAAATACATTTGTGGTAAGGTACTTGGGGGGGCAATATACTATGGGATATCACCTTATCTGCTTCATTTGGCCTTATTTTCTATAACTCTGGCAATACTCCCTAAGTACCAGGAGATTGTTACAACAACCTTTGGCACTTAGAGATTTGTTTCAACTCAGCCTTCATTATTAATGTGAGCTTCCCTACCAGGAATAAGTAACTCTAAGTATAATAAAATAAAGTAAGACAATCAACTCAATTGTTGTTAAATTAGAGTCCTGCACTGGCACAGACTGGAAGGGCCAATAAAACCTTCTGTATTCGGCTGCTATTAGTTTTAAAGTTTATGGCCATTGTACAGTTGTGCCATGTTATTTCCAATTTCCAAGTGTGTCAGCGAGTCCTCTCTCTCTCTCTCTCTCTCTCTCTGTCTCTCAGCACTCAGTGCCCTGCCCCTGGTGCAGCAGCTGCTGTGTGTGGTCCAGAGCAGCGGCTCTGCGGAGAGAGAGACGGACGACACTGACTTCAGACTGCTGTACCACGGTGAGCGGCTCACGGCGCCACGGCACTCAGCACCTCGGACTGCTGTTAGTACTGTCGTTGTTGTGTTGTGGAGAGTGGTGTCTCACAGCTGCGTGCTGCTCTGTGTGCAGTGGCTAACCTGGCTGTCAGGCTGAAGCCGTCCCACTCTGAGGCCCTGCAGCCTGCGCTCAACTCCCTGTACTGCAGCCTGGCTCTGTCTCCCGAGCCCTGCGCCAACAGAGGTGAGAGAGAGATGCAGAGATACTCAGAGAGATGCACACAGACACACAGACTGTTGGGGTAAAATTGCCCCCTGTGTATTGTATATACCCAGTGTATAATACTCTGCATGTTGGGAGAACAGAGTACAAGGATTTTTATATGACCTATATTATGTAGGCATAGTGATTATTTAACCTACTGTAACCATGTAACTCATTGTATTGTATTCTTATTGTAGGATTAGTTTAGACCAGACGCTGCAGATTTGACATTGACATATCTCACTGGAAATGTTGCCGTGGCCGGGGGGCTGAAACTTGTCAGTATTGAAAAAATAACATACTCGCGCATAACTGTGTTTCTGTGAAAGTCTAGAGACTTGAACCCACGGCCGTCCCCTCGTCTCTATCTTGGAAATGTCAAACCACAAACTCCCTATATTTATATTATGTTTTGAGGAACAGCTCAGAGCTGACAACATAAACAATATACATGCTGCTCTTCAGACAAACCAGCAATAAGATAGCGTCCCACGTCATCTAGCGCTAGGCAAACCGTGCAGATATGTCAACCGAAACTGTCGAGTGTGTTAGGGGTTATGATATTGGACACATTCCATGTCTGCCTAGCAACTAGATCTGTATATGATATGTCCTGCCCCGCAACTCTGACTTCTGACATGTATAAAACTGTGTGGTGTTGCAAAAATAAACTGAAGACAAACGATCTGGCATTGTGTTGGTGACTTTTTTGTTCCCGAGCTCGTCTCTTGCAGAGGATCCACCATCCTGCACTGACGGCGCTGGGTTATCCTAGTCCAGGGGTTTTCCTAGCCCAGCGAACCTGAAGGGTTTACTTCTGGTGAAGTGGTTGTACCTTAACAATTTGGGGGCTCGTCCGGGATACATTTGGTGAGTAGTCTCTTTTTGCCTTTGTTCTGTACCCTAAGAACTGCTCGCTACTTGTATCCAAAACGTGATGGACTAGAGGGCTGTTCCAGTTAGGCAGTAGACTCTAAATGCCCTAGTTCTGTGACTTAAGAGCTGCTGACTGACTGATGTATATTGGACTAGAAGGCTGTTACAATTAGGTAATAGGTTAGTAAGTAGACTCTATGCAGGCTAAGATGAATATGTCCTTCTCTTTAGCACAAAGCATTGACGCTGCAAAGGAAGGCAGCTCTGTGGGTAGACTAGTTCCTGATGAGCACAAAAATCCAACCTGCAAAGTGAAACCAATTCTTGTGGATCCCAAGCCACATTTGTGCCTCTTTGCGATAAGAGACATTTTCCCTGATGAAGAAATCACTTTTAGCTATGGAGAGATGAATTGGCCCCGGAGAGAAAAGGTATGTGAATGACTGTATTAGTATGAAATACAATACTTTTGCAGTCAACCTGACAAGTGTAGAAATGTCCCCACGTAGCAGGACAAGCGTGTAAAGTCCTGCTATACAAGAATCTACAGACATGCATGTTTAACTTGTGAAAATGAGCCTCATTTTAACTGGGCTGAGGAATGTGTGGCTGCTGTTGCAGACTTGCTGGAGTCAGAGGAGGCCCTTCGGGATCAGGGTTGAGAACCACTGCAGGCTATCATAGAAAAAGCTTAATTTCGAAGGATGTTCTGCAGGGTATGATTAAGTCACTTTGAGTGGCTAACTTACGGATAGTGTCATGTTTGGACAGCAGAACTTGTTAACTTGCAAACCGCAACAAAATGGTCTGAAGCTTTCACTTTGAAACAGTTCAAATACTTATTATGGGGCCAAGCAACACATTTGCTGGAAGCCTTTTGTTATTGTTTAGATTTTATTTTCTATTCCTCCAAAACGCATCTTCTCTGAAAATAATGATGCATAG
Organism: Amia ocellicauda; assembly: GCF_036373705.1. NCBI lineage: Eukaryota > Metazoa > Chordata > Actinopteri > Amiiformes > Amiidae > Amia > Amia ocellicauda. The sequence goes on from NC_089868.1 coordinate 3,887,785, forward strand.
GATGTGTGACCTGCTGTATAAAGTTGTGTTCAGGTTTGTTCAAGAAAAGTGCATTGTTTATATCGTTTGGCCATGTTGGATTGGTCAGAAATAATTTGTGTGCAGTGTAATATATTTTTGTTAAGTAACAGTGTACAAGCAAACTCTCAGTTGAAAATAATTCCTTCTGAAGTTTTTTATTTTATTATTATTTTATTTTTATGGTTGAGTTTTAAGGAGACACTTCTTAGTAGATTTGTGTTCAGTGCAGAACCTTGTAACTCCAATGTCATAAAAAACAAACAAATGAAAAACAATATAGGCAGTCACAGTAACTTGTCAGCTTAAACTGGCTTGGTCAAGCTGCCTCCCTTCTTGAGCTTAAGCTGCTTGACTGGTATACTGGTTTTTCCAGTTTTTCCTCTTTTTTTTCTGGGAGCAACACAGGTGCTTTTGAGTGTTGCTCTATAGCCTGCGGGGGTGACTTCAGGATCTCTAGGTAGCACACTGTTTTAGGCAGGCTCCTTTTTGTGTTTTTCGAGAGACGCGGAGCGAGAGTGAAGTGGGTTTTTGTTATGGCCTGTTTTTGACTACACTATATCCCTACTTTGACTATAGACTCCTTCTTTGATGCATAGGTCTTTATTTCTGCCTGTGAATCTTTAACTTGAACTTTGTTTTTTATTCTTGGATTTGTCCTGTTTGGTGCTCTTTCATTTTTTTGCAAGGACTTTGTTTTATGTTTTTTTGTTGGAAGGATTTTTCTCTTCCATCTATTGGACTATTCTTGTTCGGATTTCCATCCGGATTCCAGAGGACCATTTACAAGAGACTGTTCCTGGTGCAGGGGTGAGACCAGTCCAATACTGAAGGATTTTATTCACTTTGTGAATCTCTGTTTTTGTTTTTGAAGAGACTTTGTCCTAAGCCACCGTTTACCTCTCTTGTTATGTTTTTTAAATATATTTTATGTTCTTTGTATATTCTCTACAGTGCTTAGTGTATGCTTAATGTGTCTAAAGGTCTGTAGCTTGTACATATGTATATAAATACATTTGTGGTAAGGTACTTGGGGGGGCAATATACTATGGGATATCACCTTATCTGCTTCATTTGGCCTTATTTTCTATAACTCTGGCAATACTCCCTAAGTACCAGGAGATTGTTACAACAACCTTTGGCACTTAGAGATTTGTTTCAACTCAGCCTTCATTATTAATGTGAGCTTCCCTACCAGGAATAAGTAACTCTAAGTATAATAGAATAAAGTAAGACAATCAACTCAATTGTTGTTAAATTAGAGTCCTGCACTGGCACAGACTGGAAGGGCCAATAAAACCTTCTGTATTCGGCTGCTATTAGTTTTAAAGTTTATGGCCATTGTACAGTTGTGCCATGTTATTTCCAATTTCCAAGTGTGTCAGCGAGTCCTCTCTCTCTCTCTCAGCGCTCAGTGCCCTGCCCCTGGTGCAGCAGCTGCTGTGTGTGGTCCAGAGCAGCGGGTCTGCGGAGAGAGACGGACGACACTGACTTCAGACTGCTGTACCACGGTGATCGGCTCACGGCGCCACGGCACTCAGCACCTCGGACTGCTGTTAGTACTGTCGTTGTTGTGTTGTGGAGAGTGGTGTCTCACAGCTGCGTGCTGCTCTGTGTGCAGTGGCTAACCTGGCTGTCAGGCTGAAGCCGTCCCACTCTGAGGCCCTGCAGCCTGCGCTCAACTCCCTGTACTGCAGCCTGGCTCTGTCCCCCGAGCCCTGCGCCAACAGAGGTGAGAGAGAGATGCAGAGATACTCAGAGACATGCACACAGACACACAGACTGTTGGGGTAAAATTGCCCCCTGTGTATTGTATATACCCAGTGTATAATATTCTGCATGTTGGGAGAACAGAGTACAAGGATTTTTATATGACCTATATTATGTAGGCATAGTGATTATTTAACCTACTGTAACCATGTAACTCATTGTATTGTATTCTTATTGTAGGATTAGTTTAGACCAGACGCTGCAGATTTGACATTGACATATCTCACTGGAAATGTTGCCGTGGCTGGGGGGCTGAAACTTGTCAGTATTGAAAAAATAACATACTCGCGCATAACTGTGTTTCTGTGAAAGTCTAGACACTTGAACCCACGGCCGTCCCCTCGTCTCTATCTTGGAAATGTCAAACCACAAACTCCCTATATTTATATTATGTTTTGAGAAACAGCTCAGAGCTGACAACATAAACAATATACATGCTGCTCTTCAGACAAACCAGCAATAAGATAGCGTCCCACGTCATCTAGCGCTAGGCAAACCGTGCAGATATGTCAACCGAAACTGTCGAGTGTGTTAGGGGTTATGATATTGGACACATTCCATGTCTGTCTAGCAACTAGATCTGTATATGATATGTCCTGCCCCAGAACTCTGACTTCTGACATGTATAAAACTGTGTGGTGTTGCAAAAATAAACTGAAGACAAACGATATGGCATTGTGTTGGTGACTTTTTTGTTCCCGAGCTCGTCTCCTGCGGAGGATCCACCATCCTGCACTGACGGCGCTGGGTTATCCTAGTCCAGGGAACCTGAAGGGTTTACTTCTGGTGAAGTGGTTGTACCTTAACACAGACACGTGTCCTTTTGTCATAAGATGAGCTACAATCTCTACCTCTCTCCAGCCGTGTCCATGCTGCTGTGTAACATAGCTCTGATAGTGCTGCTGCTGTCCCCTGTGTATATGTATTGTGTCAGTGAAGGTATAAAGTGGTGTGTGTCAAGGCTTACTAGAAGTGTACTTAAGAAAGATAAGGTGAAGCCAAGGCTCGGGCCAGAAGCTAGTTTGAGGTGTGTTTGTTATTTGCCATGAGCATGTTGGAGACAGTGTGAAAGAGTATGAGTGAAGTGTGTGCTCCCTAATCCATGTATTGAGGCATGAAGTATGAATGGTGCATATAAATAAAGCTGTGTGTCGGCCACAAGAGCGTCCCTCATGAGAATAGGGTGTGTTGTGATTGAGTTTGCTAGTGTTGTTAGCTGTGATGTATTTTTCCAAAAACAGAAGGGTCACTAACAGCCCAGCCTTTTGCAGTGCATGGGCCGGTCCCCTTCCGGGCTGGCTGGCCTTATATGGTATAGAGAGCAAGCTCCTCCACTACTACTCTCCCCAGTAGTGGACAGCGACACGGGCTTCTATTTATGTGACGTAATACCGCTTGTCATTGGAATAAGGGTGGGGTATCGTTTCCCATACTCCTTTGCAACTATTTGCACCAGAGAAGTGCACTTGGGTTCTGGTTCTCTTGCCCCTCACATTCACACGAGGAATCCTAGGAACGAAACATGTCATACCGTCTCTTTCATCTCATGTGTAGACATTGGAAACGTACGTGTTTGCTTCATTGTCCTAGAATCCTTTGCGCCACGGTATGCAAATTTATGGGCCCATGATTGGCTCCCTGACATTACCCACCCCGCGACTGTTGCAGCGCACAACAGTGACCACCAGGGGGAGCCCCATCAAAGCTCCATAATATGTGTGTGTGTGTGTGTGTGTGTGTGTCTGTCTGTCTGTCTGTGTGTCTGTGTCTGTCTGAGGCTTTCCTGTTTGACTTTCATACGGTGGTATGTGATCATTGACAAAGATTTCAATCTCTTTAAGTCATTAACGTTAGCATAAAAAGTAATAATGGCGAACTCTGTTTGCAATATTGGTCTGTTGTAAACATTATTAGCTCATTATGACGTTATTTCGAAGCCCCAAACTGATCACACATCAGATGCGCCGCTATTGATCAACACTAAACCCACCAGAGCTGTGTTTTGTACGGCTTTGTAATACAACTCGTAACTGTGAAAGATTGCATAAGTCTGCTAATATATGTGCATACCGATGTATACACCCGTTTACACACTTTGTTGCGTACAGTTTATTTTAGTCGTGTTTTGTAGGCTGCATTTTGCTTGTATAGTCGTGTTTATGTATATGAGCTCGTTTAAAAACAAAAGAAATTCAAACAGTGTTCAATTTCCAATGTAAATGCTGTGTTTCTGCCCTGAAAATGTTGGCTGTGATGCTCATATGAAAAACTATGAAGTTTTATCCAACTCTGTTTCTCATTTTCGTCACACATCGCACATTATGCGGTGATTGTATGCAGTACGAAATGCCGGCGGTAGTGTGCAGTGAGAAAATAGCACTACCTTTTTATTGCGATGACAGCCGTGCCGTCTTTAGTTTGATCACAAGCTGCTGCTCATTGCGCTTCATCAAAGCACTGGCGATCAGTCCTGCAGTCTCTCTTTCCCAGAGCACTTCTCTGGGCTGTTTTTCACTCAGCTCGTCCCGGAGGAAACTGAGTTCATTTCAAATGGAGAATAACCCACTGGTTTAGAGCAATGCGAGCACTGCTTGCTCAAGGCAGACACACTGATCAGTTGGTATGTGCACTTCATGGCTAAACTTGATCGATAATGTCTTACTTCAGGCTAAGATCAATGTGTCCTTCTCTTTAGCACAAAGCATTGACGCTGCAAAGGAAGGCAGCTCTGTGGGTAGACTAGTTCCTGATGAGCACAAAAATCCAACCTGCAAAATGAAACCAATTCTTGTGGATCCGAAGCCACATTTGTGCCTCATTTTCCCTGATGAAGAAATCACTTTTAGCTATGGAGAGATGAATTGGCCCCGGAGAGAAAAGGTATGTGAATGACTGTATTAGTATGAAATACAATACTTTTGCAGTCAACCTGACAAGTGTAGAAATGTCCCCACGCAGCAGGACAAGCGTGTAAAGTCCTGCTATACAAGAATCTACAGACATGCATGTTTAACTTGTGAAAATGAGCCTCATTTTAACTGGGCTGAGGAATGTGTGGCTGCTGTTGCAGACTTGCTGGAGTCAGAGGAGGCCCTTCGGGATCAGGGTTGAAAACCACTGCAGGCTATCATAGAAAAAGCTTAATTTCGAAGGATGTTCTTCAGGGTATGATTAAGTCACTTTCAGTGGCTAACTTACGGATAGTGTCATGTTTGGACAGCAGAACTTGTTAACTTGCAAACCGCAACAAAATGGTCTGAAGCTTTCACTTTGAAACAGTTCAAATACTTATTATGGGGCCAAGCAACACATTTGCTGGAAGCCTTTTGTTATTGTTTAGGTTTTATTTTCTATTCCTCCAAAACGCATCTTCTCTGAAAATAATGATGCATAGGATGTGTGACCTGCTGTATAAAGTTGTGTTCAGGTTTGTTCAAGAAAAGTGCATTGTTTATATCGTTTGGCCATGTTGGATTGGTCAGAAATAATTTGTGTGCAGTGTAATATATTTTTGTTAAGTAACAGTGTACAAGCAAACTCTCAGTTGAAAATAATTCCTTCTGAAGTTTTTTATTTTATTATTATTTTATTTTTATGGTTGAGTTTTAAGGAGACACTTCTTAGTAGATTTGTGTTCAGTGCAGAACCTTGTAACTCCAATGTCATAAAAAACAAACAAATGAAAAACAATATAGGCAGTCACAGTAACTTGTCAGCTTAAACTGGCTTGGTCAAGCTGCCTCCCTTCTTGAGCTTAAGTTGCTTGACTGGTATACTGGTTTTTCCAGTTTTTCCTCTTTTTTTCTGGGAGCAACACAGGTGCTTTTGACTTGCGGGGGTGACTTCAGGATCTCTAGGTAGCACACTGTTTTAGGCAGGCTGCTTTTTGTGTTTTTCGAGAGACGCGGAGCGAGAGTGAAGTGGGTTTTTGTTATGGCCTGTTTTTGACTACACTATATCCCTACTTTGACAATAGACTCCTTCTTTGATGCATAGGTCTTTATTTCTGCCTGTGATTCTTTAACTTGAACTTTGTTTTTTATTCTTGGATTTGTCCTGTTTGGTGCTCTTTCATTTTTTTGCAAGGACTTTGTTTTATGTTTTTTTGTTGGAAGGATTTTTCTCTTCCATCTATTGGACTATTCTTGTTCGGATTTCCATCCGGATTCCAGAGGACCATTTACAAGAGACTGTTCCTGGTGCAGGGGTGAGACCAGTCCAATACTGAAGGATTTTATTCACTTTGTGAATCTCTGTTTTTGTTTTTGAAGAGACTTTGTCCTAAGCCACCGTTTACCTCTCTTGTTATGTTTTTTAAATATATTTTATGTTCTTTGTATATTCTCTACAGTGCTTAGTGTATGCTTCATGTATCTAAAGGTCTGTAGCTTGTACATATGTATATAAATACATTTGTGGTAAGGTACTTGGGGGGGCAATATACTATGGGATATCACCTTATCTGCTTCATTTGGCCTTATTTTCTATAACTCTGGCAATACTCCCTAAGTACCAGGAGATTGTTACAACAACCTTTGGCACTTAGAGATTTGTTTCAACTCAGCCTTCATTATTAATGTGAGCTTCCCTACCAGGAATAAGTAACTCTAAGTATAATAAAATAAAGTAAGACAATCAACTCAATTGTTGTTAAATTAGAGTCCTGCACTGGCACAGACTGGAAGGGCCAATAAAACCTTCTGTATTCGGCTGCTATTAGTTTTAAAGTTTATGGCCATTGTACAGTTGTGCCATGTTATTTCCAATTTCCAAGTGTGTCAGCGAGTCCTCTCTCTCTCTCTCTCTCTCTCTCTGTCTCTCAGCACTCAGTGCCCTGCCCCTGGTGCAGCAGCTGCTGTGTGTGGTCCAGAGCAGCGGCTCTGCGGAGAGAGAGACGGACGACACTGACTTCAGACTGCTGTACCACGGTGAGCGGCTCACGGCGCCACGGCACTCAGCACCTCGGACTGCTGTTAGTACTGTCGTTGTTGTGTTGTGGAGAGTGGTGTCTCACAGCTGCGTGCTGCTCTGTGTGCAGTGGCTAACCTGGCTGTCAGGCTGAAGCCGTCCCACTCTGAGGCCCTGCAGCCTGCGCTCAACTCCCTGTACTGCAGCCTGGCTCTGTCTCCCGAGCCCTGCGCCAACAGAGGTGAGAGAGAGATGCAGAGATACTCAGAGAGATGCACACAGACACACAGACTGTTGGGGTAAAATTGCCCCCTGTGTATTGTATATACCCAGTGTATAATACTCTGCATGTTGGGAGAACAGAGTACAAGGATTTTTATATGACCTATATTATGTAGGCATAGTGATTATTTAACCTACTGTAACCATGTAACTCATTGTATTGTATTCTTATTGTAGGATTAGTTTAGACCAGACGCTGCAGATTTGACATTGACATATCTCACTGGAAATGTTGCCGTGGCCGGGGGGCTGAAACTTGTCAGTATTGAAAAAATAACATACTCGCGCATAACTGTGTTTCTGTGAAAGTCTAGAGACTTGAACCCACGGCCGTCCCCTCGTCTCTATCTTGGAAATGTCAAACCACAAACTCCCTATATTTATATTATGTTTTGAGGAACAGCTCAGAGCTGACAACATAAACAATATACATGCTGCTCTTCAGACAAACCAGCAATAAGATAGCGTCCCACGTCATCTAGCGCTAGGCAAACCGTGCAGATATGTCAACCGAAACTGTCGAGTGTGTTAGGGGTTATGATATTGGACACATTCCATGTCTGCCTAGCAACTAGATCTGTATATGATATGTCCTGCCCCGCAACTCTGACTTCTGACATGTATAAAACTGTGTGGTGTTGCAAAAATAAACTGAAGACAAACGATCTGGCATTGTGTTGGTGACTTTTTTGTTCCCGAGCTCGTCTCTTGCAGAGGATCCACCATCCTGCACTGACGGCGCTGGGTTATCCTAGTCCAGGGGTTTTCCTAGCCCAGCGAACCTGAAGGGTTTACTTCTGGTGAAGTGGTTGTACCTTAACAATTTGGGGGCTCGTCCGGGATACATTTGGTGAGTAGTCTCTTTTTGCCTTTGTTCTGTACCCTAAGAACTGCTCGCTACTTGTATCCAAAACGTGATGGACTAGAGGGCTGTTCCAGTTAGGCAGTAGACTCTAAATGCCCTAGTTCTGTGACTTAAGAGCTGCTGACTGACTGATGTATATTGGACTAGAAGGCTGTTACAATTAGGTAATAGGTTAGTAAGTAGACTCTATGCAGGCTAAGATGAATATGTCCTTCTCTTTAGCACAAAGCATTGACGCTGCAAAGGAAGGCAGCTCTGTGGGTAGACTAGTTCCTGATGAGCACAAAAATCCAACCTGCAAAGTGAAACCAATTCTTGTGGATCCCAAGCCACATTTGTGCCTCTTTGCGATAAGAGACATTTTCCCTGATGAAGAAATCACTTTTAGCTATGGAGAGATGAATTGGCCCCGGAGAGAAAAGGTATGTGAATGACTGTATTAGTATGAAATACAATACTTTTGCAGTCAACCTGACAAGTGTAGAAATGTCCCCACGTAGCAGGACAAGCGTGTAAAGTCCTGCTATACAAGAATCTACAGACATGCATGTTTAACTTGTGAAAATGAGCCTCATTTTAACTGGGCTGAGGAATGTGTGGCTGCTGTTGCAGACTTGCTGGAGTCAGAGGAGGCCCTTCGGGATCAGGGTTGAGAACCACTGCAGGCTATCATAGAAAAAGCTTAATTTCGAAGGATGTTCTGCAGGGTATGATTAAGTCACTTTGAGTGGCTAACTTACGGATAGTGTCATGTTTGGACAGCAGAACTTGTTAACTTGCAAACCGCAACAAAATGGTCTGAAGCTTTCACTTTGAAACAGTTCAAATACTTATTATGGGGCCAAGCAACACATTTGCTGGAAGCCTTTTGTTATTGTTTAGATTTTATTTTCTATTCCTCCAAAACGCATCTTCTCTGAAAATAATGATGCATAGGATGTGTGACCTGCTGTATAAAGTTGTGTTCAGGTTTGTTCAAGAAAAGTGCATTGTTTATATCGTTTGGCCATGTTGGATTGGTCAGAAATAATTTGTGTGCAGTGTAATATATTTTTGTTAAGTAACAGTGTACAAGCAAACTCTCAGTTGAAAATAATTCCTTCTGAAGTTTTTTATTTTATTATTATTTTATTTTTATGGTTGAGTTTTAAGGAGACACTTCTTAGTAGATTTGTGTTCAGTGCAGAACCTTGTAACTCCAATGTCATAAAAAACAAACAAATGAAAAACAATATAGGCAGTCACAGTAACTTGTCAGCTTAAACTGGCTTGGTCAAGCTGCCTCCCTTCTTGAGCTTAAGCTGCTTGACTGGTATACTGGTTTTTCCAGTTTTTCCTCTTTTTTTTCTGGGAGCAACACAGGTGCTTTTGAGTGTTGCTCTATAGCCTGCGGGGGTGACTTCAGGATCTCTAGGTAGCACACTGTTTTAGGCAGGCTCCTTTTTGTGTTTTTCGAGAGACGCGGAGCGAGAGTGAAGTGGGTTTTTGTTATGGCCTGTTTTTGACTACACTATATCCCTACTTTGACTATAGACTCCTTCTTTGATGCATAGGTCTTTATTTCTGCCTGTGAATCTTTAACTTGAACTTTGTTTTTTATTCTTGGATTTGTCCTGTTTGGTGCTCTTTCATTTTTTTGCAAGGACTTTGTTTTATGGTTTTTTGTTGGAAGGATTTTTCTCTTCCATCTATTGGACTATTCTTGTTCGGATTTCCATCCGGATTCCAGAGGACCATTTACAAGAGACTGTTCCTGGTGCAGGGGTGAGACCAGTCCAATACTGAAGGATTTTATTCACTTTGTGAATCTCTGTTTTTGTTTTTGAAGAGACTTTGTCCTAAGCCACCGTTTACCTCTCTTGTTATGTTTTTTAAATATATTTTATGTTCTTTGTATATTCTCTACAGTGCTTAGTGTATGCTTAATGTGTCTAAAGGTCTGTAGCTTGTACATATGTATATAAATACATTTGTGGTAAGGTACTTGGGGGGGCAATATACTATGGGATATCACCTTATCTGCTTCATTTGGCCTTATTTTCTATAACTCTGGCAATACTCCCTAAGTACCAGGAGATTGTTACAACAACCTTTGGCACTTAGAGATTTGTTTCAACTCAGCCTTCATTATTAATGTGAGCTTCCCTACCAGGAATAAGTAACTCTAAGTATAATAGAATAAAGTAAGACAATCAACTCAATTGTTGTTAAATTAGAGTCCTGCACTGGCACAGACTGGAAGGGCCAATAAAACCTTCTGTATTCGGCTGCTATTAGTTTTAAAGTTTATGGCCATTGTACAGTTGTGCCATGTTATTTCCAATTTCCAAGTGTGTCAGCGAGTCCTCTCTCTCTCTCTCAGCGCTCAGTGCCCTGCCCCTGGTGCAGCAGCTGCTGTGTGTGGTCCAGAGCAGCGGGTCTGCGGAGAGAGACGGACGACACTGACTTCAGACTGCTGTACCACGGTGATCGGCTCACGGCGCCACGGCACTCAGCACCTCGGACTGCTGTTAGTACTGTCGTTGTTGTGTTGTGGAGAGTGGTGTCTCACAGCTGCGTGCTGCTCTGTGTGCAGTGGCTAACCTGGCTGTCAGGCTGAAGCCGTCCCACTCTGAGGCCCTGCAGCCTGCGCTCAACTCCCTGTACTGCAGCCTGGCTCTGTCCCCCGAGCCCTGCGCCAACAGAGGTGAGAGAGAGATGCAGAGATACTCAGAGACATGCACACAGACACACAGACTGTTGGGGTAAAATTGCCCCCTGTGTATTGTATATACCCAGTGTATAATATTCTGCATGTTGGGAGAACAGAGTACAAGGATTTTTATATGACCTATATTATGTAGGCATAGTGATTATTTAACCTACTGTAACCATGTAACTCATTGTATTGTATTCTTATTGTAGGATTAGTTTAGACCAGACGCTGCAGATTTGACATTGACATATCTCACTGGAAATGTTGCCGTGGCTGGGGGGCTGAAACTTGTCAGTATTGAAAAAATAACATACTCGCGCATAACTGTGTTTCTGTGAAAGTCTAGACACTTGAACCCACGGCCGTCCCCTCGTCTCTATCTTGGAAATGTCAAACCACAAACTCCCTATATTTATATTATGTTTTGAGAAACAGCTCAGAGCTGACAACATAAACAATATACATGCTGCTCTTCAGACAAACCAGCAATAAGATAGCGTCCCACGTCATCTAGCGCTAGGCAAACCGTGCAGATATGTCAACCGAAACTGTCGAGTGTGTTAGGGGTTATGATATTGGACACATTCCATGTCTGTCTAGCAACTAGATCTGTATATGATATGTCCTGCCCCAGAACTCTGACTTCTGACATGTATAAAACTGTGTGGTGTTGCAAAAATAAACTGAAGACAAACGATATGGCATTGTGTTGGTGACTTTTTTGTTCCCGAGCTCGTCTCCTGCGGAGGATCCACCATCCTGCACTGACGGCGCTGGGTTATCCTAGTCCAGGGAACCTGAAGGGTTTACTTCTGGTGAAGTGGTTGTACCTTAACACAGACACGTGTCCTTTTGTCATAAGATGAGCTACAATCTCTACCTCTCTCCAGCCGTGTCCATGCTGCTGTGTAACATAGCTCTGATAGTGCTGCTGCTGTCCCCTGTGTATATGTATTGTGTCAGTGAAGGTATAAAGTGGTGTGTGTCAAGGCTTACTAGAAGTGTACTTAAGAAAGATAAGGTGAAGCCAAGGCTCGGGCCAGAAGCTAGTTTGAGGTGTGTTTGTTATTTGCCATGAGCATGTTGGAGACAGTGTGAAAGAGTATGAGTGAAGTGTGTGCTCCCTAATCCATGTATTGAGGCATGAAGTATGAATGGTGCATATAAATAAAGCTGTGTGTCGGCCACAAGAGCGTCCCTCATGAGAATAGGGTGTGTTGTGATTGAGTTTGCTAGTGTTGTTAGCTGTGATGTATTTTTCCAAAAACAGAAGGGTCACTAACAGCCCAGCCTTTTGCAGTGCATGGGCCGGTCCCCTTCCGGGCTGGCTGGCCTTATATGGTATAGAGAGCAAGCTCCTCCACTACTACTCTCCCCAGTAGTGGACAGCGACACGGGCTTCTATTTATGTGACGTAATACCGCTTGTCATTGGAATAAGGGTGGGGTGTCGTTTCCCATACTCCTTTGCAACTATTTGCACCAGAGAAGTGCACTTGGGTTCTGGTTCTCTTGCCCCTCACATTCACACGAGGAATCCTAGGAACGAAACATGTCATACCGTCTCTTTCATCTCATGTGTAGACATTGGAAACGTACGTGTTTGCTTCATTGTCCTAGAATCCTTTGCGCCACGGTATGCAAATTTATGGGCCCATGATTGGCTCCCTGACATTACCCACCCCGCGACTGTTGCAGCGCACAACAGTGACCACCAGGGGGAGCCCCATCAAAGATCCATAATATGTGTGTGTGTGTGTGTGTGTGTGTGTGTGTGTGTGTGTGTGTGTGTGTGTGTGTGTGTCTGTCTGTCTGTGTGTCTGTGTCTGTCTGAGGCTTTCCTGTTTGACTTTCATACGGTGGTATGTGATCATTGACAAAGATTTCAATCTCTTTAAGTCATTAACGTTAGCATAAAAAGTAATAATGGCGAACTCTGTTTGCAATATTGGTCTGTTGTAAACATTATTAGCTCATTATGACGTTATTTCGAAGCCCCAAACTGATCACACATCAGATGCGCCGCTATTGATCAACACTAAACCCACCAGAGCTGTGTTTTGTACGGCTTTGTAATACAACTCGTAACTGTGAAAGATTGCATAAGTCTGCTAATATATGTGCATACCGATGTATACACCCGTTTACACACTTTGTTGCGTACAGTTTATTTTAGTCGTGTTTTGTAGGCTGCATTTTGCTTGTATAGTCGTGTTTATGTATATGAGCTCGTTTAAAAACAAAAGAAATTCAAACAGTGTTCAATTTCCAATGTAAATGCTGTGTTTCTGCCCTGAAAATGTTGGCTGTGATGCTCATATGAAAAACTATGAAGTTTTATCCAACTCTGTTTCTCATTTTCGTCACACATCGCACATTATGCGGTGATTGTATGCAGTACGAAATGCCGGAGGTAGTGTGCAGTGAGAAAATAGCACTACCTTTTTATTGCGATGACAGCCGTGCCGTCTTTAGTTTGATCACAAGCTGCTGCTCATTGCGCTTCATCAAAGCACTGGCGATCAGTCCTGCAGTCTCTCTTTCCCAGAGCACTTCTCTGGGCTGTTTTTCACTCAGCTCGTCCCGGAGGAAACTGAGTTCATTTCAAATGGAGAATAACCCACTGGTTTAGAGCAATGCGAGCACTGCTTGCTCAAGGCAGACACACTGATCAGTTGGTATGTGCACTTCATGGCTAAACTTGATCGATAATGTCTTACTTCAGGCTAAGATCAATGTGTCCTTCTCTTTAGCACAAAGCATTGACGCTGCAAAGGAAGGCAGCTCTGTGGGTAGACTAGTTCCTGATGAGCACAAAAATCCAACCTGCAAAATGAAACCAATTCTTGTGGATCCGAAGCCACATTTGTGCCTCATTTTCCCTGATGAAGAAATCACTTTTAGCTATGGAGAGATGAATTGGCCCCGGAGAGAAAAGGTATGTGAATGACTGTATTAGTATGAAATACAATACTTTTGCAGTCAACCTGACAAGTGTAGAAATGTCCCCACGCAGCAGGACAAGCGTGTAAAGTCCTGCTATACAAGAATCTACAGACATGCATGTTTAACTTGTGAAAATGAGCCTCATTTTAACTGGGCTGAGGAATGTGTGGCTGCTGTTGCAGACTTGCTGGAGTCAGAGGAGGCCCTTCGGGATCAGGGTTGAAAACCACTGCAGGCTATCATAGAAAAAGCTTAATTTCGAAGGATGTTCTTCAGGGTATGATTAAGTCACTTTCAGTGGCTAATTTACGGATAGTGTCATGTTTGGACAGCAGAACTTGTTAACTTGCAAACCGCAACAAAATGGTCTGAAGCTTTCACTTTGAAACAGTTCAAATACTTATTATGGGGCCAAGCAACACATTTGCTGGAAGCCTTTTGTTATTGTTTAGGTTTTATTTTCTATTCCTCCAAAACGCATCTTCTCTGAAAATAATGATGCATAGGATGTGTGACCTGCTGTATAAAGTTGTGTTCAGGTTTGTTCAAGAAAAGTGCATTGTTTATATCGTTTGGCCATGTTGGATTGGTCAGAAATAATTTGTGTGCAGTGTAATATATTTTTGTTAAGTAACAGTGTACAAGCAAACTCTCAGTTGAAAATAATTCCTTCTGAAGTTTTTTATTTTATTATTATTTTATTTTTATGGTTGAGTTTTAAGGAGACACTTCTTAGTAGATTTGTGTTCAGTGCAGAACCTTGTAACTCCAATGTCATAAAAAACAAACAAATGAAAAACAATATAGGCAGTCACAGTAACTTGTCAGCTTAAACTGGCTTGGTCAAGCTGCCTCCCTTCTTGAGCTTAAGTTGCTTGACTGGTATACTGGTTTTTCCAGTTTTTCCTCTTTTTTTCTGGGAGCAACACAGGTGCTTTTGACTTGCGGGGGTGACTTCAGGATCTCTAGGTAGCACACTGTTTTAGGCAGGCTGCTTTTTGTGTTTTTCGAGAGACGCGGAGCGAGAGTGAAGTGGGTTTTTGTTATGGCCTGTTTTTGACTACACTATATCCCTACTTTGACAATAGACTCCTTCTTTGATGCATAGGTCTTTATTTCTGCCTGTGATTCTTTAACTTGAACTTTGTTTTTTATTCTTGGATTTGTCCTGTTTGGTGCTCTTTCATTTTTTTGCAAGGACTTTGTTTTATGTTTTTTTGTTGGAAGGATTTTTCTCTTCCATCTATTGGACTATTCTTGTTCGGATTTCCATCCGGATTCCAGAGGACCATTTACAAGAGACTGTTCCTGGTGCAGGGGTGAGACCAGTCCAATACTGAAGGATTTTATTCACTTTGTGAATCTCTGTTTTTGTTTTTGAAGAGACTTTGTCCTAAGCCACCGTTTACCTCTCTTGTTATGTTTTTTAAATATATTTTATGTTCTTTGTATATTCTCTACAGTGCTTAGTGTATGCTTCATGTATCTAAAGGTCTGTAGCTTGTACATATGTATATAAATACATTTGTGGTAAGGTACTTGGGGGGGCAATATACTATGGGATATCACCTTATCTGCTTCATTTGGCCTTATTTTCTATAACTCTGGCAATACTCCCTAAGTACCAGGAGATTGTTACAACAACCTTTGGCACTTAGAGATTTGTTTCAACTCAGCCTTCATTATTAATGTGAGCTTCCCTACCAGGAATAAGTAACTCTAAGTATAATAAAATAAAGTAAGACAATCAACTCAATTGTTGTTAAATTAGAGTCCTGCACTGGCACAGACTGGAAGGGCCAATAAAACCTTCTGTATTCGGCTGCTATTAGTTTTAAAGTTTATGGCCATTGTACAGTTGTGCCATGTTATTTCCAATTTCCAAGTGTGTCAGCGAGTCCTCTCTCTCTCTCTCTCTCTCTCTCTGTCTCTCAGCACTCAGTGCCCTGCCCCTGGTGCAGCAGCTGCTGTGTGTGGTCCAGAGCAGCGGCTCTGCGGAGAGAGAGACGGACGACACTGACTTCAGACTGCTGTACCACGGTGAGCGGCTCACGGCGCCACGGCACTCAGCACCTCGGACTGCTGTTAGTACTGTCGTTGTTGTGTTGTGGAGAGTGGTGTCTCACAGCTGCGTGCTGCTCTGTGTGCAGTGGCTAACCTGGCTGTCAGGCTGAAGCCGTCCCACTCTGAGGCCCTGCAGCCTGCGCTCAACTCCCTGTACTGCAGCCTGGCTCTGTCTCCCGAGCCCTGCGCCAACAGAGGTGAGAGAGAGATGCAGAGATACTCAGAGAGATGCACACAGACACACAGACTGTTGGGGTAAAATTGCCCCCTGTGTATTGTATATACCCAGTGTATAATACTCTGCATGTTGGGAGAACAGAGTACAAGGATTTTTATATGACCTATATTATGTAGGCATAGTGATTATTTAACCTACTGTAACCATGTAACTCATTGTATTGTATTCTTATTGTAGGATTAGTTTAGACCAGACGCTGCAGATTTGACATTGACATATCTCACTGGAAATGTTGCCGTGGCCGGGGGGCTGAAACTTGTCAGTATTGAAAAAATAACATACTCGCGCATAACTGTGTTTCTGTGAAAGTCTAGAGACTTGAACCCACGGCCGTCCCCTCGTCTCTATCTTGGAAATGTCAAACCACAAACTCCCTATATTTATATTATGTTTTGAGGAACAGCTCAGAGCTGACAACATAAACAATATACATGCTGCTCTTCAGACAAACCAGCAATAAGATAGCGTCCCACGTCATCTAGCGCTAGGCAAACCGTGCAGATATGTCAACCGAAACTGTCGAGTGTGTTAGGGGTTATGATATTGGACACATTCCATGTCTGCCTAGCAACTAGATCTGTATATGATATGTCCTGCCCCGCAACTCTGACTTCTGACATGTATAAAACTGTGTGGTGTTGCAAAAATAAACTGAAGACAAACGATCTGGCATTGTGTTGGTGACTTTTTTGTTCCCGAGCTCGTCTCTTGCAGAGGATCCACCATCCTGCACTGACGGCGCTGGGTTATCCTAGTCCAGGGGTTTTCCTAGCCCAGCGAACCTGAAGGGTTTACTTCTGGTGAAGTGGTTGTACCTTAACAATTTGGGGGCTCGTCCGGGATACATTTGGTGAGTAGTCTCTTTTTGCCTTTGTTCTGTACCCTAAGAACTGCTCGCTACTTGTATCCAAAACGTGATGGACTAGAGGGCTGTTCCAGTTAGGCAGTAGACTCTAAATGCCCTAGTTCTGTGACTTAAGAGCTGCTGACTGACTGATGTATATTGGACTAGAAGGCTGTTACAATTAGGTAATAGGTTAGTAAGTAGACTCTATGCAGGCTAAGATGAATATGTCCTTCTCTTTAGCACAAAGCATTGACGCTGCAAAGGAAGGCAGCTCTGTGGGTAGACTAGTTCCTGATGAGCACAAAAATCCAACCTGCAAAGTGAAACCAATTCTTGTGGATCCCAAGCCACATTTGTGCCTCTTTGCGATAAGAGACATTTTCCCTGATGAAGAAATCACTTTTAGCTATGGAGAGATGAATTGGCCCCGGAGAGAAAAGGTATGTGAATGACTGTATTAGTATGAAATACAATACTTTTGCAGTCAACCTGACAAGTGTAGAAATGTCCCCACGTAGCAGGACAAGCGTGTAAAGTCCTGCTATACAAGAATCTACAGACATGCATGTTTAACTTGTGAAAATGAGCCTCATTTTAACTGGGCTGAGGAATGTGTGGCTGCTGTTGCAGACTTGCTGGAGTCAGAGGAGGCCCTTCGGGATCAGGGTTGAGAACCACTGCAGGCTATCATAGAAAAAGCTTAATTTCGAAGGATGTTCTGCAGGGTATGATTAAGTCACTTTGAGTGGCTAACTTACGGATAGTGTCATGTTTGGACAGCAGAACTTGTTAACTTGCAAACCGCAACAAAATGGTCTGAAGCTTTCACTTTGAAACAGTTCAAATACTTATTATGGGGCCAAGCAACACATTTGCTGGAAGCCTTTTGTTATTGTTTAGATTTTATTTTCTATTCCTCCAAAACGCATCTTCTCTGAAAATAATGATGCATAGGATGTGTGACCTGCTGTATAAAGTTGTGTTCAGGTTTGTTCAAGAAAAGTGCATTGTTTATATCGTTTGGACATGTTGGATTGGTCAAAAATAATTTGTGTGCAGTGTAATATATTTTTGTTAAGTAACAGTGTACAAGCAAACTCTCAGTTGAAAATAATTCCTTCTGAAGTTTTTTATTTTATTATTATTTTATTTTTATGGTTGAGTTTTAAGGAGACACTTCTTAGTAGATTTGTGTTCAGTGCAGAACCTTGTAACTCCAATGTCATAAAAAACAAACAAATGAAAAACAATATAGGCAGTCACAGTAACTTGTCAGCTTAAACTGGCTTGGTCAAGCTGCCTCCCTTCTTGAGCTTAAGTTGCTTGACTGGTATACTGGTTTTTCCAGTTTTTCCTCTTTTTTTTCTGGGAGCAACACAGGTGCTTTTGAGTGTTGCTCTATAGCCTGCGGGGGTGACTTCAGGATCTCTAGGTAGCACACTGTTTTAGGCAGGCTCCTTTTTGTGTTTTTCGAGAGACGCGGAGCGAGAGTGAAGTGGGTTTTTGTTATGGCCTGTTTTTGACTACACTATATCCCTACTTTGACAATAGACTCCTTCTTTGATGCATAGGTCTTTATTTCTGCCTGTGATTCTTTAACTTGAACTTTGTTTTTTATTCTTGGATTTGTCCTGTTTGGTGCTCTTTCATTTTTTTGCAAGGACTTTGTTTTATGGTTTTTTGTTGGAAGGATTTTTCTCTTCCATCTATTGGACTATTCTTGTTCGGATTTCCATCCGGATTCCAGAGGACCATTTACAGAGACTGTTCCTGGTGCAGGGGTGAGACCAGTCCAATACTGAAGGATTTTATTCACTTTGTGAATCTCTGTTTTTGTTTTTGAAGAGACTTTGTCCTAAGCCACCGTTTACCTCTCTTGTTATGTTTTTTAAATATAATTTATGTTCTTTGTATATTCTCTACAGTGCTTAGTGTATGCTTAATGTATCTAAAGGTCTGTAGCTTGTACATATGTATATAAATACATTTGTGGTAAGGTACTTGGGGGGGCAATATACTATGGGATATCACCTTATCTGCTTCATGTGGCCTTATTTTCTATAACTCTGGCAATACTCCCTAAGTACCAGGAGATTGTTACAACAACCTTTGGCACTTAGAGATTTGTTTCAACTCAGCCTTCATTATTAATGTGAGCTTCCCTACCAGGAATAAGTAACTCTAAGTATAATAGAATAAAGTAAGACAATCAACTCAATTGTTGTTAAATTAGAGTCCTGCACTGGCACAGACTGGAAGGGCCAATAAAACCTTCTGTATTCGGCTGCTATTAGTTTTAAAGTTTATGGCCATTGTACAGTTGTGCCATGTTATTTCCAATTTCCAAGTGTGTCAGCGAGTCCTCTCTCTCTCTCTCTCAGCGCTCAGTGACCTGCCCCTGGTGCAGCAGCTGCTGTGCGGCTCTGCGGAGAGAGAGACGGACGACACTGACTTCAGACTGCTGTACCACGGTGATCGGCTCACGGCGCCACGGCACTCAGCACCTCGGACTGCTGTTAGTACTGTCGTTGTTGTGTTGTGGAGAGTGGTGTCTCACAGCTGCGTGCTGCTCTGTGTGCAGTGGCTAACCTGGCTGTCAGGCTGAAGCCGTCCCACTCTGAGGCCCTGCGGCCTGCGCTCAACTCCCTGTACTGCAGCCTGGCTCTGTCCCCCGAGCCCTGCGCCAACAGAGGTGAGAGAGAGATGCAGAGATACTCAGAGAGATGCACACAGACACACAGACTGTTGGGGTAAAATTGCCCCCTGTGTATTGTATATACCCAGTGTATAATACTCTGCATGTTGGGAGAACAGAGTACAAGGATTTTTATATGACCTATATTATGTAGGCATAGTGATTATTTAACCTACTGTAACCATGTAACTCATTGTATTGTATTCTTATTGTAGGATTAGTTTAGACCAGACGCTGCAGATTTGACATTGACATATCTCACTGGAAATGTTGCCGTGGCCGGGGGGCTGAAACTTGTCAGTATTGAAAAAATAACATACTCGCGCATAACTGTGTTTCTGTGAAAGTCTAGAGACTTGAACCCACGGCCGTCCCCTCGTCTCTATCTTGGAAATGTCAAACCACAAACTCCCTATATTTATATTATGTTTTGAGGAACAGCTCAGAGCTGACAACATAAACAATATACATGCTGCTCTTCAGACAAACCAGCAATAAGATAGCGTCCCACGTCATCTAGCGCTAGGCAAACCGTGCAGATATGTCAACCGAAACTGTCGAGTGTGTTAGGGGTTATGATATTGGACACATTCCATGTCTGCCTAGCAACTTGATCTGTATATGATATGTCCTGCCCCGCAACTCTGACTTCTGACATGTATAAAACTGTGTGGTGTTGCAAAAATAAACTGAAGACAAACGATCTGGCATTGTGTTGGTGACTTTTTTGTTCCCGAGCTCGTCTCCTGCGGAGGATCCACCATCCTGCACTGACGGCGCTGGGTTATCCTAGTCCAGGGAACCTGAAGGGTTTACTTCTGGTGAAGTGGTTGTACCTTAACACAGACACGTGTCCTTTTGTCATAAGATGAGCTACAATCTCTCCCTCTCTCCAGCCGTGTCCATGCTGCTGTGTAACATAGCTCTGATAGTGCTGCTGCTGTCCCCTGTGTATATGTATTGTGTCAGTGAAGGTATAAAGTGGTGTGTGTCAAGGCTTACTAGAAGTGTACTTAAGAAAGATAAGGTGAAGCCAAGGCTCGGGCCAGAAGGTAGTTTGAGGTGTGTTTGTTATTTGCCATGAGCATGTTGGAGACAGTGTGAAAGAGTATGAGTGAAGTGTGTGCTCCCTAATCCATGTATTGAGGCATGAAGTATGAATGGTGCATATAAATAAAGCTGTGTGTCGGCCACAAGAGCGTCCCTCATGAGAATAGGGTGTGTTGTGATTGAGTTTGCTAGTGTTGTTAGCTGTGATGTATTTTTCCAAAAACAGAAGGGTCACTAACAGCCCAGCCTTTTGCAGTGCATGGGCCGGTCCCCTTCCGGGCTGGCTGGCCTTATATGGTATAGAGAGCAAGCTCCTCCACTACTACTCTCCCCAGTAGTGGACAGCGACACGGGCTTCTATTTATGTGACGTAATACCGCTTGTCATTGGAATAAGGGTGGGGTGTCGTTTCCCATACTCCTTTGCAACTATTTGCACCAGAGAAGTGCACTTGGGTTCTGGGTCTCTTGCCCCTCACATTCACACGAGGAATCCTAGGAACGAAACATGTCATACCGTCTCTTTCATCTCATGTGTAGACATTGGAAACGTACGTGTTTGCTTCATTGTCCTAGAATCCTTTGCGCCACCGTATGCAAATTTATGGGCCCATGATTGGCTCCCTGACATTACCCACCCTGCGACTGTTGCAGCGCACAACAGTGACCACCAGGGGGAGCCCCATCAAAGCTCCATAATATGTGTGTGTGTGTGTGTGTGTCTGTGTCTGTCTGAGGCTTTCCTGTTTGACTTTCATACGGTGGTATGTGATCATTGACAAAGATTTCAATCTCTTTAAGTCATTAACGTTAGCATAAAAAGTAATAATGGCGAACTCTGTTTGCAATATTGGTCTGTTGTAAACATTATTAGCTCATTATGACGTTATTTCGAAGCCCCAAACTGATCACACATCAGATGCGCCGCTATTGATCAACACTAAACCCACCAGAGCTGTGTTTTGTACGGCTTTGTAATACAACTCGTAATTGTGAAAGATTGCATAAGTCTGCTAATATATGTGCATACCGATGTATACACCCGTTTACACACTTTGTTGCGTACAGTTTATTTTAGTCGTGTTTTGTAGGCTGCATTTTGCTTGTATAGTCGTGTTTATGTATATGAGCTCGTTTAAAAACAAAATAAATTCAAACAGTGTTCAATTTCCAATGTAAATGCTGTGTTTCTGCCCTGAAAATGTTGGCTGTGATGCTCATATGAAAAACTATGAAGTTTTATCCAACTCTGTTTCTCATTTTCGTCACACATCGCACATTATGCGGTGATTGTATGCAGTACGAAATGCCGGCGGTAGTGTGCAGTGAGAAAATAGCACTACCTTTTTATTGCGATGACAGCCGTGCCGTCTTTAGTTTGATCACAAGCTGCTGCTCATTGCGCTTCATCAAAGCACTGGCGATCAGTCCTGCAGTCTCTCTTTCCCAGAGCACTTCTCTGGGCTGTTTTTCACTCAGCTCGTCCCGGAGGAAACTGAGTTCATTTCAAATGGAGAATAACCCACTGGTTTAGAGCAATGCGAGCACTGCTTGCTCAAGGCAGACACACTGATCAGTTGGTATGTGCACTTCATGGCTAAACTTGATCGATAATGTCTTACTTCAGGCTAAGATCAATGTGTCCTTCTCTTTAGCACAAAGCATTGACGCTGCAAAGGAAGGCAGCTCTGTGGGTAGACTAGTTCCTGATGAGCACAAAAATCCAACCTGCAAAATGAAACCGATTCTTGTGGATCCGAAGCCACATTTGTGCCTCATTTTCCCTGATGAAGAAATCACTTTTAGCTATGGAGAGATGAATTGGCCCCGGAGAGAAAAGGTATGTGAATGACTGTATTAGTATGAAATACAATACTTTTGCAGTCAACCTGACAAGTGTAGAAATGTCCCCACGCAGCAGGACAAGCGTGTAAAGTCCTGCTATACAAGAATCTACAGACATGCATGTTTAACTTGTGAAAATGAGCCTCATTTTAACTGGGCTGAGGAATGTGTGGCTGCTGTTGCAGACTTGCTGGAGTCAGAGGAGGCCCTTCGGGATCAGGGTTGAAAACCACTGCAGGCTATCATAGAAAAAGCTTAATTTCGAAGGATGTTCTTCAGGGTATGATTAAGTCACTTTGAGTGGCTAACTTACGGATAGTGTCATGTTTGGACAGCAGAACTTGTTAACTTGCAAACCGCAACAAAATGGTCTGAAGCTTTCACTTTGAAACAGTTCAAATACTTATTATGGGGCCAAGCAACACATTTGCTGGAAGCCTTTTGTTATTGTTTAGGTTTTATTTTCTATTCCTCCAAAACGCATCTTCTCTGAAAATAATGATGCATAGGATGTGTGACCTGCTGTATAAAGTTGTGTTCAGGTTTGTTCAAGAAAAGTGCATTGTTTATATCGTTTGGCCATGTTGGATTGGTCAGAAATAATTTGTGTGCAGTGTAATATATTTTTGTTAAGTAACAGTGTACAAGCAAACTCTCAGTTGAAAATAATTCCTTCTGAAGTTTTTTATTTTATTATTATTTTATTTTTATGGTTGAGTTTTAAGGAGACACTTCTTAGTAGATTTGTGTTCAGTGCAGAACCTTGTAACTCCAATTTCTTAAAAAACAAACAAATGAAAAACAATATAGGCAGTCACAGTAACTTGTCAGCTTAAACTGGCTTGGTCAAGCTGCCTCCCTTCTTGAGCTTAAGTTGCTTGACTGGTATACTGGTTTTTCCAGTTTTTCCTCTTTTTTTTCTGGGAGCAACACAGGTGCTTTTGAGTTGCGGGGGTGACTTCAGGATCTCTAGGTAGCACACTGTTTTAGGCAGGCTCCTTTTTGTGTTTTTAGAGAGACGCAGAGCGAGAGTGAAGTGGGTTTTTGTTATGGCCTGTTTTTGACTACACTATATCCCTACTTTGACAATAGACTCCTTCTTTGATGCATAGGTCTTTATTTCTGCCTGTGATTCTTTAACTTGAACTTTGTTTTTTATTCTTGGATTTGTCCTGTTTGGTGCTCTTTCATTTTTTTGCAAGGACTTTGTTTTATGGTTTTTTGTTGGAAGGATTTTTCTCTTCCATCTATTGGACTATTCTTGTTCGGATTTCCATCCGGATTCCAGAGGACCATTTACAAGAGACTGTTCCTGGTGCAGGGGTGAGACCAGTCCAATACTGAAGGATTTTATTCACTTTGTGAATCTCTGTTTTTGTTTTTGAAGAGACTTTGTCCTAAGCCACCGTTTACCTCTCTTGTTATGTTTTTTAAATATATTTTATGTTCTTTGTATATTCTCTACAGTGCTTAGTGTATGCTTAATGTATCTAAAGGTCTGTAGCTTGTACATATGTATATAAATACATTTGTGGTAAGGTACTTCGGGGGGCAATATACTATGGGATATCACCTTATCTGCTTCATGTGGCCTTATTTTCTATAACTCTGGCAATACTCCCTAAGTACCAGGAGATTGTTACAACAACCTTTGGCACTTAGAGATTTGTTTCAACTCAGCCTTCATTATTAATGTGAGCTTCCCTACCAGGAATAAGTAACTCTAAGTATAATAGAATAAAGTAAGACAATCAACTCAATTGTTGTTAAATTAGAGTCCTGCACTGGCACAGACTGGAAGGGCCAATAAAACCTTCTGTATTCGGCTGCTATTAGTTTTAAAGTTTATGGCCATTGTACAGTTGTGCCATGTTATTTCCAATTTCCAAGTGTGTCAGCGAGTCCTCTCTCTCTCTCTCTCAGCGCTCAGTGACCTGCCCCTGGTGCAGCAGCTGCTGTGCGGCTCTGCGGAGAGAGAGACGGACGACACTGACTTCAGACTGCTGTACCACGGTGATCGGCTCACGGCGCCACGGCACTCAGCACCTCGGACTGCTGTTAGTACTGTCGTTGTTGTGTTGTGGAGAGTGGTGTCTCACAGCTGCGTGCTGCTCTGTGTGCAGTGGCTAACCTGGCTGTCAGGCTGAAGCCGTCCCACTCTGAGGCCCTGCGGCCTGCGCTCAACTCCCTGTACTGCAGCCTGGCTCTGTCCCCCGAGCCCTGCGCCAACAGAGGTGAGAGAGAGATGCAGAGATACTCAGAGACATGCACACAGACACACAGACTGTTGGGGTAAAATTGCCCCCTGTGTATTGTATATACCCAGTGTATAATACTCTGCATGTTGGGAGAACAGAGTACAAGGATTTTTATATGACCTATATTATGTAGGCATAGTGATTATTTAACCTACTGTAACCATGTAACTCATTGTATTGTATTCTTATTGTAGGATTAGTTTAGACCAGACGCTGCAGATTTGACATTGACATATCTCACTGGAAATGTTGCCGTGGCCGGGGGGCTGAAACTTGTCAGTATTGAAAAAATAACATACTCGCGCATAACTGTGTTTCTGTGAAAGTCTAGAGACTTGAACCCACGGCCGTCCCCTCGTCTCTATCTTGGAAATGTCAAACCACAAACTCCCTATATTTATATTATGTTTTGAGGAACAGCTCAGAGCTGACAACATAAACAATATACATGCTGCTCTTCAGACAAACCAGCAATAAGATAGCGTCCCACGTCATCTAGCGCTAGGCAAACCGTGCAGATATGTCAACCGAAACTGTCGAGTGTGTTAGGGGTTATGATATTGGACACATTCCATGTCTGCCTAGCAACTTGATCTGTATATGATATGTCCTGCCCCGCAACTCTGACTTCTGACATGTATAAAACTGTGTGGTGTTGCAAAAATAAACTGAAGACAAACGATCTGGCATTGTGTTGGTGACTTTTTTGTTCCCGAGCTCGTCTCCTGCGGAGGATCCACCATCCTGCACTGACGGCGCTGGGTTATCCTAGTCCAGGGAACCTGAAGGGTTTACTTCTGGTGAAGTGGTTGTACCTTAACACAGACACGTGTCCTTTTGTCATAAGATGAGCTACAATCTCTCCCTCTCTCCAGCCGTGTCCATGCTGCTGTGTAACATAGCTCTGATAGTGCTGCTGCTGTCCCCTGTGTATATGTATTGTGTCAGTGAAGGTATAAAGTGGTGTGTGTCAAGGCTTACTAGAAGTGTACTTAAGAAAGATAAGGTGAAGCCAAGGCTCGGGCCAGAAGGTAGTTTGAGGTGTGTTTGTTATTTGCCATGAGCATGTTGGAGACAGTGTGAAAGAGTATGAGTGAAGTGTGTGCTCCCTAATCCATGTATTGAGGCATGAAGTATGAATGGTGCATATAAATAAAGCTGTGTGTCGGCCACAAGAGCGTCCCTCATGAGAATAGGGTGTGTTGTGATTGAGTTTGCTAGTGTTGTTAGCTGTGATGTATTTTTCCAAAAACAGAAGGGTCACTAACAGCCCAGCCTTTTGCAGTGCATGGGCCGGTCCCCTTCCGGGCTGGCTGGCCTTATATGGTATAGAGAGCAAGCTCCTCCACTACTACTCTCCCCAGTAGTGGACAGCGACACGGGCTTCTATTTATGTGACGTAATACTGCTTGTCATTGGAATAAGGGTGGGGTGTCGTTTCCCATACTCCTTTGCAACTATTTGCACCAGAGAAGTGCACTTGGGTTCTGGGTCTCTTGCCCCTCACATTCACACGAGGAATCCTAGGAACGAAACATGTCATACCGTCTCTTTCATCTCATGTGTAGACATTGGAAACGTACGTGTTTGCTTCATTGTCCTAGAATCCTTTGCGCCACCGTATGCAAATTTATGGGCCCATGATTGGCTCCCTGACATTACCCACCCTGCGACTGTTGCAGCGCACAACAGTGACCACCAGGGGGAGCCCCATCAAAGCTCCATAATGTGTGTGTGTGTGTGTGTGTGTGTGTGTCTGAGGCTTTCCTGTTTGACTTTCATACGGTGGTATGTGATCATTGACAAAGATTTCAATCTCTTTAAGTCATTAACGTTAGCATAAAAAGTAATAATGGCGAACTCTGTTTGCAATATTGGTCTGTTGTAAACATTATTAGCTCATTATGACGTTATTTCGAAGCCCCAAACTGATCACACATCAGATGCGCCGCTATTGATCAACACTAAACCCACCAGAGCTGTGTTTTGTACGGCTTTGTAATACAACTCGTAATTGTGAAAGATTGCATAAGTCTGCTAATATATGTGCATACCGATGTATACACCCGTTTACACACTTTGTTGCGTACAGTTTATTTTAGTCGTGTTTTGTAGGCTGCATTTTGCTTGTATAGTCGTGTTTATGTATATGAGCTCGTTTAAAACAAAATAAATTCAAACAGTGTTCAATTTCCAATGTAAATGCTGTGTTTCTGCCCTGAAAATGTTGGCTGTGATGCTCATATGAAAAACTATGAAGTTTTATCCAACTCTGTTTCTCATTTTCGTCACACATCGCACATTATGCGGTGATTGTATGCAGTACGAAATGCCGGCGGTAGTGTGCAGTGAGAAAATAGCACTACCTTTTTATTGCGATGACAGCCGTGCCGTCTTTAGTTTGATCACAAGCTGCTGCTCATTGCGCTTCATCAAAGCACTGGCGATCAGTCCTGCAGTCTCTCTTTCCCAGAGCACTTCTCTGGGCTGTTTTTCACTCAGCTCGTCCCGGAGGAAACTGAGTTCATTTCAAATGGAGAATAACCCACTGGTTTAGAGCAATGCGAGCACTGCTTGCTCAAGGCAGACACACTGATCAGTTGGTATGTGCACTTCATGGCTAAACTTGATCGATAATGTCTTACTTCAGGCTAAGATCAATGTGTCCTTCTCTTTAGCACAAAGCATTGACGCTGCAAAGGAAGGCAGCTCTGTGGGTAGACTAGTTCCTGATGAGCACAAAAATCCAACCTGCAAAATGAAACCGATTCTTGTGGATCCGAAGCCACATTTGTGCCTCATTTTCCCTGATGAAGAAATCACTTTTAGCTATGGAGAGATGAATTGGCCCCGGAGAGAAAAGGTATGTGAATGACTGTATTAGTATGAAATACAATACTTTTGCAGTCAACCTGACAAGTGTAGAAATGTCCCCACGCAGCAGGACAAGCGTGTAAAGTCCTGCTATACAAGAATCTACAGACATGCATGTTTAACTTGTGAAAATGAGCCTCATTTTAACTGGGCTGAGGAATGTGTGGCTGCTGTTGCAGACTTGCTGGAGTCAGAGGAGGCCCTTCGGGATCAGGGTTGAAAACCACTGCAGGCTATCATAGAAAAAGCTTAATTTCGAAGGATGTTCTTCAGGGTATGATTAAGTCACTTTGAGTGGCTAACTTACGGATAGTGTCATGTTTGGACAGCAGAACTTGTTAACTTGCAAACCGCAACAAAATGGTCTGAAGCTTTCACTTTGAAACAGTTCAAATACTTATTATGGGGCCAAGCAACACATTTGCTGGAAGCCTTTTGTTATTGTTTAGGTTTTATTTTCTATTCCTCCAAAACGCATCTTCTCTGAAAATAATGATGCATAGGATGTGTGACCTGCTGTATAAAGTTGTGTTCAGGTTTGTTCAAGAAAAGTGCATTGTTTATATCGTTTGGCCATGTTGGATTGGTCAGAAATAATTTGTGTGCAGTGTAATATATTTTTGTTAAGTAACAGT
The DNA here is from genome assembly GCF_036373705.1 of Amia ocellicauda. NCBI lineage: Eukaryota > Metazoa > Chordata > Actinopteri > Amiiformes > Amiidae > Amia > Amia ocellicauda. Next base: position 3,915,773 of record NC_089868.1, read on the forward strand.
GTACAAGCAAACTCTCAGTTGAAAATAATTCCTTCTGAAGTTTTTTATTTTATTATTATTTTATTTTTATGGTTGAGTTTTAAGGAGACACTTCTTAGTAGATTTGTGTTCAGTGCAGAACCTTGTAACTCCAATTTCTTAAAAAACAAACAAATGAAAAACAATATAGGCAGTCACAGTAACTTGTCAGCTTAAACTGGCTTGGTCAAGCTGCCTCCCTTCTTGAGCTTAAGTTGCTTGACTGGTATACTGGTTTTTCCAGTTTTTCCTCTTTTTTTTCTGGGAGCAACACAGGTGCTTTTGAGTTGCGGGGGTGACTTCAGGATCTCTAGGTAGCACACTGTTTTAGGCAGGCTCCTTTTTGTGTTTTTCGAGAGACGCGGAGCGAGAGTGAAGTGGGTTTTTGTTATGGCCTGTTTTTGACTACACTATATCCCTACTTTGACAATAGACTCCTTCTTTGATGCATAGGTCTTTATTTCTGCCTGTGATTCTTTAACTTGAACTTTGTTTTTTATTCTTGGATTTGTCCTGTTTGGTGCTCTTTCATTTTTTTGCAAGGACTTTGTTTTATGGTTTTTTGTTGGAAGGATTTTTCTCTTCCATCTATTGGACTATTCTTGTTCGGATTTCCATCCGGATTCCAGAGGACCATTTACAGAGACTGTTCCTGGTGCAGGGGTGAGACCAGTCCAATACTGAAGGATTTTATTCACTTTGTGAATCTCTGTTTTTGTTTTTGAAGAGACTTTGTCCTAAGCCACCGTTTACCTCTCTTGTTATGTTTTTTAAATATAATTTATGTTCTTTGTATATTCTCTACAGTGCTTAGTGTATGCTTAATGTATCTAAAGGTCTGTAGCTTGTACATATGTATATAAATACATTTGTGGTAAGGTACTTGGGGGGGCAATATACTATGGGATATCACCTTATCTGCTTCATGTGGCCTTATTTTCTATAACTCTGGCAATACTCCCTAAGTACCAGGAGATTGTTACAACAACCTTTGGCACTTAGAGATTTGTTTCAACTCAGCCTTCATTATTAATGTGAGCTTCCCTACCAGGAATAAGTAACTCTAAGTATAATAGAATAAAGTAAGACAATCAACTCAATTGTTGTTAAATTAGAGTCCTGCACTGGCACAGACTGGAAGGGCCAATAAAACCTTCTGTATTCGGCTGCTATTAGTTTTAAAGTTTATGGCCATTGTACAGTTGTGCCATGTTATTTCCAATTTCCAAGTGTGTCAGCGAGTCCTCTCTCTCTCTCTCAGCGCTCAGTGCCCTGCCCCTGGTGCAGCAGCTGCTGTGTGTGGTCCAGAGCAGCGGCTCTGCGGAGAGAGAGACGGACGACACTGACTTCAGACTGCTGTACCACGGTGATCGGCTCACGGCGCCACGGCACTCAGCACCTCGGACTGCTGTTAGTACTGTCGTTGTTGTGTTGTGGAGAGTGGTGTCTCACAGCTGCGTGCTGCTCTGTGTGCAGTGGCTAACCTGGCTGTCAGGCTGAAGCCGTCCCACTCTGAGGCCCTGCGGCCTGCGCTCAACTCCCTGTACTGCAGCCTGGCTCTGTCCCCCGAGCCCTGCGCCAACAGAGGTGAGAGAGAGATGCAGAGATACTCAGAGACAGACACACAGACTGTTGGGGTAAAATTGCCCCCTGTGTATTGTATATACCCAGTGTATAATATTCTGCATGTTCGGAGAACAGAGTACAAGGATTTTTATATGACCTATATTATGTAGGCATAGTGATTATTTAACCTACTGTAACCATGTAACTCATTGTATTGTATTCTTATTGTAGGATTAGTTTAGACCAGACGCTGCAGATTTGACATTGACATATCTCACTGGAAATGTTGCCGTGGCTGGGGGGCTGAAACTTGTCAGTATTGAAAAAATAACATACTCGCGCATAACTGTGTTTCTGTGAAAGTCTAGACACTTGAACCCACGGCCGTCCCCTCGTCTCTATCTTGGAAATGTCAAACCACAAACTCCCTATATTTATATTATGTTTTGAGAAACAGCTCAGAGCTGACAACATAAACAATATACATGCTGCTCTTCAGACAAACCAGCAATAAGATAGCGTCCCACGTCATCTAGCGCTAGGCAAACCGTGCAGATATGTCAACCGAAACTGTCGAGTGTGTTAGGGGTTATGATATTGGACACATTCCATGTCTGTCTAGCAACTAGATCTGTATATGATATGTCCTGCCCCAGAACTCTGACTTCTGACATGTATAAAACTGTGTGGTGTTGCAAAAATAAACTGAAGACAAACGATATGGCATTGTGTTGGTGACTTTTTTGTTCCCGAGCTCGTCTCCTGCGGAGGATCCACCATCCTGCACTGACGGCGCTGGGTTATCCTAGTCCAGGGAACCTGAAGGGTTTACTTCTGGTGAAGTGGTTGTACCTTAACACAGACACGTGTCGTTTTGTCATAAGATGAGCTACAATCTCTACCTCTCTCCAGCCGTGTCCATGCTGCTGTGTAACATAGCTCTGATAGTGCTGCTGCTGTCCCCTGTGTATATGTATTGTGTCAGTGAAGGTATAAAGTGGTGTGTGTCAAGGCTTACTAGAAGTGTACTTAAGAAAGATAAGGTGAAGCCAAGGCTCGGGCCAGAAGCTAGTTTGAGGTGTGTTTGTTATTTGCCATGAGCATGTTGGAGACAGTGTGAAAGAGTATGAGTGAAGTGTGTGCTCCCTAATCCATGTATTGAGGCATGAAGTATGAATGGTGCATATAAATAAAGCTGTGTGTCGGCCACAAGAGCGTCCCTCATGAGAATAGGGTGTGTGTGTGTGTGTGTGTGTGTGTGTGTGTCTGTGTCTGTCTGAGGCTTTCCTGTTTGACTTTCATACGGTGGTATGTGATCATTGACAAAGATTTCAATCTCTTTAAGTCATTAACGTTAGCATAAAAAGTAATAATGGCGAACTCTGTTTGCAATATTGGTCTGTTGTAAACATTATTAGCTCATTATGACGTTATTTCGAAGCCCCAAACTGATCACACATCAGATGCGCCGCTATTGATCAACACTAAACCCACCAGAGCTGTGTTTTGTACAGCTTTGTAATACAACTCGTAATTGTGAAAGATTGCATAAGTCTGCTAATATATGTGCATACCGATGTATACACCCGTTTACACACTTTGTTGCGTACAGTTTATTTTAGTCGTGTTTTGTAGGCTGCATTTTGCTTGTATAGTCGTGTTTATGTATATGAGCTCGTTTAAAAACAAAATAAATTCAAACAGTGTTCAATTTCCAATGTAAATGCTGTGTTTCTGCCCTGAAAATGTTGGCTGTGATGCTCATATGAAAAACTATGAAGTTTTATCCAACTCTGTTTCTCATTTTCGTCACACATCGCACATTATGCGGTGATTGTATGCAGTACGAAATGCCGGCGGTAGTGTGCAGTGAGAAAATAGCACTACCTTTTTATTGCGATGACAGCCGTGCCGTCTTTAGTTTGATCACAAGCTGCTGCTCATTGCGCTTCATCAAAGCACTGGCGATCAGTCCTGCAGTCTCTCTTTCCCAGAGCACTTCTCTGGGCTGTTTTTCACTCAGCTCGTCCCGGAGGAAACTGAGTTCATTTCAAATGGAGAATAACCCACTGGTTTAGAGCAATGCGAGCACTGCTTGCTCAAGGCAGACACACTGATCAGTTGGTATGTGCACTTCATGGCTAAACTTGATCGATAATGTCTTACTTCAGGCTAAGATCAATGTGTCCTTCTCTTTAGCACAAAGCATTGACGCTGCAAAGGAAGGCAGCTCTGTGGGTAGACTAGTTCCTGATGAGCACAAAAATCCAACCTGCAAAATGAAACCAATTCTTGTGGATCCGAAGCCACATTTGTGCCTCTTTGCGATAAGAGACAATTTCCCTGTTGAAGAAATCACTTTTAGCTACGGAGAGATGAATTGGCCCCGGAGAGAAAAGGTATGTGAATGACTGTATTAGTATGAAATACAATACTTTTGCAGTCAACCTGACAAGTGTAGAAATGTCCCCACGCAGCAGGACAAGCGTGTAAAGTCCTGCTATACAAGAATCTACAGACATGCATGTTTAACTTGTGAAAATGAGCCTCATTTTAACTGGGCTGAGGAATGTGTGGCTGCTGTTGCAGACTTGCTGGAGTCAGAGGAGGCCCTTCGGGATCAGGGTTGAAAACCACTGCAGGCTATCATAGAAAAAGCTTAATTTCGAAGGATGTTCTTCAGGGTATGATTAAGTCACTTTCAGTGGCTAACTTACGGATAGTGTCATGTTTGGACAGCAGAACTTGTTAACTTGCAAACCGCAACAAAATGGTCTGAAGCTTTCACTTTGAAACAGTTCAAATACTTATTATGGGGCCAAGCAACACATTTGCTGGAAGCCTTTTGTTATTGTTTAGATTTTATTTTCTATTCCTCCAAAACGCATCTTCTCTGAAAATAATGATGCATAGGATGTGTGACCTGCTGTATAAAGTTGTGTTCAGGTTTGTTCAAGAAAAGTGCATTGTTTATATCGTTTGGCCATGTTGGATTGGTCAGAAATAATTTGTGTGCAGTGTAATATATTTTTGTTAAGTAACAGTGTACAAGCAAACTCTCAGTTGAAAATAATTCCTTCTGAAGTTTATTATTTTATTATTATTTTATTTTTATGGTTGAGTTTTAAGGAGACACTTCTTAGTAGATTTGTGTTCAGTGCAGAACCTTGTAACTCGAATTTCGTAAAAAACAAACAAATGAAAAACAATATAGGCAGTCACAGTAACTTGTCAGCTTAAACTGGCTTGGTCAAGCTGCCTCCCTTCTTGAGCTTAAGTTGCTTGACTGGTATACTGGTTTTTCCAGTTTTTCCTCTTTTTTTTCTGGGAGCAACACAGGTGCTTTTGAGTTGCGGGGGTGACTTCAGGATCTCTAGGTAGCACACTGTTTTAGGCAGGCTCCTTTTTTTGTTTTTCGAGAGACGCGGAGCGAGAGTGAAGTGGGTTTTTGTTATGGCCTGTTTTTGACTACACTATATCCCTACTTTGACAATAGACTCCTTCTTTGATGCATAGGTCTTTATTTCTGCCTGTGATTCTTTAACTTGAACTTTGTTTTTTATTCTTGGATTTGTCCTGTTTGGTGCTCTTTCATTTTTTTGCAAGGACTTTGTTTTATGGTTTTTTGTTGGAAGGATTTTTCTCTTCCATCTATTGGACTATTCTTGTTTGGATTTCCATCCGGATTCCAGAGGACCATTTACAAGAGACTGTTCCTGGTGCAGGGGTGAGACCAGTCCAATACTGAAGGATTTTATTCACTTTGTGAATCTCTGTTTTTGTTTTTGAAGAGACTTTGTCCTAAGCCACCGTTTACCTCTCTTGTTATGTTTTTTAAATATATTTTATGTTCTTTGTATATTCTCTACAGTGCTTCAGTGTATGTTTAATGTATCTAAAGGTCTGTAGCTTGTACATATGTATATAAATACATTTGTGGTAAGGTACTTGGGGGGGCAATATACTATGGGATATCACCTTATCTGCTTCATTTGGCCTTATTTTCTATAACTCTGGCAATACTCCCTAAGTACCAGGAGATTGTTACAACAACCTTTGGCACTTAGAGATTTGTTTCAACTCAGCCTTCATTATTAATGTGAGCTTCCCTACCAGGAATAAGTAACTCTAAGTATAATAGCATAAAGTAAGACAATCAACTCAATTGTTGTTAAATTAGAGTCCTGCACTGGCACAGACTGGAAGGGCCAATAAAACCTTCTGTATTCGGCTGCTATTAGTTTTAAAGTTTATGGCCATTGTACAGTTGTGCCATGTTATTTCCAATTTCCAAGTGTGTCAGCGAGTCCTCTCTCTCTCTCTCTCTCTCTCTCTCTCAGCGCTCAGTGCCCTGCCCCTGGTGCAGCAGCTGCTGTGTGTGGTCCAGAGCAGCGGCTCTGCGGAGAGAGAGACGGACGACACTGACTTCAGCCTGCTGTACCACGGTGAGCGGCTCACGGCACCACGGCACTCAGCACCTCGGACTGCTGTTAGTACTGTCGTTGTTGTGTTGTGGAGAGTGGTGTCTCACAGCTGCGTGCTGCTCTGTGTGCAGTGGCTAACCTGGCTGTCAGGCTGAAGCCGTCCCACTCTGAGGCCCTGCAGCCTGCGCTCAACTCCCTCTACTGCAGCCTGGCTCTGTCCCCCGAGCCCTGCGCCAACAGAGGTGAGAGAGAGATGCAGAGATACTCAGAGAGATGCACACAGACACACAGACTGTTGGGGTAAAATTGCCCCCTGTGTATTGTATATACCCAGTGTATAATACTCTGCATGTTGGGAGAACAGAGTACAAGGATTTTTATATGACCTATATTATGTAGGCATAGTGATTATTTAACCTACTGTAACCATGTAACTCATTGTATTGTATTCTTATTGTAGGATTAGTTTAGACCAGACGCTGCAGATTTGACATTGACATATCTCACTGGAAATGTTGCCGTGGCCGGGGGGCTGAAACTTGTCAGTATTGAAAAAATAACATACTCGCGCATAACTGTGTTTCTGTGAAAGTCTAGACACTTGAACCCACGGCCGTCCCCTCGTCTCTATCTTGGAAATGTCAAACCACAAACTCCCTATATTTATATTATGTTTTGAGGAACAGCTCAGAGCTGACAACATAAACAATATACATGCTGCTCTTCAGACAAACCAGCAATAAGATAGCGTCCCACGTCATCTAGCGCTAGGCAAACCGTGCAGATATGTCAACCGAAACTGTCGAGTGTGTTAGGGGTTATGATATTGGACACATTCCATGTCTGCCTAGCAACTAGATCTGTATATGATATGTCCTGCCCCGCAACTCTGACTTCTGACATGTATAAAACTGTGTGGTGTTGCAAAAATAAACTGAAGACAAACGATCTGGCATTGTGTTGGTGACTTTTTTGTTCCCGAGCTCGTCTCTTGCAGAGGATCCACCATCCTGCACTGACGGCGCTGGGTTATCCTAGTCCAGGGGTTTTCCTAGCCCAGCGAACCTGAAGGGTTTACTTCTGGTGAAGTGGTTGTACCTTAACAATTTGGGGGCTCGTCCGGGATACATTTGGTGAGTAGTCTCTTTTTGCCTTTGTTCTGTACCCTAAGAACTGCTCGCTACTTGTATCCAAAACGTGATGGACTAGAGGGCTGTTCCAGTTAGGCAGTAGACTCTAAATGCCCTAGTTCTGTGACTTAAGAGCTGCTGACTGACTGATGTATATTGGACTAGAAGGCTGTTACAATTAGGTAATAGGTTAGTAAGTAGACTCTATGCAGGCTAAGATGAATATGTCCTTCTCTTTAGCACAAAGCATTGACGCTGCAAAGGAAGGCAGCTCTGTGGGTAGACTAGTTCCTGATGAGCACAAAAATCCAACCTGCAAAATGAAACCAATTCTTGTGGATCCGAAGCCACATTTGTGCCTCTTTGCGATAAGAGACATTTTCCCTGATGAAGAAATCACTTTTAGCTATGGAGAGATGAATTGGCCCCGGAGAGAAAAGGTATGTGAATGACTGTATTAGTATGAAATACAATACTTTTGCAGTCAACCTGACAAGTGTAGAAATGTCCCCACGCAGCAGGACAAGCGTGTAAAATCCTGCTATACAAGAATCTACAGACATGCATGTTTAACTTGTGAAAATGAGCCTCATTTTAACTGGGCTGAGGAATGTGTGGCTGCTGTTGCAGACTTGCTGGAGTCAGAGGAGGCCCTTCGGGATCAGGGTTGAAAACCACTGCAGGCTATCATAGAAAAAGCTTAATTTCGAAGGATATGATTAAGTCACTTTCAGTGGCTAACTTACGGATAGTGTCATGTTTGGACAGCAGAACTTGTTAACTTGCAAACCGCAACAAAATGGTCTGAAGCTTTCACTTTGAAACAGTTCAAATACTTATTATGGGGCCAAGCAACACATTTGCTGGAAGCCTTTTGTTATTGTTTAGGTTTTATTTTCTATTCCTCCAAAACGCATCTTCTCTGAAAATAATGATGCATAGGATGTGTGACCTGCTGTATAAAGTTGTGTTCAGGTTTGTTCAAGAAAAGTGCATTGTTTATATCGTTTGGCCATGTTGGATTGGTCAGAAATAATTTGTGTGCAGTGTAATATATTTTTGTTAAGTAACAGTGTACAAGCAAACTCTCAGTTGAAAATAATTCCTTCTGAAGTTTTTTATTTTATTATTATTTATTTTTATGGTTGAGTTTTAAGGAGACACTTCTTAGTAGATTTGTGTTCAGTGCAGAACCTTGTAACTCCAATTTCGTAAAAAACAAACAAATGAAAAACAATATAGGCAGTCACAGTAACTTGTCAGCTTAAACTGGCTTGGTCAAGCTGCCTCCCTTCTTGAGCTTAAGTTGCTTGACTGGTATACTGGTTTTTCCAGTTTTTCCTCTTTTTTTTCTGGGAGCAACACAGGTGCTTTTGAGTGTTGCTCTATAGCCTGCGGGGGTGACTTCAGGATCTCTAGGTAGCATACTGTTTTAGGCAGGCTCCTTTTTGTGTTTTTCGAGAGACGCGGAGCGAGAGTGAAGTGGGTTTTTGTTATGGCCTGTTTTTGACTACACTATATCCCTACTTTGACAATAGACTCCTTCTTTGATGCATAGGTCTTTATTTCTGCCTGTGATTCTTTAACTTGAACTTTGTTTTTTATTCTTGGATTTGTCCTGTTTGGTGCTCTTTCATTTTTTTGCAAGGACTTTGTTTTATGTTTTTTTGTTGGAAGGATTTTTCTCTTCCATCTATTGGACTATTCTTGTTCGGATTTCCATCCGGATTCCAGAGGACCATTTACAAGAGACTGTTCCTGGTGCAGGGGTGAGACCAGTCCAATACTGAAGGATTTTATTCACTTTGTGAATCTCTGTTTTTGTTTTTGAAGAGACTTTGTCCTAAGCCACCGTTTACCTCTCTTGTTATGTTTTTTAAATATATTTTATGTTCTTTGTATATTCTCTACAGTGCTTAGTGTATGCTTAATGTATCTAAAGGTCTGTAGCTTGTACATATGTATATAAATACATTTGTGGTAAGGTACTTGGGGGGGCAATATACTATGGGATATCACCTTATCTGCTTCATTTGGCCTTATTTTCTATAACTCTGGCAATACTCCCTAAGTACCAGGAGATTGTTACAACAACCTTTGGCACTTAGAGATTTGTTTCAACTCAGCCTTCATTATTAATGTGAGCTTCCCTACCAGGAATAAGTAACTCTAAGTATAATAGAATAAAGTAAGACAATCAACTCAATTGTTGTTAAATTAGAGTCCTGCACTGGCACAGACTGGAAGGGCCAATAAAACCTTCTGTATTCGGCTGCTATTAGTTTTAAAGTTTATGGCCATTGTACAGTTGTGCCATGTTATTTCCAATTTCCAAGTGTGTCAGCGAGTCCTCTCTCTCTCTCTCTCAGCGCTCAGTGCCCTGCCCCTGGTGCAGCAGCTGCTGTGTGTGGTCCAGAGCAGCGGATCTGCGGAGAGAGAGACGGACGACACTGACTTCAGACTGCTGTACCACGGTGAGCGGCTCACGGCGCCACGGCACTCAGCACCTCGGACTGCTGTTAGTACTGTCGTTGTTGTGTTGTGGAGAGTGGTGTCTCACAGCTGCGTGCTGCTCTGTGTGCAGTGGCTAACCTGGCTGTCAGGCTGAAGCCGTCCCACTCTGAGGCCCTGCAGCCTGCGCTCAACTCCCTGTACTGCAGCCTGGCTCTGTCCCCCGAGCCCTGCGCCAACAGAGGTGAGAGAGAGATGCAGAGATACTCAGAGACAGACACACAGACTGTTGGGGTAAAATTGCCCCCTGTGTATTGTATATACCCAGTGTATAATACTCTGCATGTTGGGAGAACAGAGTACAAGGATTTTTATATGACCTATATTATGTAGGCATAGTGATTATTTAACCTACTGTAACCATGTAACTCATTGTATTGTATTCTTATTGTAGGATTAGTTTAGACCAGACGCTGCAGATTTGACATTGACATATCTCACTGGAAATGTTGCCGTGGCCGGGGGGCTGAAACTTGTCAGTATTGAAAAAATAACATACTCGCGCATAACTGTGTTTCTGTGAAAGTCTAGAGACTTGAACCCACGGCCGTCCCCTCGTCTCTATCTTGGAAATGTCAAACCACAAACTCCCTATATTTATATTATGTTTTTAGGAACAGCTCAGAGCTGACAACATAAACAATATACATGCTGCTCTTCAGACAAACCAGCAATAAGATAGCGTCCCACGTCATCTAGCGCTAGGCAAACCGTGCAGATATGTCAACCGAAACTGTCGAGTGTGTTAGGGGTTATGATATTGGACACATTCCATGTCTGTCTAGCAACTAGATCTGTATATGATATGTCCTGCCCCGCAACTCTGACTTCTGACATGTATAAAACTGTGTGGTGTTGCAAAAATAAACTGAAGACAAACGATATGGCATTGTGTTGGTGACTTTTTTGTTCCCGAGCTCGTCTCTTGCGGAGGATCCACCATCCTGCACTGACGGCGCTGGGTTATCCTAGTCCAGGGGTTTTCCTAGCCCAGCGAACCTGAAGGGTTTACTTCTGGTAAAGAGGTTGTACCTTAGCAATTTGGGGGCTCGTCCGGGATACATTTGGTGAGTAGTCTCTTTTTGCCTTTGTTCTGTACCCTAAGAACTGCTCGCTACTTGTATCCAAAACGTGATGGACTAGAGGGCTGTTCCAGTTAGGCAGTAGACTCTAAATGCCCTAGTTCTGTGACTTAAGAGCTGCTGACTGACTGATGTATATTGGACTAGAAGGCTGTTACAATTAGGTAATAGGTTAGTAAGTAGACTCTATGCAGGCTAAGATGAATATGTCCTTCTCTTTAGCACAAAGCATTGACGCTGCAATGGAAGGCAGCTCTGTGGGTAGACTAGTTCCTGATGAGCACAAAAATCCAACCTGCAAAATGAAACCGATTCTTGTGGATCCGAAGCCACATCTGTGCCTCTTTGCGATAAGAGACATTTTCCCTGATGAAGAAATCACTTTTAGCTATGGAGAGATGAATTGGCCCCGGAGAGAAAAGGTATGTGAATGACTGTATTAGTATGAAATACAATACTTTTGCAGTCAACCTGACAAGTGTAGAAATGTCCCCACGCAGCAGGACAAGCGTGTAAAGTCCTGCTATACAAGAATCTACAGACATGCATGTTTAACTTGTGAAAATGAGCCTCATTTTAACTGGGCTGAGGAATGTGTGGCTCCTGTTGCAGACTTGCTGGAGTCAGAGGAGGCCCTTCGGGATCAGGGTTGAAAACCACTGCAGGCTATCATAGAAAAAGCTTAATTTCGAAGGATGTTCGGCAGGGTATGATTAAGTCACTTTGAGTGGCTAACTTACGGATAGTGTCATGTTTGGACAGCAGAACTTGTTAACTTGCAAACCGCAACAAAATGGTCTGAAGCTTTCACTTTGAAACAGTTCAAATACTTATTATGGGGCCAAGCAACACATTTGCTGGAAGCCTTTTGTTATTGTTTAGATTTTATTTTCTATTCCTCCAAAACGCATCTTCTCTGAAAATAATGATGCATAGGATGTGTTACCTGCTGTATAAAGTTGTGTTCAGGTTTGTTCAAGAAAAGTGCATTGTTTATATCGTTTGGCCATGTTGGATTGGTCAGAAATAATTTGTGTGCAGTGTAATATATTTTTGTTAAGTAACAGTGTACAAGCAAACTCTCAGTTGAAAATAATTCCTTCTGAAGTTTTTTATTTTATTATTATTTATTTTTATGGTTGAGTTTTAAGGAGACACTTCTTAGTAGATTTGTGTTCAGTGCAGAACCTTGTAACTCCAATTTCGTAAAAAACAAACAAATGAAAAACAATATAGGCAGTCACAGTAACTTGTCAGCTTAAACTGGCTTGGTCAAGCTGCCTCCCTTCTTGAGCTTAAGTTGCTTGACTGGTATACTGGTTTTTCCAGTTTTTCCTCTTTTTTTTCTGGGAGCAACACAGGTGCTTTTGAGTGTTGCTCTATAGCCTGCGGGGGTGACTTCAGGATCTCTAGGTAGCATACTGTTTTAGGCAGGCTCCTTTTTGTGTTTTTCGAGAGACGCGGAGCGAGAGTGAAGTGGGTTTTTGTTATGGCCTGTTTTTGACTACACTATATCCCTACTTTGACAATAGACTCCTTCTTTGATGCATAGGTCTTTATTTCTGCCTGTGATTCTTTAACTTGAACTTTGTTTTTTATTCTTGGATTTGTCCTGTTTGGTGCTCTTTCATTTTTTTGCAAGGACTTTGTTTTATGTTTTTTTGTTGGAAGGATTTTTCTCTTCCATCTATTGGACTATTCTTGTTCGGATTTCCATCCGGATTCCAGAGGACCATTTACAAGAGACTGTTCCTGGTGCAGGGGTGAGACCAGTCCAATACTGAAGGATTTTATTCACTTTGTGAATCTCTGTTTTTGTTTTTGAAGAGACTTTGTCCTAAGCCACCGTTTACCTCTCTTGTTATGTTTTTTAAATATATTTTATGTTCTTTGTATATTCTCTACAGTGCTTAGTGTATGCTTAATGTATCTAAAGGTCTGTAGCTTGTACATATGTATATAAATACATTTGTGGTAAGGTACTTGGGGGGGCAATATACTATGGGATATCACCTTATCTGCTTCATTTGGCCTTATTTTCTATAACTCTGGCAATACTCCCTAAGTACCAGGAGATTGTTACAACAACCTTTGGCACTTAGAGATTTGTTTCAACTCAGCCTTCATTATTAATGTGAGCTTCCCTACCAGGAATAAGTAACTCTAAGTATAATAGAATAAAGTAAGACAATCAACTCAATTGTTGTTAAATTAGAGTCCTGCACTGGCACAGACTGGAAGGGCCAATAAAACCTTCTGTATTCGGCTGCTATTAGTTTTAAAGTTTATGGCCATTGTACAGTTGTGCCATGTTATTTCCAATTTCCAAGTGTGTCAGCGAGTCCTCTCTCTCTCTCTCTCAGCGCTCAGTGCCCTGCCCCTGGTGCAGCAGCTGCTGTGTGTGGTCCAGAGCAGCGGATCTGCGGAGAGAGAGACGGACGACACTGACTTCAGACTGCTGTACCACGGTGAGCGGCTCACGGCGCCACGGCACTCAGCACCTCGGACTGCTGTTAGTACTGTCGTTGTTGTGTTGTGGAGAGTGGTGTCTCACAGCTGCGTGCTGCTCTGTGTGCAGTGGCTAACCTGGCTGTCAGGCTGAAGCCGTCCCACTCTGAGGCCCTGCAGCCTGCGCTCAACTCCCTGTACTGCAGCCTGGCTCTGTCCCCCGAGCCCTGCGCCAACAGAGGTGAGAGAGAGATGCAGAGATACTCAGAGACAGACACACAGACTGTTGGGGTAAAATTGCCCCCTGTGTATTGTATATACCCAGTGTATAATACTCTGCATGTTGGGAGAACAGAGTACAAGGATTTTTATATGACCTATATTATGTAGGCATAGTGATTATTTAACCTACTGTAACCATGTAACTCATTGTATTGTATTCTTATTGTAGGATTAGTTTAGACCAGACGCTGCAGATTTGACATTGACATATCTCACTGGAAATGTTGCCGTGGCCGGGGGGCTGAAACTTGTCAGTATTGAAAAAATAACATACTCGCGCATAACTGTGTTTCTGTGAAAGTCTAGAGACTTGAACCCACGGCCGTCCCCTCGTCTCTATCTTGGAAATGTCAAACCACAAACTCCCTATATTTATATTATGTTTTTAGGAACAGCTCAGAGCTGACAACATAAACAATATACATGCTGCTCTTCAGACAAACCAGCAATAAGATAGCGTCCCACGTCATCTAGCGCTAGGCAAACCGTGCAGATATGTCAACCGAAACTGTCGAGTGTGTTAGGGGTTATGATATTGGACACATTCCATGTCTGTCTAGCAACTAGATCTGTATATGATATGTCCTGCCCCGCAACTCTGACTTCTGACATGTATAAAACTGTGTGGTGTTGCAAAAATAAACTGAAGACAAACGATATGGCATTGTGTTGGTGACTTTTTTGTTCCCGAGCTCGTCTCTTGCGGAGGATCCACCATCCTGCACTGACGGCGCTGGGTTATCCTAGTCCAGGGGTTTTCCTAGCCCAGCGAACCTGAAGGGTTTACTTCTGGTAAAGAGGTTGTACCTTAGCAATTTGGGGGCTCGTCCGGGATACATTTGGTGAGTAGTCTCTTTTTGCCTTTGTTCTGTACCCTAAGAACTGCTCGCTACTTGTATCCAAAACGTGATGGACTAGAGGGCTGTTCCAGTTAGGCAGTAGACTCTAAATGCCCTAGTTCTGTGACTTAAGAGCTGCTGACTGACTGATGTATATTGGACTAGAAGGCTGTTACAATTAGGTAATAGGTTAGTAAGTAGACTCTATGCAGGCTAAGATGAATATGTCCTTCTCTTTAGCACAAAGCATTGACGCTGCAATGGAAGGCAGCTCTGTGGGTAGACTAGTTCCTGATGAGCACAAAAATCCAACCTGCAAAATGAAACCGATTCTTGTGGATCCGAAGCCACATCTGTGCCTCTTTGCGATAAGAGACATTTTCCCTGATGAAGAAATCACTTTTAGCTATGGAGAGATGAATTGGCCCCGGAGAGAAAAGGTATGTGAATGACTGTATTAGTATGAAATACAATACTTTTGCAGTCAACCTGACAAGTGTAGAAATGTCCCCACGCAGCAGGACAAGCGTGTAAAGTCCTGCTATACAAGAATCTACAGACATGCATGTTTAACTTGTGAAAATGAGCCTCATTTTAACTGGGCTGAGGAATGTGTGGCTCCTGTTGCAGACTTGCTGGAGTCAGAGGAGGCCCTTCGGGATCAGGGTTGAAAACCACTGCAGGCTATCATAGAAAAAGCTTAATTTCGAAGGATGTTCGGCAGGGTATGATTAAGTCACTTTGAGTGGCTAACTTACGGATAGTGTCATGTTTGGACAGCAGAACTTGTTAACTTGCAAACCGCAACAAAATGGTCTGAAGCTTTCACTTTGAAACAGTTCAAATACTTATTATGGGGCCAAGCAACACATTTGCTGGAAGCCTTTTGTTATTGTTTAGATTTTATTTTCTATTCCTCCAAAACGCATCTTCTCTGAAAATAATGATGCATAGGATGTGTTACCTGCTGTATAAAGTTGTGTTCAGGTTTGTTCAAGAAAAGTGCATTGTTTATATCGTTTGGCCATGTTGGATTGGTCAAAAATAATTTGTGTGCAGTGTAATATATTTTTGTTAAGTAACAGTGTACAAGCAAACTCTCAGATGAAAATAATTCCTTCTGAAGTTTTTTATTTTATTATTATTTTATTTTTATGGTTGAGTTTTAAGGAGACACTTCTTAGTAGATTTGTGTTCAGTGCAGAACCTTGTAACTCCAATGTCATAAAAAACAAACAAATGAAAAACAATATAGGCAGTCACAGTAACTTGTCAGCTTAAACTGGCTTGGTCAAGCTGCCTCCCTTCTTGAGCTTAAGTTGCTTGACTGGTATACTGGTTTTTCCAGTTTTTCCTCTTTTTTTTCTGGGAGCAACACAGGTGCTTTTGAGTTGCGGGGGTGACTTCAGGATCTCTAGGTAGCACACTGTTTTAGGCAGGCTCCTTTTTGTGTTTTTCGAGAGACGCGGAGCGAGAGTGAAGTGGGTTTTTGTTATGGCCTGTTTTTGACTACACTATATCCCTACTTTGACAATAGACTCCTTCTTTGATGCATAGGTCTTTATTTCTGCCTGTAATTCTTTAACTTGAACTTTGTTTTTTATTCTTGGATTTGTCCTGTTTGGTGCTCTTTCATTTTTTTGCAAGGACTTTGTTTTATGGTTTTTTGTTGGAAGGATTTTTCTCTTCCATCTATTGGACTATTCTTGTTCGGATTTCCATCCGGATTCCAGAGGACCATTTACAGAGACTGTTCCTGGTGCAGGGGTGAGACCAGTCCAATACTGAAGGATTTTATTCACTTTGTGAATCTCTGTTTTTGTTTTTGAAGAGACTTTGTCCTAAGCCACCATTTACCTCTCTTGTTATGTTTTTTAAATATATTTTATGTTCTTTGTATATTCTCTACAGTGCTTAGTGTATGCTTAATGTATCTAAAGGTCTGTAGCTTGTACATATGTATATAAATACATTTGGGGTAAGGTACTTGGGGGGGCAATATACTATGGGATATCACCTTATCTGCTTCATTTGGCCTTATTTTCTATAACTCTGGCAATACTCCCTAAGTACCAGGAGATTGTTACAACAACCTTTGGCACTTAGAGATTTGTTTCAACTCAGCCTTCATTATTAATGTGAGCTTCCCTACCAGGAATAAGTAACTCTAAGTATAATAGAATAAAGTAAGACAATCAACTCAATTGTTGTTAAATTAGAGTCCTGCACTGGCACAGACTGGAAGGGCCAATAAAACCTTCTGTATTCGGCTGCTATTAGTTTTAAAGTTTATGGCCATTGTACAGTTGTGCCATGTTATTTCCAATTTCCAAGTGTGTCAGAGAGTCCTCTCTCTCTCTCTCAGCGCTCAGTGCCCTGCCCCTGGTGCAGCAGCTGCTGTGTGTGGTCCAGAGCAGCGGCTCTGCGGAGAGAGAGACGGACGACACTGACTTCAGACTGCTGTACCACGGTGAGCGGCTCACGGCGCCACGGCACTCAGCACCTCGGACTGCTGTTAGTACTGTCGTTGTTGTGTTGTGGAGAGTGGTGTCTCACAGCTGCGTGCTGCTCTGTGTGCAGTGGCTAACCTGGCTGTCAGGCTGAAGCCGTCCCACTCTGAGGCCCTGCGGCCTGCGCTCAACTCCCTGTACTGCAGCCTGGCTCTGTCCCCCGAGCCCTGCGCCAACAGAGGTGAGAGAGAGATGCAGAGATACTCAGAGAGATGCACACAGACACACAGACTGTTGGGGTAAAATTGCCCCCTGTGTATTGTATATACCCAGTGTATAATACTCTGCATGTTGGGAGAACAGAGTACAAGGATTTTTATATGACCTATATTATGTAGGCATAGTGATTATTTAACCTACTGTAACCATGTAACTCATTGTATTGTATTCTTATTGTAGGATTAGTTTAGACCAGACGCTGCAGATTTGACATTGACATATCTCACTGGAAATGTTGCCGTGGCCGGGGGGCTGAAACTTGTCAGTATTGAAAAAATAACATACTCGCGCATAACTGTGTTTCTGTGAAAGTCTAGAGACTTGAACCCACGGCCGTCCCCTCGTCTCTATCTTGGAAATGTCAAACCACAAACTCCCTATATTTATATTATGTTTTGAGGAACAGCTCAGAGCTGACAACATAAACAATATACATGCTGCTCTTCAGACAAACCAGCAATAAGATAGCGTCCCACGTCATCTAGCGCTAGGCAAACCGTGCAGATATGTCAACCGAAACTGTCGAGTGTGTTAGGGGTTATGATATTGGACACATTCCATGTCTGCCTAGCAACTAGATCTGTATATGATATGTCCTGCCCCGCAACTCTGACTTCTGACATGTATAAAACTGTGTGGTGTTGCAAAAATAAACTGAAGACAAACGATCTGGCATTGTGTTGGTGACTTTTTTGTTCCCGAGCTCGTCTCCTGCGGAGGATCCACCATCCTGCACTGACGGCGCTGGGTTATCCTAGTCCAGGGAACCTGAAGGGTTTACTTCTGGTGAAGTGGTTGTACCTTAACACAGACACGTGTCCTTTTGTCATAAGATGAGCTACAATCTCTCCCTCTCTCCAGCCGTGTCCATGCTGCTGTGTAACATAGCTCTGATAGTGCTGCTGCTGTCCCCTGTGTATATGTATTGTGTCAGTGAAGGTATAAAGTGGTGTGTGTCAAGGCTTACTAGAAGTGTACTTAAGAAAGATAAGGTGAAGCCAAGGCTCGGGCCAGAAGGTAGTTTGAGGTGTGTTTGTTATTTGCCATGAGCATGTTGGAGACAGTGTGAAAGAGTATGAGTGAAGTGTGTGCTCCCTAATCCATGTATTGAGGCATGAAGTATGAATGGTGCATATAAATAAAGCTGTGTGTCGGCCACAAGAGCGTCCCTCATGAGAATAGGGTGTGTTGTGATTGAGTTTGCTAGTGTTGTTAGCTGTGATGTATTTTTCCAAAAACAGAAGGGTCACTAACAGCCCAGCCTTTTGCAGTGCATGGGCCGGTCCCCTTCCGGGCTGGCTGGCCTTATATGGTATAGAGAGCAAGCTCCTCCACTACTACTCTCCCCAGTAGTGGACAGCGACACGGGCTTCTATTTATGTGACGTAATACCGCTTGTCATTGGAATAAGGGTGGGGTGTCGTTTCCCATACTCCTTTGCAACTATTTGCACCAGAGAAGTGCACTTGGGTTCTGGGTCTCTTGCCCCTCACATTCACACGAGGAATCCTAGGAACGAAACATGTCATACCGTCTCTTTCATCTCATGTGTAGACATTGGAAACGTACGTGTTTGCTTCATTGTCCTAGAATCCTTTGCGCCACCGTATGCAAATTTATGGGCCCATGATTGGCTCCCTGACATTACCCACCCTGCGACTGTTGCAGCGCACAACAGTGACCACCAGGGGGAGCCCCATCAAAGCTCCATAATATGTGTGTGTGTGTGTGTGTGTGTGTGTGTGTGTGTGTGTGTGTGTGTGTGTGTGTGTGTGTGTGTGTGTGTGTGTCTGAGGCTTTCCTGTTTGACTTTCATACGGTGGTATGTGATCATTGACAAAGATTTCAATCTCTTTAAGTCATTAACGTTAGCATAAAAAGTAATAATGGCGAACTCTGTTTGCAATATTGGTCTGTTGTAAACATTATTAGCTCATTATGACGTTATTTCGAAGCCCCAAACTGATCACACATCAGATGCGCCGCTATTGATCAACACTAAACCCACCAGAGCTGTGTTTTGTACGGCTTTGTAATACAACTCGTAATTGTGAAAGATTGCATAAGTCTGCTAATATATGTGCATACCGATGTATACACCCGTTTACACACTTTGTTGCGTACAGTTTATTTTAGTCGTGTTTTGTAGGCTGCATTTTGCTTGTATAGTCGTGTTTATGTATATGAGCTCGTTTAAAAACAAAAGAAATTCAAACAGTGTTCAATTTCCAATGTAAATGCTGTGTTTCTGCCCTGAAAATGTTGGCTGTGATGCTCATATGAAAAACTATGAAGTTTTATCCAACTCTGTTTCTCATTTTCGTCACACATCGCACATTATGCGGTGATTGTATGCAGTACGAAATGCCGGCGGTAGTGTGCAGTGAGAAAATAGCACTACCTTTTTATTGCGATGACAGCCGTGCCGTCTTTAGTTTGATCACAAGCTGCTGCTCATTGCGCTTCATCAAAGCACTGGCGATCAGTCCTGCAGTCTCTCTTTCCCAGAGCACTTCTCTGGGCTGTTTTTCACTCAGCTCGTCCCGGAGGAAACTGAGTTCATTTCAAATGGAGAATAACCCACTGGTTTAGAGCAATGCGAGCACTGCTTGCTCAAGGCAGACACACTGATCAGTTGGTATGTGCACTTCATGGCTAAACTTGATCGATAATGTCTTACTTCAGGCTAAGATCAATGTGTCCTTCTCTTTAGCACAAAGCATTGACGCTGCAAAGGAAGGCAGCTCTGTGGGTAGACTAGTTCCTGATGAGCACAAAAATCCAACCTGCAAAATGAAACCGATTCTTGTGGATCCGAAGCCACATTTGTGCCTCTTTGCGATAAGAGACATTTTCCCTGATGAAGAAATCACTTTTAGCTATGGAGAGATGAATTGGCCCCGGAGAGAAAAGGTATGTGAATGACTGTATTAGTATGAAATACAATACTTTTGCAGTCAACCTGACAAGTGTAGAAATGTCCCCACGCAGCAGGACAAGCGTGTAAAGTCCTGCTATACAAGAATCTACAGACATGCATGTTTAACTTGTGAAAATGAGCCTCATTTTAACTGGGCTGAGGAATGTGTGGCTGCTGTTGCAGACTTGCTGGAGTCAGAGGAGGCCCTTCGGGATCAGGGTTGAAAACCACTGCAGGCTATCATAGAAAAAGCTTAATTTCGAAGGATATGATTAAGTCACTTTCAGTGGCTAACTTACGGATAGTGTCATGTTTGGACAGCAGAACTTGTTAACTTGCAAACTGCAACAAAATGGTCTGAAGCTTTCACTTTGAAACAGTTCAAATACTTATTATGGGGCCAAGCAACACATTTGCTGGAAGCCCTTTGTTATTGTTTAGGTTTAATTTTCTATTCCTCCAAAACGCATCTTCTCTGAAAATAATGATGCATAGGATGTGTGACCTGCTGTATAAAGTTGTGTTCAGGTTTGTTCAAGAAAAGTGCATTGTTTATATCGTTTGGCCATGTTGGATTGGTCAGAAATAATTTGTGTGCAGTGTAATATATTTTTGTTAAGTAACAGTGTACAAGCAAACTCTCAGTTGAAAATAATTCCTTCTGAAGTTTTTTATTTTATTATTATTTTATTTTTATGGTTGAGTTTTAAGGAGACACTTCTTAGTAGATTTGTGTTCAGTGCAGAATCTTGTAACTCCAATGTCATAAAAAACAAACAAATGAAAAACAATATAGGCAGTCACAGTAACTTGTCAGCTTAAACTGGCTTGGTCAAGCTGCCTCCCTTCTTGAGCTTAAGTTGCTTGACTGGTATACTGGTTTTTCCAGTTTTTCCTCTTTTTTTTCTGGGAGCAACACAGGTGCTTTTGACTTGCGGGGGTGACTTCAGGATCTCTAGGTAGCACACTGTTTTAGGCAGGCTCCTTTTTGTGTTTTTAGAGAGACGCAGAGCGAGAGTGAAGTGGGTTTTTGTTATGGCCTGTTTTTGACTACACTATATCCCTACTTTGACAATAGACTCCTTCTTTGATGCATAGGTCTTTATTTCTGCCTGTGATTCTTTAACTTGAACTTTGTTTTTTATTCTTGGATTTGTCCTGTTTGGTGCTCTTTCATTTTTTTGCAAGGACTTTGTTTTATGGTTTTTTGTTGGAAGGATTTTTCTCTTCCATCTATTGGACTATTCTTGTTCGGATTTCCATCCGGATTCCAGAGGACCATTTACAAGAGACTGTTCCTGGTGCAGGGGTGAGACCAGTCCAATACTGAAGGATTTTATTCACTTTGTGAATCTCTGTTTTTGTTTTTGAAGAGACTTTGTCCTAAGCCACCGTTTACCTCTCTTGTTATGTTTTTTAAATATATTTTATGTTCTTTGTATATTCTCTACAGTGCTTAGTGTATGCTTAATGTATCTAAAGGTCTGTAGCTTGTACATATGTATATAAATACATTTGTGGTAAGGTACTTCGGGGGGCAATATACTATGGGATATCACCTTATCTGCTTCATGTGGCCTTATTTTCTATAACTCTGGCAATACTCCCTAAGTACCAGGAGATTGTTACAACAACCTTTGGCACTTAGAGATTTGTTTCAACTCAGCCTTCATTATTAATGTGAGCTTCCCTACCAGGAATAAGTAACTCTAAGTATAATAGAATAAAGTAAGACAATCAACTCAATTGTTGTTAAATTAGAGTCCTGCACTGGCACAGACTGGAAGGGCCAATAAAACCTTCTGTATTCGGCTGCTATTAGTTTTAAAGTTTATGGCCATTGTACAGTTGTGCCATGTTATTTCCAATTTCCAAGTGTGTCAGCGAGTCCTCTCTCTCTCTCTCTCAGCGCTCAGTGACCTGCCCCTGGTGCAGCAGCTGCTGTGCGGCTCTGCGGAGAGAGAGACGGACGACACTGACTTCAGACTGCTGTACCACGGTGATCGGCTCACGGCGCCACGGCACTCAGCACCTCGGACTGCTGTTAGTACTGTCGTTGTTGTGTTGTGGAGAGTGGTGTCTCACAGCTGCGTGCTGCTCTGTGTGCAGTGGCTAACCTGGCTGTCAGGCTGAAGCCGTCCCACTCTGAGGCCCTGCGGCCTGCGCTCAACTCCCTGTACTGCAGCCTGGCTCTGTCCCCCGAGCCCTGCGCCAACAGAGGTGAGAGAGAGATGCAGAGATACTCAGAGAGATGCACACAGACACACAGACTGTTGGGGTAAAATTGCCCCCTGTGTATTGTATATACCCAGTGTATAATACTCTGCATGTTGGGAGAACAGAGTACAAGGATTTTTATATGACCTATATTATGTAGGCATAGTGATTATTTAACCTACTGTAACCATGTAACTCATTGTATTGTATTCTTATTGTAGGATTAGTTTAGACCAGACGCTGCAGATTTGACATTGACATATCTCACTGGAAATGTTGCCGTGGCCGGGGGGCTGAAACTTGTCAGTATTGAAAAAATAACATACTCGCGCATAACTGTGTTTCTGTGAAAGTCTAGAGACTTGAACCCACGGCCGTCCCCTCGTCTCTATCTTGGAAATGTCAAACCACAAACTCCCTATATTTATATTATGTTTTGAGGAACAGCTCAGAGCTGACAACATAAACAATATACATGCTGCTCTTCAGACAAACCAGCAATAAGATAGCGTCCCACGTCATCTAGCGCTAGGCAAACCGTGCAGATATGTCAACCGAAACTGTCGAGTGTGTTAGGGGTTATGATATTGGACACATTCCATGTCTGCCTAGCAACTTGATCTGTATATGATATGTCCTGCCCCGCAACTCTGACTTCTGACATGTATAAAACTGTGTGGTGTTGCAAAAATAAACTGAAGACAAACGATCTGGCATTGTGTTGGTGACTTTTTTGTTCCCGAGCTCGTCTCCTGCGGAGGATCCACCATCCTGCACTGACGGCGCTGGGTTATCCTAGTCCAGGGAACCTGAAGGGTTTACTTCTGGTGAAGTGGTTGTACCTTAACACAGACACGTGTCCTTTTGTCATAAGATGAGCTACAATCTCTCCCTCTCTCCAGCCGTGTCCATGCTGCTGTGTAACATAGCTCTGATAGTGCTGCTGCTGTCCCCTGTGTATATGTATTGTGTCAGTGAAGGTATAAAGTGGTGTGTGTCAAGGCTTACTAGAAGTGTACTTAAGAAAGATAAGGTGAAGCCAAGGCTCGGGCCAGAAGGTAGTTTGAGGTGTGTTTGTTATTTGCCATGAGCATGTTGGAGACAGTGTGAAAGAGTATGAGTGAAGTGTGTGCTCCCTAATCCATGTATTGAGGCATGAAGTATGAATGGTGCATATAAATAAAGCTGTGTGTCGGCCACAAGAGCGTCCCTCATGAGAATAGGGTGTGTTGTGATTGAGTTTGCTAGTGTTGTTAGCTGTGATGTATTTTTCCAAAAACAGAAGGGTCACTAACAGCCCAGCCTTTTGCAGTGCATGGGCCGGTCCCCTTCCGGGCTGGCTGGCCTTATATGGTATAGAGAGCAAGCTCCTCCACTACTACTCTCCCCAGTAGTGGACAGCGACACGGGCTTCTATTTATGTGACGTAATACCGCTTGTCATTGGAATAAGGGTGGGGTGTCGTTTCCCATACTCCTTTGCAACTATTTGCACCAGAGAAGTGCACTTGGGTTCTGGGTCTCTTGCCCCTCACATTCACACGAGGAATCCTAGGAACGAAACATGTCATACCGTCTCTTTCATCTCATGTGTAGACATTGGAAACGTACGTGTTTGCTTCATTGTCCTAGAATCCTTTGCGCCACCGTATGCAAATTTATGGGCCCATGATTGGCTCCCTGACATTACCCACCCTGCGACTGTTGCAGCGCACAACAGTGACCACCAGGGGGAGCCCCATCAAAGCTCCATAATATGTGTGTGTGTGTGTGTGTGTGTGTGTGTGTGTGTGTGTGTGTGTGTGTGTGTGTGTGTGTGTGTGTCTGAGGCTTTCCTGTTTGACTTTCATACGGTGGTATGTGATCATTGACAAAGATTTCAATCTCTTTAAGTCATTAACGTTAGCATAAAAAGTAATAATGGCGAACTCTGTTTGCAATATTGGTCTGTTGTAAACATTATTAGCTCATTATGACGTTATTTCGAAGCCCCAAACTGATCACACATCAGATGCGCCGCTATTGATCAACACTAAACCCACCAGAGCTGTGTTTTGTACGGCTTTGTAATACAACTCGTAATTGTGAAAGATTGCATAAGTCTGCTAATATATGTGCATACCGATGTATACACCCGTTTACACACTTTGTTGCGTACAGTTTATTTTAGTCGTGTTTTGTAGGCTGCATTTTGCTTGTATAGTCGTGTTTATGTATATGAGCTCGTTTAAAAACAAAATAAATTCAAACAGTGTTCAATTTCCAATGTAAATGCTGTGTTTCTGCCCTGAAAATGTTGGCTGTGATGCTCATATGAAAAACTATGAAGTTTTATCCAACTCTGTTTCTCATTTTCGTCACACATCGCACATTATGCGGTGATTGTATGCAGTACGAAATGCCGGCGGTAGTGTGCAGTGAGAAAATAGCACTACCTTTTTATTGCGATGACAGCCGTGCCGTCTTTAGTTTGATCACAAGCTGCTGCTCATTGCGCTTCATCAAAGCACTGGCGATCAGTCCTGCAGTCTCTCTTTCCCAGAGCACTTCTCTGGGCTGTTTTTCACTCAGCTCGTCCCGGAGGAAACTGAGTTCATTTCAAATGGAGAATAACCCACTGGTTTAGAGCAATGCGAGCACTGCTTGCTCAAGGCAGACACACTGATCAGTTGGTATGTGCACTTCATGGCTAAACTTGATCGATAATGTCTTACTTCAGGCTAAGATCAATGTGTCCTTCTCTTTAGCACAAAGCATTGACGCTGCAAAGGAAGGCAGCTCTGTGGGTAGACTAGTTCCTGATGAGCACAAAAATCCAACCTGCAAAATGAAACCGATTCTTGTGGATCCGAAGCCACATTTGTGCCTCATTTTCCCTGATGAAGAAATCACTTTTAGCTATGGAGAGATGAATTGGCCCCGGAGAGAAAAGGTATGTGAATGACTGTATTAGTATGAAATACAATACTTTTGCAGTCAACCTGACAAGTGTAGAAATGTCCCCACGCAGCAGGACAAGCGTGTAAAGTCCTGCTATACAAGAATCTACAGACATGCATGTTTAACTTGTGAAAATGAGCCTCATTTTAACTGGGCTGAGGAATGTGTGGCTGCTGTTGCAGACTTGCTGGAGTCAGAGGAGGCCCTTCGGGATCAGGGTTGAAAACCACTGCAGGCTATCATAGAAAAAGCTTAATTTCGAAGGATGTTCTTCAGGGTATGATTAAGTCACTTTGAGTGGCTAACTTACGGATAGTGTCATGTTTGGACAGCAGAACTTGTTAACTTGCAAACCGCAACAAAATGGTCTGAAGCTTTCACTTTGAAACAGTTCAAATACTTATTATGGGGCCAAGCAACACATTTGCTGGAAGCCTTTTGTTATTGTTTAGGTTTTATTTTCTATTCCTCCAAAACGCATCTTCTCTGAAAATAATGATGCATAGGATGTGTGACCTGCTGTATAAAGTTGTGTTCAGGTTTGTTCAAGAAAAGTGCATTGTTTATATCGTTTGGCCATGTTGGATTGGTCAGAAATAATTTGTGTGCAGTGTAATATATTTTTGTTAAGTAACAGTGTACAAGCAAACTCTCAGTTGAAAATAATTCCTTCTGAAGTTTTTTATTTTATTATTATTTTATTTTTATGGTTGAGTTTTAAGGAGACACTTCTTAGTAGATTTGTGTTCAGTGCAGAACCTTGTAACTCCAATTTCTTAAAAAACAAACAAATGAAAAACAATATAGGCAGTCACAGTAACTTGTCAGCTTAAACTGGCTTGGTCAAGCTGCCTCCCTTCTTGAGCTTAAGTTGCTTGACTGGTATACTGGTTTTTCCAGTTTTTCCTCTTTTTTTTCTGGGAGCAACACAGGTGCTTTTGAGTTGCGGGGGTGACTTCAGGATCTCTAGGTAGCACACTGTTTTAGGCAGGCTCCTTTTTGTGTTTTTCGAGAGACGCGGAGCGAGAGTGAAGTGGGTTTTTGTTATGGCCTGTTTTTGACTACACTATATCCCTACTTTGACAATAGACTCCTTCTTTGATGCATAGGTCTTTATTTCTGCCTGTGATTCTTTAACTTGAACTTTGTTTTTTATTCTTGGATTTGTCCTGTTTGGTGCTCTTTCATTTTTTTGCAAGGACTTTGTTTTATGGTTTTTTGTTGGAAGGATTTTTCTCTTCCATCTATTGGACTATTCTTGTTCGGATTTCCATCCGGATTCCAGAGGACCATTTACAAGAGACTGTTCCTGGTGCAGGGGTGAGACCAGTCCAATACTGAAGGATTTTATTCACTTTGTGAATCTCTGTTTTTGTTTTTGAAGAGACTTTGTCCTAAGCCACCGTTTACCTCTCTTGTTATGTTTTTTAAATATATTTTATGTTCTTTGTATATTCTCTACAGTGCTTAGTGTATGCTTAATGTATCTAAAGGTCTGTAGCTTGTACATATGTATATAAATACATTTGTGGTAAGGTACTTGGGGGGGCAATATACTATGGGATATCACCTTATCTGCTTCATGTGGCCTTATTTTCTATAACTCTGGCAATACTCCCTAAGTACCAGGAGATTGTTACAACAACCTTTGGCACTTAGAGATTTGTTTCAACTCAGCCTTCATTATTAATGTGAGCTTCCCTACCAGGAATAAGTAACTCTAAGTATAATAGAATAAAGTAAGACAATCAACTCAATTGTTGTTAAATTAGAGTCCTGCACTGGCACAGACTGGAAGGGCCAATAAAACCTTCTGTATTCGGCTGCTATTAGTTTTAAAGTTTATGGCCATTGTACAGTTGTGCCATGTTATTTCCAATTTCCAAGTGTGTCAGCGAGTCCTCTCTCTCTCTCTCAGCGCTCAGTGCCCTGCCCCTGGTGCAGCAGCTGCTGTGTGTGGTCCAGAGCAGCGGCTCTGCGGAGAGAGAGACGGACGACACTGACTTCAGACTGCTGTACCACGGTGATCGGCTCACGGCGCCACGGCACTCAGCACCTCGGACTGCTGTTAGTACTGTCGTTGTTGTGTTGTGGAGAGTGGTGTCTCACAGCTGCGTGCTGCTCTGTGTGCAGTGGCTAACCTGGCTGTCAGGCTGAAGCCGTCCCACTCTGAGGCCCTGCGGCCTGCGCTCAACTCCCTGTACTGCAGCCTGGCTCTGTCCCCCGAGCCCTGCGCCAACAGAGGTGAGAGAGAGATGCAGAAATACTCAGAGAGATGCACACAGACACACAGACTGTTGGGGTAAAATTGCCCCCTGTGTATTGTATATACCCAGTGTATAATACTCTGCATGTTGGGAGAACAGAGTACAAGGATTTTTATATGACCTATATTATGTAGGCATAGTGATTATTTAACCTACTGTAACCATGTAACTCATTGTATTGTATTCTTATTGTAGGATTAGTTTAGACCAGACGCTGCAGATTTGACATTGACATATCTCACTGGAAATGTTGCCGTGGCCGGGGGGCTGAAACTTGTCAGTATTGAAAAAATAACATACTCGCGCATAACTGTGTTTCTGTGAAAGTCTAGACACTTGAACCCACGGCTGTCCCCTCGTCTCTATCTTGGAAATGTCAAACCACAAACTCCCTATATTTATATTATGTTTTGAGGAACAGCTCAGAGCTGACAACATAAACAATATACATGCTGCTCTTCAGACAAACCAGCAATAAGATAGCGTCCCACGTCATCTAGCGCTAGGCAAACCGTGCAGATATGTCAACCGAAACTGTCGAGTGTGTTAGGGGTCATGATATTGGACACATTCCATGTCTGCCTAGCAACTTGATCTGTATATGATATGTCCTGCCCCGCAACTCTGACTTCTGACATGTATAAAACTGTGTGGTGTTGCAAAAATAAACTGAAGACAAACGATCTGGCATTGTGTTGGTGACTTTTTTGTTCCCGAGCTCGTCTCCTGCGGAGGATCCACCATCCTGCACTGACGGCGCTGGGTTATCCTAGTCCAGGGGTTTTCCTAGCCCAGCGAACCTGAAGGGTTTACTTCTGGTGAAGTGGTTGTACCTTAACAATTTGGGGGCTCGTCCGGGATACATTTGGTGAGTAGTCTCTTTTTGCCTTTGTTCTGTACCCTAAGAACTGCTCGCTACTTGTATCCAAAACGTGATGGACTAGAGGGCTGTTCCAGTTAGGCAGTAGACTCTAAATGCCCTAGTTCTGTGACTTAAGAGCTGCTGACTGACTGATGTATATTGGACTAGAAGGCTGTTACAATTAGGTAATAGGTTAGTAAGTAGACTCTATGCAGGCTAAGATGAATATGTCCTTCTCTTTAGCACAAAGCATTGACGCTGCAAAGGAAGGCAGCTCTGTGGGTAGACTAGTTCCTGATGAGCACAAAAATCCAACCTGCAAAATGAAACCAATTCTTGTGGATCCGAAGCCACATTTGTGCCTCTTTGCGATAAGAGACATTTTCCCTGATGAAGAAATCACTTTTAGCTATGGAGAGATGAATTGGCCCCGGAGAGAAAAGGTATGTGAATGACTGTATTAGTATGAAATACAATACTTTTGCAGTCAACCTGACAAGTGTAGAAATGTCCCCACGCAGCAGGACAAGCGTGTAAAGTCCTGCTATACAAGAATCTACAGACATGCATGTTTAACTTGTGAAAATGAGCCTCATTTTAACTGGGCTGAGGAATGTATGGCTGCTGTTGCAGACTTGCTGGAGTCAGAGGAGGCCCTTCGGGATCAGGGTTGAAAACCACTGCAGGCTATCATAGAAAAAGCTTAATTTCGAAGGATGTTCTTCAGGGTATGATTAAGTCACTTTCAGTGGCTAACTTACGGATAGTGTCATGTTTGGACAGCAGAACTTGTTAACTTGCAAACCGCAACAAAATGTTCTGAAGCTTTCACTTTGAAACAGTTCAAATACTTATTATGGGGCCAAGCAACACATTTGCTGGAAGCCTTTTGTTATTGTTTAGGTTTTATTTTCTATTCCTCCAAAACGCATCTTCTCTGAAAATAATGATGCATAGGATGTGTGACCTGCTGTATAAAGTTGTGTTCAGGTTTGTTCAAGAAAAGTGCATTGTTTATATCGTTTGGCCATGTTGGATTGGTCAGAAATAATTTGTGTGCAGTGTAATATATTTTTGTTAAGTAACAGTGTACAAGCAAACTCTCAGTTGAAAATAATTCCTTCTGAAGTTTTTTATTTTATTATTATTTTATTTTTATGGTTGAGTTTTAAGGAGACACTTCTTAGTAGATTTGTGTTCAGTGCAGAACCTTGTAACTCCAATGTCATAAAAAACAAACAAATGAAAAACAATATAGGCAGTCACAGTAACTTGTCAGCTTAAACTGGCTTGGTCAAGCTGCCTCCCTTCTTGAGCTTAAGTTGCTTGACTGGTATACTGGTTTTTCCAGTTTTTCCTCTTTTTTTTCTGGGAGCAACACAGGTGCTTTTGAGTTGCGGGGGTGACTTCAGGATCTCTAGGTAGCACACTGTTTTAGGCAGGCTCCTTTTTGTGTTTTGCGAGAGTGAAGTGGGTTTTTGTTATGGCCTGTTTTTGACTACACTATATCCCTACTTTGACAATAGACTCCTTCTTTGATGCATAGGTCTTTATTTCTGCCTGTGATTCTTTAACTTGAACTTTGTTTTTTATTCTTGGATTTGTCCTGTTTGGTGCTCTTTCATTTTTTTGCAAGGACTTTGTTTTATGGTTTTTTGTTGGAAGGATTTTTCTCTTCCATCTATTGGACTATTCTTGTTCGGATTTCCATCCGGATTCCAGAGGACCATTTACAAGAGACTGTTCCTGGTGCAGGGGTGAGACCAGTCCAATACTGAAGGATTTTATTCACTTTGTGAATCTCTGTTTTTGTTTTTGAAGAGACTTTGTCCTAAGCCACCGTTTACCTCTCTTGTTATGTTTTTTAAATATATTTTATGTTCTTTGTATATTCTCTACAGTGCTTCAGTGTATGTTTAATGTATCTAAAGGTCTGTAGCTTGTACATATGTATATAAATACATTTGTGGTAAGGTACTTGGGGGGGCAATATACTATGGGATATCACCTTATCTGCTTCATTTGGCCTTATTTTCTATAACTCTGGCAATACTCCCTAAGTACCAGGAGATTGTTACAATAACCTTTGGCACTTAGAGATTTGTTTCAACTCAGCCTTCATTATTAATGTGAGCTTCCCTACCAGGAATAAGTAACTCTAAGTATAATAGCATAAAGTAAGACAATCAACTCAATTGTTGTTAAATTAGAGTCCTGCACTGGCACAGACTGGAAGGGCCAATAAAACCTTCTGTATTCGGCTGCTATTAGTTTTAAAGTTTATGGCCATTGTACAGTTGTGCCATGTTATTTCCAATTTCCAAGTGTGTCAGCGAGTCCTCTCTCTCTCTCTCTCTCTCTCTCTCTCAGCGCTCAGTGCCCTGCCCCTGGTGCAGCAGCTGCTGTGTGTGGTCCAGAGCAGCGGCTCTGCGGAGAGAGAGACGGACGACACTGACTTCAGCCTGCTGTACCACGGTGAGCGGCTCACGGCACCACGGCACTCAGCACCTCGGACTGCTGTTAGTACTGTCGTTGTTGTGTTGTGGAGAGTGGTGTCTCACAGCTGCGTGCTGCTCTGTGTGCAGTGGCTAACCTGGCTGTCAGGCTGAAGCCGTCCCACTCTGAGGCCCTGCAGCCTGCGCTCAACTCCCTCTACTGCAGCCTGGCTCTGTCCCCCGAGCCCTGCGCCAACAGAGGTGAGAGAGAGATGCAGAGATACTCAGAGAGATGCACACAGACACACAGACTGTTGGGGTAAAATTGCCCCCTGTGTATTGTATATACCCAGTGTATAATACTCTGCATGTTGGGAGAACAGAGTACAAGGATTTTTATATGACCTATATTATGTAGGCATAGTGATTATTTAACCTACTGTAACCATGTAACTCATTGTATTGTATTCTTATTGTAGGATTAGTTTAGACCAGACGCTGCAGATTTGACATTGACATATCTCACTGGAAATGTTGCCGTGGCCGGGGGGCTGAAACTTGTCAGTATTGAAAAAATAACATACTCGCGCATAACTGTGTTTCTGTGAAAGTCTAGACACTTGAACCCACGGCCGTCCCCTCGTCTCTATCTTGGAAATGTCAAACCACAAACTCCCTATATTTATATTATGTTTTGAGGAACAGCTCAGAGCTGACAACATAAACAATATACATGCTGCTCTTCAGACAAACCAGCAATAAGATAGCGTCCCACGTCATCTAGCGCTAGGCAAACCGTGCAGATATGTCAACCGAAACTGTCGAGTGTGTTAGGGGTCATGATATTGGACACATTCCATGTCTGCCTAGCAACTAGATCTGTATATGATATGTCCTGCCCCGCAACTCTGACTTCTGACATGTATAAAACTGTGTGGTGTTGCAAAAATAAACTGAAGACAAACGATCTGGCATTGTGTTGGTGACTTTTTTGTTCCCGAGCTCGTCTCCTTCGGAGGATCCACCATCCTGCACTGACGGCGCTGGGTTATCCTAGTCCAGGGGTTTTCCTAGCCCAGCGAACCTGAAGGGTTTACTTCTGGTGAAGTGGTTGTACCTTAACAATTTGGGGGCTCGTCCGGGATACATTTGGTGAGTAGTCTCTTTTTGCCTTTGTTCTGTACCCTAAGAACTGCTCGCTACTTGTATCCAAAACGTGATGGACTAGAGGGCTGTTCCAGTTAGGCAGTAGACTCTAAATGCCCTAGTTCTGTGACTTAAGAGCTGCTGACTGACTGATGTATATTGGACTAGAAGGCTGTTACAATTAGGTAATAGGTTAGTAAGTAGACTCTATGCAGGCTAAGATGAATATGTCCTTCTCTTTAGCACAAAGCATTGACGCTGCAAAGGAAGGCAGCTCTGTGGGTAGACTAGTTCCTGATGAGCACAAAAATCCAACCTGCAAAATGAAACCAATTCTTGTGGATCCGAAGCCACATTTGTGCCTCTTTGCGATAAGAGACATTTTCCCTGATGAAGAAATCACTTTTAGCTATGGAGAGATGAATTGGCCCCGGAGAGAAAAGGTATGTGAATGACTGTATTAGTATGAAATACAATACTTTTGCAGTCAACCTGACAAGTGTAGAAATGTCCCCACGCAGCAGGACAAGCGTGTAAAGTCCTGCTATACAAGAATCTACAGACATGCATGTTTAACTTGTGAAAATGAGCCTCATTTTAACTGGGCTGAGGAATGTATGGCTGCTGTTGCAGACTTGCTGGAGTCAGAGGAGGCCCTTCGGGATCAGGGTTGAAAACCACTGCAGGCTATCATAGAAAAAGCTTAATTTCGAAGGATGTTCTTCAGGGTATGATTAAGTCACTTTCAGTGGCTAACTTACGGATAGTGTCATGTTTGGACAGCAGAACTTGTTAACTTGCAAACCGCAACAAAATGTTCTGAAGCTTTCACTTTGAAACAGTTCAAATACTTATTATGGGGCCAAGCAACACATTTGCTGGAAGCCTTTTGTTATTGTTTAGGTTTTATTTTCTATTCCTCCAAAACGCATCTTCTCTGAAAATAATGATGCATAGGATGTGTGACCTGCTGTATAAAGTTGTGTTCAGGTTTGTTCAAGAAAAGTGCATTGTTTATATCGTTTGGCCATGTTGGATTGGTCAGAAATAATTTGTGTGCAGTGTAATATATTTTTGTTAAGTAACAGTGTACAAGCAAACTCTCAGTTGAAAATAATTCCTTCTGAAGTTTTTTATTTTATTATTATTTTATTTTTATGGTTGAGTTTTAAGGAGACACTTCTTAGTAGATTTGTGTTCAGTGCAGAACCTTGTAACTCCAATGTCATAAAAAACAAACAAATGAAAAACAATATAGGCAGTCACAGTAACTTGTCAGCTTAAACTGGCTTGGTCAAGCTGCCTCCCTTCTTGAGCTTAAGTTGCTTGACTGGTATACTGGTTTTTCCAGTTTTTCCTCTTTTTTTTCTGGGAGCAACACAGGTGCTTTTGAGTTGCGGGGGTGACTTCAGGATCTCTAGGTAGCACACTGTTTTAGGCAGGCTCCTTTTTGTGTTTTGCGAGAGTGAAGTGGGTTTTTGTTATGGCCTGTTTTTGACTACACTATATCCCTACTTTGACAATAGACTCCTTCTTTGATGCATAGGTCTTTATTTCTGCCTGTGATTCTTTAACTTGAACTTTGTTTTTTATTCTTGGATTTGTCCTGTTTGGTGCTCTTTCATTTTTTTGCAAGGACTTTGTTTTATGGTTTTTTGTTGGAAGGATTTTTCTCTTCCATCTATTGGACTATTCTTGTTCGGATTTCCATCCGGATTCCAGAGGACCATTTACAAGAGACTGTTCCTGGTGCAGGGGTGAGACCAGTCCAATACTGAAGGATTTTATTCACTTTGTGAATCTCTGTTTTTGTTTTTGAAGAGACTTTGTCCTAAGCCACCGTTTACCTCTCTTGTTATGTTTTTTAAATATATTTTATGTTCTTTGTATATTCTCTACAGTGCTTCAGTGTATGTTTAATGTATCTAAAGGTCTGTAGCTTGTACATATGTATATAAATACATTTGTGGTAAGGTACTTGGGGGGGCAATATACTATGGGATATCACCTTATCTGCTTCATTTGGCCTTATTTTCTATAACTCTGGCAATACTCCCTAAGTACCAGGAGATTGTTACAACAACCTTTGGCACTTAGAGATTTGTTTCAACTCAGCCTTCATTATTAATGTGAGCTTCCCTACCAGGAATAAGTAACTCTAAGTATAATAGAATAAAGTAAGACAATCAACTCAATTGTTGTTAAATTAGAGTCCTGCACTGGCACAGACTGGAAGGGCCAATAAAACCTTCTGTATTCGGCTGCTATTAGTTTTAAAGTTTATGGCCATTGTACAGTTGTGCCATGTTATTTCCAATTTCCAAGTGTGTCAGCGAGTCCTCTCTCTCTCTCTCTCTCTCTCTCTCTCTCTCTCTCTCTCTCTGTCTCTCAGCACTCAGTGCCCTGCCCCTGGTGCAGCAGCTGCTGTGTGTGGTCCAGAGCAGCGGCTCTGCGGAGAGAGAGACGGACGACACTGACTTCAGACTGCTGTACCACGGTGAGCGGCTCACGGCGCCACGGCACTCAGCACCTCGGACTGCTGTTAGTACTGTCGTTGTTGTGTTGTGGAGAGTGGTGTCTCACAGCTGCGTGCTGCTCTGTGTGCAGTGGCTAACCTGGCTGTCAGGCTGAAGCCGTCCCACTCTGAGGCCCTGCAGCCTGCGCTCAACTCCCTGTACTGCAGCCTGGCTCTGTCTCCCGAGCCCTGCGCCAACAGAGGTGAGAGAGAGATGCAGAGATACTCAGAGAGATGCACACAGACACACAGACTGTTGGGGTAAAATTGCCCCCTGTGTATTGTATATACCCAGTGTATAATACTCTGCATGTTGGGAGAACAGAGTACAAGGATTTTTATATGACCTATATTATGTAGGCATAGTGATTATTTAACCTACTGTAACCATGTAACTCATTGTATTGTATTCTTATTGTAGGATTAGTTTAGACCAGACGCTGCAGATTTGACATTGACATATCTCACTGGAAATGTTGCCGTGGCCGGGGGGCTGAAACTTGTCAGTATTGAAAAAATAACATACTCGCGCATAACTGTGTTTCTGTGAAAGTCTAGAGACTTGAACCCACGGCCGTCCCCTCGTCTCTATCTTGGAAATGTCAAACCACAAACTCCCTATATTTATATTATGTTTTGAGGAACAGCTCAGAGCTGACAACATAAACAATATACATGCTGCTCTTCAGACAAACCAGCAATAAGATAGCGTCCCACGTCATCTAGCGCTAGGCAAACCGTGCAGATATGTCAACCGAAACTGTCGAGTGTGTTAGGGGTTATGATATTGGACACATTCCATGTCTGCCTAGCAACTAGATCTGTATATGATATGTCCTGCCCCGCAACTCTGACTTCTGACATGTATAAAACTGTGTGGTGTTGCAAAAATAAACTGAAGACAAACGATCTGGCATTGTGTTGGTGACTTTTTTGTTCCCGAGCTCGTCTCTTGCAGAGGATCCACCATCCTGCACTGACGGCGCTGGGTTATCCTAGTCCAGGGGTTTTCCTAGCCCAGCGAACCTGAAGGGTTTACTTCTGGTGAAGTGGTTGTACCTTAACAATTTGGGGGCTCGTCCGGGATACATTTGGTGAGTAGTCTCTTTTTGCCTTTGTTCTGTACCCTAAGAACTGCTCGCTACTTGTATCCAAAACGTGATGGACTAGAGGGCTGTTCCAGTTAGGCAGTAGACTCTAAATGCCCTAGTTCTGTGACTTAAGAGCTGCTGACTGACTGATGTATATTGGACTAGAAGGCTGTTACAATTAGGTAATAGGTTAGTAAGTAGACTCTATGCAGGCTAAGATGAATATGTCCTTCTCTTTAGCACAAGGCATTGACGCTGCAAAGGAAGGCAGCTCTGTGGGTAGACTAGTTCCTGATGAGCACAAAAATCCAACCTGCAAAATGAAACCGATTCTTGTGGATCCGAAGTCATATTTGTGCCTCTTTGCGATAAGAGACATTTTCCCTGATGAAGAAATCACTTTTAGCTATGGAGAGATGAATTGGCCCCGGAGAGAAAAGGTATGTGAATGACTGTATTAGTATGAAATACAATACTTTTGCAGTCAACCTGACAAGTGTAGAAATGTCCCCACGCAGAAGGACAAGCGTGTAAAGTCCTGCTATACAAGAATCTACAGACATGCATGTTTAACTTGTGAAAATGAGCCTCATTTTAACTGGGCTGAGGAATGTGTGGCTGCTGTTGCAGACTTGCTGGAGTCAGAGGAGGCCCTTCGGGATCAGGGTTGAAAACCACTGCAGGCTATCATAGAAAAAGCTTAATTTCGAAGGATATGATTAAGTCACTTTCAGTGGCTAACTTACGGATAGTGTCATGTTTGGACAGCAGAACTTGTTAACTTGCAAACCGCAACAAAATGGTCTGAAGCTTTCACTTTGAAACAGTTCAAATACTTATTATGGGGCCATGCAACACATTTGCTGGAAGCCTTTTATTATTGTTTAGGTTTTATTTTCTATTCCTCCAAAACGCATCTTCTCTGAAAATAATGATGCATAGGATGTGTGACCTGCTGTATAAAGTTGTGTTCAGGTTTGTTCAAGAAAAGTGCATTGTTTATATCGTTTGGCCATGTTGGATTGGTCAGAAATAATTTGTGTGCAGTGTAATATATTTTTGTTAAGTAACAGTGTACAAGCAAACTCTCAGTTGAAAATAATTCCTTCTGAAGTTTTTTATTTTATTATTATTTATTTTTATGGTTGAGTTTTAAGGAGACACTTCTTAGTAGATTTGTGTTCAGTGCAGAACCTTGTAACTCCAATTTCGTAAAAAACAAACAAATGAAAAACAATATAGGCAGTCACAGTAACTTGTCAGCTTAAACTGGCTTGGTCAAGCTGCCTCCCTTCTTGAGCTTAAGTTGCTTGACTGGTATACTGGTTTTTCCAGTTTTTCCTCTTTTTTTTCTGGGAGCAACACAGGTGCTTTTGAGTGTTGCTCTATAGCCTGCGGGGGTGACTTCAGGATCTCTAGGTAGCATACTGTTTTAGGCAGGCTCCTTTTTGTGTTTTTCGAGAGACGCGGAGCGAGAGTGAAGTGGGTTTTTGTTATGGCCTGTTTTTGACTACACTATATCCCTACTTTGACAATAGACTCCTTCTTTGATGCATAGGTCTTTATTTCTGCCTGTGATTCTTTAACTTGAAATTTGTTTTTTATTCTTGGATTTGTCCTGTTTGGTGCTCTTTCATTTTTTTGCAAGGACTTTGTTTTATGTTTTTTTGTTGGAAGGATTTTTCTCTTCCATCTATTGGACTATTCTTGTTCGGATTTCCATCCGGATTCCAGAGGACCATTTACAAGAGACTGTTCCTGGTGCAGGGGTGAGACCAGTCCAATACTGAAGGATTTTATTCACTTTGTGAATCTCTGTTTTTGTTTTTGAAGAGACTTTGTCCTAAGCCACCGTTTACCTCTCTTGTTATGTTTTTTAAATATATTTTATGTTCTTTGTATATTCTCTACAGTGCTTAGTGTATGCTTAATGTATCTAAAGGTCTGTAGCTTGTACATATGTATATAAATACATTTGTGGTAAGGTACTTGGGGGGGCAATATACTATGGGATATCACCTTATCTGCTTCATTTGGCCTTATTTTCTATAACTCTGGCAATACTCCCTAAGTACCAGGAGATTGTTACAACAACCTTTGGCACTTAGAGATTTGTTTCAACTCAGCCTTCATTATTAATGTGAGCTTCCCTACCAGGAATAAGTAACTCTAAGTATAATAGAATAAAGTAAGACAATCAACTCAATTGTTGTTAAATTAGAGTCCTGCACTGGCACAGACTGGAAGGGCCAATAAAACCTTCTGTATTCGGCTGCTATTAGTTTTAAAGTTTATGGCCATTGTACAGTTGTGCCATGTTATTTCCAATTTCCAAGTGTGTCAGCGAGTCCTCTCTCTCTCTCTCTCAGCGCTCAGTGCCCTGCCCCTGGTGCAGCAGCTGCTGTGTGTGGTCCAGAGCAGCGGCTCTGCGGAGAGAGAGACGGACGACACTGACTTCAGACTGCTGTACCACGGTGAGCGGCTCACGGCGCCACGGCACTCAGCACCTCGGACTGCTGTTAGTACTGTCGTTGTTGTGTTGTGGAGAGTGGTGTCTCACAGCTGCGTGCTGCTCTGTGTGCAGTGGCTAACCTGGCTGTCAGGCTGAAGCCGTCCCACTCTGAGGCCCTGCAGCCTGCGCTCAACTCCCTGTACTGCAGCCTGGCTCTGTCCCCCGAGCCCTGCGCCAACAGAGGTGAGAGAGAGATGCAGAGATACTCAGAGACAGACACACAGACTGTTGGGGTAAAATTGCCCCCTGTGTATTGTATATACCCAGTGTATAATATTCTGCATGTTCGGAGAACAGAGTACAAGGATTTTTATATGACCTATATTATGTAGGCATAGTGATTATTTAACCTACTGTAACCATGTAACTCATTGTATTGTATTCTTATTGTAGGATTAGTTTAGACCAGACGCTGCAGATTTGACATTGACATATCTCACTGGAAATGTTGCCGTGGCTGGGGGGCTGAAACTTGTCAGTATTGAAAAAATAACATACTCGCGCATAACTGTGTTTCTGTGAAAGTCTAGACACTTGAACCCACGGCCGTCCCCTCGTCTCTATCTTGGAAATGTCAAACCACAAACTCCCTATATTTATATTATGTTTTGAGAAACAGCTCAGAGCTGACAACATAAACAATATACATGCTGCTCTTCAGACAAACCAGCAATAAGATAGCGTCCCACGTCATCTAGCGCTAGGCAAACCGTGCAGATATGTCAACCGAAACTGTCGAGTGTGTTAGGGGTTATGATATTGGACACATTCCATGTCTGTCTAGCAACTAGATCTGTATATGATATGTCCTGCCCCAGAACTCTGACTTCTGACATGTATAAAACTGTGTGGTGTTGCAAAAATAAACTGAAGACAAACGATATGGCATTGTGTTGGTGACTTTTTTGTTCCCGAGCTCGTCTCCTGCGGAGGATCCACCATCCTGCACTGACGGCGCTGGGTTATCCTAGTCCAGGGAACCTGAAGGGTTTACTTCTGGTGAAGTGGTTGTACCTTAACACAGACACGTGTCGTTTTGTCATAAGATGAGCTACAATCTCTACCTCTCTCCAGCCGTGTCCATGCTGCTGTGTAACATAGCTCTGATAGTGCTGCTGCTGTCCCCTGTGTATATGTATTGTGTCAGTGAAGGTATAAAGTGGTGTGTGTCAAGGCTTACTAGAAGTGTACTTAAGAAAGATAAGGTGAAGCCAAGGCTCGGGCCAGAAGCTAGTTTGAGGTGTGTTTGTTATTTGCCATGAGCATGTTGGAGACAGTGTGAAAGAGTATGAGTGAAGTGTGTGCTCCCTAATCCATGTATTGAGGCATGAAGTATGAATGGTGCATATAAATAAAGCTGTGTGTCGGCCACAAGAGCATCCCTCATGAGAATAGGTGTGTGTGTGTGTGTGTGTGTGTGTGTGTGTGTGTGTGTGTGTGTGTGTGTGTGTGTGTCTGTGTCTGTGTCTGTCTGAGGCTTTCCTGTTTGACTTTCATACGGTGGTATGTGATCATTGACAAAGATTTCAATCTCTTTAAGTCATTAACGTTAGCATAAAAAGTAATAATGGCGAACTCTGTTTGCAATATTGGTCTGTTGTAAACATTATTAGCTCATTATGACGTTATTTCGAAGCCCCAAACTGATCACACATCAGATGCGCCGCTATTGATCAACACTAAACCCACCAGAGCTGTGTTTTGTACGGCTTTGTAATACAACTCGTAACTGTGAAAGATTGCATAAGTCTGCTAATATATGTGCATACCGATGTATACACCCGTTTACACACTTTGTTGCGTACAGTTTATTTTAGTCGTGTTTTGTAGGCTGCATTTTGCTTGTATAGTCGTGTTTATGTATATGAGCTCGTTTAAAAACAAAAGAAATTCAAACAGTGTTCAATTTCCAATGTAAATGCTGTGTTTCTGCCCTGAAAATGTTGGCTGTGATGCTCATATGAAAAACTATGAAGTTTTATCCAACTCTGTTTCTCATTTTCGTCACACATCGCACATTATGCGGTGATTGTATGCAGTACGAAATGCCGGCGGTAGTGTGCAGTGAGAAAATAGCACTACCTTTTTATTGCGATGACAGCCGTGCCGTCTTTAGTTTGATCACAAGCTGCTGCTCATTGCGCTTCATCAAAGCACTGGCGATCAGTCCTGCAGTCTCTCTTTCCCAGAGCACTTCTCTGGGCTGTTTTTCACTCAGCTCGTCCCGGAGGAAACTGAGTTCATTTCAAATGGAGAATAACCCACTGGTTTAGAGCAATGCGAGCACTGCTTGCTCAAGGCAGACACACTGATCAGTTGGTATGTGCACTTCATGGCTAAACTTGATCGATAATGTCTTACTTCAGGCTAAGATCAATGTGTCCTTCTCTTTAGCACAAAGCATTGACGCTGCAAAGGAAGGCAGCTCTGTGGGTAGACTAGTTCCTGATGAGCACAAAAATCCAACCTGCAAAATGAAACCAATTCTTGTGGATCCGAAGCCACATTTGTGCCTCATTTTCCCTGATGAAGAAATCACTTTTAGCTATGGAGAGATGAATTGGCCCCGGAGAGAAAAGGTATGTGAATGACTGTATTAGTATGAAATACAATACTTTTGCAGTCAACCTGACAAGTGTAGAAATGTCCCCACGCAGCAGGACAAGCGTGTAAAGTCCTGCTATACAAGAATCTACAGACATGCATGTTTAACTTGTGAAAATGAGCCTCATTTTAACTGGGCTGAGGAATGTGTGGCTGCTGTTGCAGACTTGCTGGAGTCAGAGGAGGCCCTTCGGGATCAGGGTTGAAAACCACTGCAGGCTATCATAGAAAAAGCTTAATTTCGAAGGATGTTCTTCAGGGTATGATTAAGTCACTTTCAGTGGCTAATTTACGGATAGTGTCATGTTTGGACAGCAGAACTTGTTAACTTGCAAACCGCAACAAAATGGTCTGAAGCTTTCACTTTGAAACAGTTCAAATACTTATTATGGGGCCAAGCAACACATTTGCTGGAAGCCTTTTGTTATTGTTTAGGTTTTATTTTCTATTCCTCCAAAACGCATCTTCTCTGAAAATAATGATGCATAGGATGTGTGACCTGCTGTATAAAGTTGTGTTCAGGTTTGTTCAAGAAAAGTGCATTGTTTATATCGTTTGGCCATGTTGGATTGGTCAGAAATAATTTGTGTGCAGTGTAATATATTTTTGTTAAGTAACAGTGTACAAGCAAACTCTCAGTTGAAAATAATTCCTTCTGAAGTTTTTTATTTTATTATTATTTTATTTTTATGGTTGAGTTTTAAGGAGACACTTCTTAGTAGATTTGTGTTCAGTGCAGAACCTTGTAACTCCAATGTCATAAAAAACAAACAAATGAAAAACAATATAGGCAGTCACAGTAACTTGTCAGCTTAAACTGGCTTGGTCAAGCTGCCTCCCTTCTTGAGCTTAAGTTGCTTGACTGGTATACTGGTTTTTCCAGTTTTTCCTCTTTTTTTCTGGGAGCAACACAGGTGCTTTTGACTTGCGGGGGTGACTTCAGGATCTCTAGGTAGCACACTGTTTTAGGCAGGCTCCTTTTTGTGTTTTTCGAGAGACGCGGAGCGAGAGTGAAGTGGGTTTTTGTTATGGCCTGTTTTTGACTACACTATATCCCTACTTTGACAATAGACTCCTTCTTTGATGCATAGGTCTTTATTTCTGCCTGTGATTCTTTAACTTGAACTTTGTTTTTTATTCTTGGATTTGTCCTGTTTGGTGCTCTTTCATTTTTTTGCAAGGACTTTGTTTTATGTTTTTTTGTTGGAAGGATTTTTCTCTTCCATCTATTGGACTATTCTTGTTCGGATTTCCATCCGGATTCCAGAGGACCATTTACAAGAGACTGTTCCTGGTGCAGGGGTGAGACCAGTCCAATACTGAAGGATTTTATTCACTTTGTGAATCTCTGTTTTTGTTTTTGAAGAGACTTTGTCCTAAGCCACCGTTTACCTCTCTTGTTATGTTTTTTAAATATATTTTATGTTCTTTGTATATTCTCTACAGTGCTTAGTGTATGCTTCATGTATCTAAAGGTCTGTAGCTTGTACATATGTATATAAATACATTTGTGGTAAGGTACTTGGGGGGGCAATATACTATGGGATATCACCTTATCTGCTTCATTTGGCCTTATTTTCTATAACTCTGGCAATACTCCCTAAGTACCAGGAGATTGTTACAACAACCTTTGGCACTTAGAGATTTGTTTCAACTCAGCCTTCATTATTAATGTGAGCTTCCCTACCAGGAATAAGTAACTCTAAGTATAATAAAATAAAGTAAGACAATCAACTCAATTGTTGTTAAATTAGAGTCCTGCACTGGCACAGACTGGAAGGGCCAATAAAACCTTCTGTATTCGGCTGCTATTAGTTTTAAAGTTTATGGCCATTGTACAGTTGTGCCATGTTATTTCCAATTTCCAAGTGTGTCAGCGAGTCCTCTCTCTCTCTCTCTCTCTCTCTCTCTCAGCGCTCAGTGCCCTGCCCCTGGTGCAGCAGCTGCTGTGTGTGGTCCAGAGCAGCGGCTCTGCGGAGAGAGAGACGGACGACACTGACTTCAGCCTGCTGTACCACGGTGAGCGGCTCACGGCACCACGGCACTCAGCACCTCGGACTGCTGTTAGTACTGTCGTTGTTGTGTTGTGGAGAGTGGTGTCTCACAGCTGCGTGCTGCTCTGTGTGCAGTGGCTAACCTGGCTGTCAGGCTGAAGCCGTCCCACTCTGAGGCCCTGCAGCCTGCGCTCAACTCCCTCTACTGCAGCCTGGCTCTGTCCCCCGAGCCCTGCGCCAACAGAGGTGAGAGAGAGATGCAGAGATACTCAGAGAGATGCACACAGACACACAGACTGTTGGGGTAAAATTGCCCCCTGTGTATTGTATATACCCAGTGTATAATACTCTGCATGTTGGGAGAACAGAGTACAAGGATTTTTATATGACCTATATTATGTAGGCATAGTGATTATTTAACCTACTGTAACCATGTAACTCATTGTATTGTATTCTTATTGTAGGATTAGTTTAGACCAGACGCTGCAGATTTGACATTGACATATCTCACTGGAAATGTTGCCGTGGCCGGGGGGCTGAAACTTGTCAGTATTGAAAAAATAACATACTCGCGCATAACTGTGTTTCTGTGAAAGTCTAGACACTTGAACCCACGGCCGTCCCCTCGTCTCTATCTTGGAAATGTCAAACCACAAACTCCCTATATTTATATTATGTTTTGAGGAACAGCTCAGAGCTGACAACATAAACAATATACATGCTGCTCTTCAGACAAACCAGCAATAAGATAGCGTCCCACGTCATCTAGCGCTAGGCAAACCGTGCAGATATGTCAACCGAAACTGTCGAGTGTGTTAGGGGTCATGATATTGGACACATTCCATGTCTGCCTAGCAACTAGATCTGTATATGATATGTCCTGCCCCGCAACTCTGACTTCTGACATGTATAAAACTGTGTGGTGTTGCAAAAATAAACTGAAGACAAACGATCTGGCATTGTGTTGGTGACTTTTTTGTTCCCGAGCTCGTCTCCTTCGGAGGATCCACCATCCTGCACTGACGGCGCTGGGTTATCCTAGTCCAGGGGTTTTCCTAGCCCAGCGAACCTGAAGGGTTTACTTCTGGTGAAGTGGTTGTACCTTAACAATTTGGGGGCTCGTCCGGGATACATTTGGTGAGTAGTCTCTTTTTGCCTTTGTTCTGTACCCTAAGAACTGCTCGCTACTTGTATCCAAAACGTGATGGACTAGAGGGCTGTTCCAGTTAGGCAGTAGACTCTAAATGCCCTAGTTCTGTGACTTAAGAGCTGCTGACTGACTGATGTATATTGGACTAGAAGGCTGTTACAATTAGGTAATAGGTTAGTAAGTAGACTCTATGCAGGCTAAGATGAATATGTCCTTCTCTTTAGCACAAAGCATTGACGCTGCAAAGGAAGGCAGCTCTGTGGGTAGACTAGTTCCTGATGAGCACAAAAATCCAACCTGCAAAATGAAACCAATTCTTGTGGATCCGAAGCCACATTTGTGCCTCTTTGCGATAAGAGACATTTTCCCTGATGAAGAAATCACTTTTAGCTATGGAGAGATGAATTGGCCCCGGAGAGAAAAGGTATGTGAATGACTGTATTAGTATGAAATACAATACTTTTGCAGTCAACCTGACAAGTGTAGAAATGTCCCCACGCAGCAGGACAAGCGTGTAAA
Source organism: Amia ocellicauda (assembly GCF_036373705.1). NCBI lineage: Eukaryota > Metazoa > Chordata > Actinopteri > Amiiformes > Amiidae > Amia > Amia ocellicauda. The sequence goes on from NC_089868.1 coordinate 3,959,973, forward strand.
GTCCTGCTATACAAGAATCTACAGACATGCATGTTTAACTTGTGAAAATGAGCCTCATTTTAACTGGGCTGAGGAATGTATGGCTGCTGTTGCAGACTTGCTGGAGTCAGAGGAGGCCCTTCGGGATCAGGGTTGAAAACCACTGCAGGCTATCATAGAAAAAGCTTAATTTCGAAGGATGTTCTTCAGGGTATGATTAAGTCACTTTCAGTGGCTAACTTACGGATAGTGTCATGTTTGGACAGCAGAACTTGTTAACTTGCAAACCGCAACAAAATGTTCTGAAGCTTTCACTTTGAAACAGTTCAAATACTTATTATGGGGCCAAGCAACACATTTGCTGGAAGCCTTTTGTTATTGTTTAGGTTTTATTTTCTATTCCTCCAAAACGCATCTTCTCTGAAAATAATGATGCATAGGATGTGTGACCTGCTGTATAAAGTTGTGTTCAGGTTTGTTCAAGAAAAGTGCATTGTTTATATCGTTTGGCCATGTTGGATTGGTCAGAAATAATTTGTGTGCAGTGTAATATATTTTTGTTAAGTAACAGTGTACAAGCAAACTCTCAGTTGAAAATAATTCCTTCTGAAGTTTTTTATTTTATTATTATTTTATTTTTATGGTTGAGTTTTAAGGAGACACTTCTTAGTAGATTTGTGTTCAGTGCAGAACCTTGTAACTCCAATGTCATAAAAAACAAACAAATGAAAAACAATATAGGCAGTCACAGTAACTTGTCAGCTTAAACTGGCTTGGTCAAGCTGCCTCCCTTCTTGAGCTTAAGTTGCTTGACTGGTATACTGGTTTTTCCAGTTTTTCCTCTTTTTTTTCTGGGAGCAACACAGGTGCTTTTGAGTTGCGGGGGTGACTTCAGGATCTCTAGGTAGCACACTGTTTTAGGCAGGCTCCTTTTTGTGTTTTGCGAGAGTGAAGTGGGTTTTTGTTATGGCCTGTTTTTGACTACACTATATCCCTACTTTGACAATAGACTCCTTCTTTGATGCATAGGTCTTTATTTCTGCCTGTGATTCTTTAACTTGAACTTTGTTTTTTATTCTTGGATTTGTCCTGTTTGGTGCTCTTTCATTTTTTTGCAAGGACTTTGTTTTATGGTTTTTTGTTGGAAGGATTTTTCTCTTCCATCTATTGGACTATTCTTGTTCGGATTTCCATCCGGATTCCAGAGGACCATTTACAAGAGACTGTTCCTGGTGCAGGGGTGAGACCAGTCCAATACTGAAGGATTTTATTCACTTTGTGAATCTCTGTTTTTGTTTTTGAAGAGACTTTGTCCTAAGCCACCGTTTACCTCTCTTGTTATGTTTTTTAAATATATTTTATGTTCTTTGTATATTCTCTACAGTGCTTCAGTGTATGTTTAATGTATCTAAAGGTCTGTAGCTTGTACATATGTATATAAATACATTTGTGGTAAGGTACTTGGGGGGGCAATATACTATGGGATATCACCTTATCTGCTTCATTTGGCCTTATTTTCTATAACTCTGGCAATACTCCCTAAGTACCAGGAGATTGTTACAACAACCTTTGGCACTTAGAGATTTGTTTCAACTCAGCCTTCATTATTAATGTGAGCTTCCCTACCAGGAATAAGTAACTCTAAGTATAATAGAATAAAGTAAGACAATCAACTCAATTGTTGTTAAATTAGAGTCCTGCACTGGCACAGACTGGAAGGGCCAATAAAACCTTCTGTATTCGGCTGCTATTAGTTTTAAAGTTTATGGCCATTGTACAGTTGTGCCATGTTATTTCCAATTTCCAAGTGTGTCAGCGAGTCCTCTCTCTCTCTCTCTCTCTCTCTCTCTCTCTCTCTCTCTCTCTGTCTCTCAGCACTCAGTGCCCTGCCCCTGGTGCAGCAGCTGCTGTGTGTGGTCCAGAGCAGCGGCTCTGCGGAGAGAGAGACGGACGACACTGACTTCAGACTGCTGTACCACGGTGAGCGGCTCACGGCGCCACGGCACTCAGCACCTCGGACTGCTGTTAGTACTGTCGTTGTTGTGTTGTGGAGAGTGGTGTCTCACAGCTGCGTGCTGCTCTGTGTGCAGTGGCTAACCTGGCTGTCAGGCTGAAGCCGTCCCACTCTGAGGCCCTGCAGCCTGCGCTCAACTCCCTGTACTGCAGCCTGGCTCTGTCTCCCGAGCCCTGCGCCAACAGAGGTGAGAGAGAGATGCAGAGATACTCAGAGAGATGCACACAGACACACAGACTGTTGGGGTAAAATTGCCCCCTGTGTATTGTATATACCCAGTGTATAATACTCTGCATGTTGGGAGAACAGAGTACAAGGATTTTTATATGACCTATATTATGTAGGCATAGTGATTATTTAACCTACTGTAACCATGTAACTCATTGTATTGTATTCTTATTGTAGGATTAGTTTAGACCAGACGCTGCAGATTTGACATTGACATATCTCACTGGAAATGTTGCCGTGGCCGGGGGGCTGAAACTTGTCAGTATTGAAAAAATAACATACTCGCGCATAACTGTGTTTCTGTGAAAGTCTAGAGACTTGAACCCACGGCCGTCCCCTCGTCTCTATCTTGGAAATGTCAAACCACAAACTCCCTATATTTATATTATGTTTTGAGGAACAGCTCAGAGCTGACAACATAAACAATATACATGCTGCTCTTCAGACAAACCAGCAATAAGATAGCGTCCCACGTCATCTAGCGCTAGGCAAACCGTGCAGATATGTCAACCGAAACTGTCGAGTGTGTTAGGGGTTATGATATTGGACACATTCCATGTCTGCCTAGCAACTAGATCTGTATATGATATGTCCTGCCCCGCAACTCTGACTTCTGACATGTATAAAACTGTGTGGTGTTGCAAAAATAAACTGAAGACAAACGATCTGGCATTGTGTTGGTGACTTTTTTGTTCCCGAGCTCGTCTCTTGCAGAGGATCCACCATCCTGCACTGACGGCGCTGGGTTATCCTAGTCCAGGGGTTTTCCTAGCCCAGCGAACCTGAAGGGTTTACTTCTGGTGAAGTGGTTGTACCTTAACAATTTGGGGGCTCGTCCGGGATACATTTGGTGAGTAGTCTCTTTTTGCCTTTGTTCTGTACCCTAAGAACTGCTCGCTACTTGTATCCAAAACGTGATGGACTAGAGGGCTGTTCCAGTTAGGCAGTAGACTCTAAATGCCCTAGTTCTGTGACTTAAGAGCTGCTGACTGACTGATGTATATTGGACTAGAAGGCTGTTACAATTAGGTAATAGGTTAGTAAGTAGACTCTATGCAGGCTAAGATGAATATGTCCTTCTCTTTAGCACAAGGCATTGACGCTGCAAAGGAAGGCAGCTCTGTGGGTAGACTAGTTCCTGATGAGCACAAAAATCCAACCTGCAAAATGAAACCGATTCTTGTGGATCCGAAGTCATATTTGTGCCTCTTTGCGATAAGAGACATTTTCCCTGATGAAGAAATCACTTTTAGCTATGGAGAGATGAATTGGCCCCGGAGAGAAAAGGTATGTGAATGACTGTATTAGTATGAAATACAATACTTTTGCAGTCAACCTGACAAGTGTAGAAATGTCCCCACGCAGAAGGACAAGCGTGTAAAGTCCTGCTATACAAGAATCTACAGACATGCATGTTTAACTTGTGAAAATGAGCCTCATTTTAACTGGGCTGAGGAATGTGTGGCTGCTGTTGCAGACTTGCTGGAGTCAGAGGAGGCCCTTCGGGATCAGGGTTGAAAACCACTGCAGGCTATCATAGAAAAAGCTTAATTTCGAAGGATATGATTAAGTCACTTTCAGTGGCTAACTTACGGATAGTGTCATGTTTGGACAGCAGAACTTGTTAACTTGCAAACCGCAACAAAATGGTCTGAAGCTTTCACTTTGAAACAGTTCAAATACTTATTATGGGGCCATGCAACACATTTGCTGGAAGCCTTTTATTATTGTTTAGGTTTTATTTTCTATTCCTCCAAAACGCATCTTCTCTGAAAATAATGATGCATAGGATGTGTGACCTGCTGTATAAAGTTGTGTTCAGGTTTGTTCAAGAAAAGTGCATTGTTTATATCGTTTGGCCATGTTGGATTGGTCAGAAATAATTTGTGTGCAGTGTAATATATTTTTGTTAAGTAACAGTGTACAAGCAAACTCTCAGTTGAAAATAATTCCTTCTGAAGTTTTTTATTTTATTATTATTTATTTTTATGGTTGAGTTTTAAGGAGACACTTCTTAGTAGATTTGTGTTCAGTGCAGAACCTTGTAACTCCAATTTCGTAAAAAACAAACAAATGAAAAACAATATAGGCAGTCACAGTAACTTGTCAGCTTAAACTGGCTTGGTCAAGCTGCCTCCCTTCTTGAGCTTAAGTTGCTTGACTGGTATACTGGTTTTTCCAGTTTTTCCTCTTTTTTTTCTGGGAGCAACACAGGTGCTTTTGAGTGTTGCTCTATAGCCTGCGGGGGTGACTTCAGGATCTCTAGGTAGCATACTGTTTTAGGCAGGCTCCTTTTTGTGTTTTTCGAGAGACGCGGAGCGAGAGTGAAGTGGGTTTTTGTTATGGCCTGTTTTTGACTACACTATATCCCTACTTTGACAATAGACTCCTTCTTTGATGCATAGGTCTTTATTTCTGCCTGTGATTCTTTAACTTGAAATTTGTTTTTTATTCTTGGATTTGTCCTGTTTGGTGCTCTTTCATTTTTTTGCAAGGACTTTGTTTTATGTTTTTTTGTTGGAAGGATTTTTCTCTTCCATCTATTGGACTATTCTTGTTCGGATTTCCATCCGGATTCCAGAGGACCATTTACAAGAGACTGTTCCTGGTGCAGGGGTGAGACCAGTCCAATACTGAAGGATTTTATTCACTTTGTGAATCTCTGTTTTTGTTTTTGAAGAGACTTTGTCCTAAGCCACCGTTTACCTCTCTTGTTATGTTTTTTAAATATATTTTATGTTCTTTGTATATTCTCTACAGTGCTTAGTGTATGCTTAATGTATCTAAAGGTCTGTAGCTTGTACATATGTATATAAATACATTTGTGGTAAGGTACTTGGGGGGGCAATATACTATGGGATATCACCTTATCTGCTTCATTTGGCCTTATTTTCTATAACTCTGGCAATACTCCCTAAGTACCAGGAGATTGTTACAACAACCTTTGGCACTTAGAGATTTGTTTCAACTCAGCCTTCATTATTAATGTGAGCTTCCCTACCAGGAATAAGTAACTCTAAGTATAATAGAATAAAGTAAGACAATCAACTCAATTGTTGTTAAATTAGAGTCCTGCACTGGCACAGACTGGAAGGGCCAATAAAACCTTCTGTATTCGGCTGCTATTAGTTTTAAAGTTTATGGCCATTGTACAGTTGTGCCATGTTATTTCCAATTTCCAAGTGTGTCAGCGAGTCCTCTCTCTCTCTCTCTCAGCGCTCAGTGCCCTGCCCCTGGTGCAGCAGCTGCTGTGTGTGGTCCAGAGCAGCGGCTCTGCGGAGAGAGAGACGGACGACACTGACTTCAGACTGCTGTACCACGGTGAGCGGCTCACGGCGCCACGGCACTCAGCACCTCGGACTGCTGTTAGTACTGTCGTTGTTGTGTTGTGGAGAGTGGTGTCTCACAGCTGCGTGCTGCTCTGTGTGCAGTGGCTAACCTGGCTGTCAGGCTGAAGCCGTCCCACTCTGAGGCCCTGCAGCCTGCGCTCAACTCCCTGTACTGCAGCCTGGCTCTGTCCCCCGAGCCCTGCGCCAACAGAGGTGAGAGAGAGATGCAGAGATACTCAGAGACAGACACACAGACTGTTGGGGTAAAATTGCCCCCTGTGTATTGTATATACCCAGTGTATAATATTCTGCATGTTCGGAGAACAGAGTACAAGGATTTTTATATGACCTATATTATGTAGGCATAGTGATTATTTAACCTACTGTAACCATGTAACTCATTGTATTGTATTCTTATTGTAGGATTAGTTTAGACCAGACGCTGCAGATTTGACATTGACATATCTCACTGGAAATGTTGCCGTGGCTGGGGGGCTGAAACTTGTCAGTATTGAAAAAATAACATACTCGCGCATAACTGTGTTTCTGTGAAAGTCTAGACACTTGAACCCACGGCCGTCCCCTCGTCTCTATCTTGGAAATGTCAAACCACAAACTCCCTATATTTATATTATGTTTTGAGAAACAGCTCAGAGCTGACAACATAAACAATATACATGCTGCTCTTCAGACAAACCAGCAATAAGATAGCGTCCCACGTCATCTAGCGCTAGGCAAACCGTGCAGATATGTCAACCGAAACTGTCGAGTGTGTTAGGGGTTATGATATTGGACACATTCCATGTCTGTCTAGCAACTAGATCTGTATATGATATGTCCTGCCCCAGAACTCTGACTTCTGACATGTATAAAACTGTGTGGTGTTGCAAAAATAAACTGAAGACAAACGATATGGCATTGTGTTGGTGACTTTTTTGTTCCCGAGCTCGTCTCCTGCGGAGGATCCACCATCCTGCACTGACGGCGCTGGGTTATCCTAGTCCAGGGAACCTGAAGGGTTTACTTCTGGTGAAGTGGTTGTACCTTAACACAGACACGTGTCGTTTTGTCATAAGATGAGCTACAATCTCTACCTCTCTCCAGCCGTGTCCATGCTGCTGTGTAACATAGCTCTGATAGTGCTGCTGCTGTCCCCTGTGTATATGTATTGTGTCAGTGAAGGTATAAAGTGGTGTGTGTCAAGGCTTACTAGAAGTGTACTTAAGAAAGATAAGGTGAAGCCAAGGCTCGGGCCAGAAGCTAGTTTGAGGTGTGTTTGTTATTTGCCATGAGCATGTTGGAGACAGTGTGAAAGAGTATGAGTGAAGTGTGTGCTCCCTAATCCATGTATTGAGGCATGAAGTATGAATGGTGCATATAAATAAAGCTGTGTGTCGGCCACAAGAGCATCCCTCATGAGAATAGGGTGTGTGTGTGTGTGTGTGTGTGTGTGTGTGTGTGTGTGTGTGTGTGTGTGTGTGTGTCTGTGTCTGTGTCTGTCTGAGGCTTTCCTGTTTGACTTTCATACGGTGGTATGTGATCATTGACAAAGATTTCAATCTCTTTAAGTCATTAACGTTAGCATAAAAAGTAATAATGGCGAACTCTGTTTGCAATATTGGTCTGTTGTAAACATTATTAGCTCATTATGACGTTATTTCGAAGCCCCAAACTGATCACACATCAGATGCGCCGCTATTGATCAACACTAAACCCACCAGAGCTGTGTTTTGTACGGCTTTGTAATACAACTCGTAATTGTGAAAGATTGCATAAGTCTGCTAATATATGTGCATACCGATGTATACACCCGTTTACACACTTTGTTGCGTACAGTTTATTTTAGTCGTGTTTTGTAGGCTGCATTTTGCTTGTATAATCGTGTTTATGTATATGAGCTCGTTTAAAAACAAAATAAATTCAAACAGTGTTCAATTTCCAATGTAAATGCTGTGTTTCTGCCCTGAAAATGTTGGCTGTGATGCTCATATGAAAAACTATGAAGTTTTATCCAACTCTGTTTCTCATTTTCGTCACACATCGCACATTATGCGGTGATTGTATGCAGTACGAAATGCCGGCGGTAGTGTGCAGTGAGAAAATAGCACTACCTTTTTATTGCGATGACAGCCGTGCCGTCTTTAGTTTGATCACAAGCTGCTGCTCATTGCGCTTCATCAAAGCACTGGCGATCAGTCCTGCAGTCTCTCTTTCCCAGAGCACTTCTCTGGGCTGTTTTTCACTCAGCTCGTCCCGGAGGAAACTGAGTTCATTTCAAATGGAGAATAACCCACTGGTTTAGAGCAATGCGAGCACTGCTTGCTCAAGGCAGACACACTGATCAGTTGGTATGTGCACTTCATGGCTAAACTTGATCGATAATGTCTTACTTCAGGCTAAGATCAATGTGTCCTTCTCTTTAGCACAAAGCATTGACGCTGCAAAGGAAGGCAGCTCTGTGGGTAGACTAGTTCCTGATGAGCACAAAAATCCAACCTGCAAAATGAAACCAATTCTTGTGGATCCGAAGCCACATTTGTGCCTCTTTGCGATAAGAGACAATTTCCCTGTTGAAGAAATCACTTTTAGCTACGGAGAGATGAATTGGCCCCGGAGAGAAAAGGTATGTGAATGACTGTATTAGTATGAAATACAATACTTTTGCAGTCAACCTGACAAGTGTAGAAATGTCCCCACGCAGCAGGACAAGCGTGTAAAGTCCTGCTATACAAGAATCTACAGACATGCATGTTTAACTTGTGAAAATGAGCCTCATTTTAACTGGGCTGAGGAATGTGTGGCTGCTGTTGCAGACTTGCTGGAGTCAGAGGAGGCCCTTCGGGATCAGGGTTGAAAACCACTGCAGGCTATCATAGAAAAAGCTTAATTTCGAAGGATGTTCTTCAGGGTATGATTAAGTCACTTTGAGTGGCTAACTTACGGATAGTGTCATGTTTGGACAGCAGAACTTGTTAACTTGCAAACCGCAACAAAATGGTCTGAAGCTTTCACTTTGAAACAGTTCAAATACTTATTATGGGGCCAAGCAACACATTTGCTGGAAGCCTTTTGTTATTGTTTAGATTTTATTTTCTATTCCTCCAAAACGCATCTTCTCTGAAAATAATGATGCATAGGATGTGTGACCTGCTGTATAAAGTTGTGTTCAGGTTTGTTCAAGAAAAGTGCATTGTTTATATCGTTTGGCCATGTTGGATTGGTCAGAAATAATTTGTGTGCAGTGTAATATATTTTTGTTAAGTAACAGTGTACAAGCAAACTCTCAGTTGAAAATAATTCCTTCTGAAGTTTTTTATTTTATTATTATTTTATTTTTATGGTTGAGTTTTAAGGAGACACTTCTTAGTAGATTTGTGTTCAGTGCAGAACCTTGTAACTCGAATTTCGTAAAAAACAAACGAAAAACAATATAGGCAGTCACAGTAACTTGTCAGCTTAAACTGGCTTGGTCAAGCTGCCTCCCTTCTTGAGCTTAAGTTGCTTGACTGGTATACTGGTTTTTCCAGTTTTTCCTCTTTTTTTTCTGGGAGCAACACAGGTGCTTTTGACTTGCGGGGGTGACTTCAGGATCTCTAGGTAGCACACTGTTTTAGGCAGGCTCCTTTTTGTGTTTTTCGAGAGACGCAGAGCGAGAGTGAAGTGGGTTTTTGTTATGGCCTGTTTTTGACTACACTATATCCCTACTTTGACAATAGACTCCTTCTTTGATGCATAGGTCTTTATTTCTGCCTGTGATTCTTTAACTTGAACTTTGTTTTTTATTCTTGGATTTGTCCTGTTTGGTGCTCTTTCATTTTTTTGCAAGGACTTTGTTTTATGGTTTTTTGTTGGAAGGATTTTTCTCTTCCATCTATTGGACTATTCTTGTTCGGATTTCCATCCGGATTCCAGAGGACCATTTACAAGAGACTGTTCCTGGTGCAGGGGTGAGACCAGTCCAATACTGAAGGATTTTATTCACTTTGTGAATCTCTGTTTTTGTTTTTGAAGAGACTTTGTCCTAAGCCACCGTTTACCTCTCTTGTTATGTTTTTTAAATATATTTTATGTTCTTTGTATATTCTCTACAGTGCTTAGTGTATGCTTAATGTATCTAAAGGTCTGTAGCTTGTACATATGTATATAAATACATTTGTGGTAAGGTACTTGGGGGGGCAATATACTATGGGATATCACCTTATCTGCTTCATTTGGCCTTATTTTCTATAACTCTGGCAATACTCCCTAAGTACCAGGAGATTGTTACAACAACCTTTGGCACTTAGAGATTTGTTTCAACTCAGCCTTCATTATTAATGTGAGCTTCCCTACCAGGAATAAGTAACTCTAAGTATAATAGAATAAAGTAAGACAATCAACTCAATTGTTGTTAAATTAGAGTCCTGCACTGGCACAGACTGGAAGGGCCAATAAAACCTTCTGTATTCGGCTGCTATTAGTTTTAAAGTTTATGGCCATTGTACAGTTGTGCCATGTTATTTCCAATTTCCAAGTGTGTCAGCGAGTCCTCTCTCTCTCTCTCTCAGCGCTCAGTGCCCTGCCCCTGGTGCAGCAGCTGCTGTGTGTGGTCCAGAGCAGCGGCTCTGCGGAGAGAGAGACGGACGACACTGACTTCAGACTGCTGTACCACGGTGAGCGGCTCACGGCGCCACGGCACTCAGCACCTCGGACTGCTGTTAGTACTGTCGTTGTTGTGTTATGGAGAGTGGTGTCTCACAGCTGCGTGCTGCTCTGTGTGCAGTGGCTAACCTGGCTGTCAGGCTGAAGCCGTCCCACTCTGAGGCCCTGCAGCCTGCGCTCAACTCCCTGTACTGCAGCCTGGCTCTGACCCCCGAGCCCTGCGCCAACAGAGGTGAGAGAGAGATGCAGAGATACTCAGAGAGATGCACACAGACACACAGACTGTTGGGGTAAAATTGCCCCCTGTGTATTGTATATACCCAGTGTATAATACTCTGCATGTTGGGAGAACAGAGTACAAGGATTTTTATATGACCTATATTATGTAGGCATAGTGATTATTTAACCTACTGTAACCATGTAACTCATTGTATTGTATTCTTATTGTAGGATTAGTTTAGACCAGACGCTGCAGATTTGACATTGACATATCTCACTGGAAATGTTGCCGTGGCCGGGGGGCTGAAACTTGTCAGTATTGAAAAAATAACATACTCGCGCATAACTGTGTTTCTGTGAAAGTCTAGACACTTGAACCCACGGCCGTCCCCTCGTCTCTATCTTGGAAATGTCAAACCACAAACTCCCTATATTTATATTATGTTTTGAGGAACAGCTCAGAGCTGACAACATAAACAATATACATGCTGCTCTTCAGACAAACCAGCAATAAGATAGCGTCCCACGTCATCTAGCGCTAGGCAAACCGTGCAGATATGTCAACCGAAACTGTCGAGTGTGTTAGGGGTTATGATATTGGACACATTCCATGTCTGCCTAGCAACTAGATCTGTATATGATATGTCCTGCCCCGCAACTCTGACTTCTGACATGTATAAAACTGTGTGGTGTTGCAAAAATAAACTGAAGACAAACGATCTGGCATTGTGTTGGTGACTTTTTTGTTCCCGAGCTCGTCTCCTGCGGAGGATCCACCATCCTGCACTGACGGCGCTGGGTTATCCTAGTCCAGGGAACCTGAAGGGTTTACTTCTGGTGAAGTGGTTGTACCTTAACACAGACACGTGTCCTTTTGTCATAAGATGAGCTACAATCTCTACCTCTCTCCAGCCGTGTCCATGCTGCTGTGTAACATAGCTCTGATAGTGCTGCTGCTGTCCCCTGTGTATATGTATTGTGTCAGTGAAGGTATAAAGTGGTGTGTGTCAAGGCTTACGAGAAGTGTACTTAAGAAAGATAAGGTGAAGCCAAGGCTCGGGCCAGAAGGTAGTTTGAGGTGTGTTTGTTATTTGCCATGAGCATGTTGGAGACAGTGTGAAAGAGTATGAGTGAAGTGTGTGCTCCCTAATCCATGTATTGAGGCATGAAGTATGAATGGTGCATAAGAATAAAGCTGCATGTCGGCCACAAGAGCGTCCCTCATGAGAATAGGGTGTGTTGTGATTGAGTTTGCTAGTGTTGTTAGCTGTGATGTATTTTTCCAAAAACAGAAGGGTCACTAACAGCCCAGCCTTTTGCAGTGCATGGGCCGGTCCCCTTCCGGGCTGGCTGGCCTTATATGGTATAGAGAGCAAGCTCCTCCACTACTACTCTCCCCAGTAGTGGACAGCGACACGGGCTTCTATTTATGTGACGTAATACCGCTTGACATTGGAATAAGGGTGGGGTGTCGTTTCCCATACTCCTTTGCAACTATTTGCACCAGAGAAGCGCACTTGGGTTCTGGGTCTCTTGCCCCTCACATTCACACGAGGAATCCTAGGAACAAAACATGTCATACCGTCTCTTTCATCTCATGTGTAGACATTGGAAACGTACGTGTTTGCTTCATTGTCCTAGAATCCTTTGCGCCACCGTATGCAAATTTATGGGCCCATGATTGGCTCCCTGACATTACCCACCCCGCGACTGTTGCAGCGCACAACAGTGACCACCAGGGGGAGCCCCATCAAAGCTCCATAATGTGTGTGTGTGTGTGTGTGTGTGTGTGTGTGTCTGTGTGTCTGTGTCTGTCTGAGGCTTTCCTGTTTGACTTTCATACGGTGGTATGTGATCATTGACAAAGATTTCAATCTCTTTAAGTCATTAACGTTAGCATAAAAAGTAATAATGGCGAACTCTGTTTGCAATATTGGTCTGTTGTAAACATTATTAGCTCATTATGACGTTATTTCGAAGCCCCAAACTGATCACACATCAGATGCGCCGCTATTGATCAACACTAAACCCACCAGAGCTGTGTTTTGTACGGCTTTGTAATACAACTCGTAATTGTGAAAGATTGCATAAGTCTGCTAATATATGTGCATACCGATGTATACACCCGTTTACACACTTTGTTGCGTACAGTTTATTTTAGTCGTGTTTTGTAGGCTGCATTTTGCTTGTATAGTCGTGTTTATGTATATGAGCTCGTTTAAAAACAAAATAAATTCAAACAGTGTTCAATTTCCAATGTAAATGCTGTGTTTCTGCCCTGAAAATGTTGGCTGTGATGCTCATATGAAAAACTATGAAGTTTTATCCAACTCTGTTTCTCATTTTCGTCACACATCGCACATTATGCGGTGATTGTATGCAGTACGAAATGCCGGCGGTAGTGTGCAGTGAGAAAATAGCACTACCTTTTTATTGCGATGACAGCCGTGCCGTCTTTAGTTTGATCACAAGCTGCTGCTCATTGCGCTTCATCAAAGCACTGGCGATCAGTCCTGCAGTCTCTCTTTCCCAGAGCACTTCTCTGGGCTGTTTTTCACTCAGCTCGTCCCGGAGGAAACTGAGTTCATTTCAAATGGAGAATAACCCACTGGTTTAGAGCAATGCGAGCACTGCTTGCTCAAGGCAGACACACTGATCAGTTGGTATGTGCACTTCATGGCTAAACTTGATCGATAATGTCTTACTTCAGGCTAAGATCAATGTGTCCTTCTCTTTAGCACAAAGCATTGACGCTGCAAAGGAAGGCAGCTCTGTGGGTAGACTAGTTCCTGATGAGCACAAAAATCCAACCTGCAAAATGAAACCAATTCTTGTGGATCCGAAGCCACATTTGTGCCTCATTTTCCCTGATGAAGAAATCACTTTTAGCTATGGAGAGATGAATTGGCCCCGGAGAGAAAAGGTATGTGAATGACTGTATTAGTATGAAATACAATACTTTTGCAGTCAACCTGACAAGTGTAGAAATGTCCCCACGCAGCAGGACAAGCGTGTAAAGTCCTGCTATACAAGAATCTACAGACATGCATGTTTAACTTGTGAAAATGAGCCTCATTTTAACTGGGCTGAGGAATGTGTGGCTGCTGTTGCAGACTTGCTGGAGTCAGAGGAGGCCCTTCGGGATCAGGGTTGAAAACCACTGCAGGCTATCATAGAAAAAGCTTAATTTCGAAGGATATGATTAAGTCACTTTCAGTGGCTAACTTACGGATAGTGTCATGTTTGGACAGCAGAACTTGTTAACTTGCAAACTGCAACAAAATGGTCTGAAGCTTTCACTTTGAAACAGTTCAAATACTTATTATGGGGCCAAGCAACACATTTGCTGGAAGCCCTTTGTTATTGTTTAGGTTTAATTTTCTATTCCTCCAAAACGCATCTTCTCTGAAAATAATGATGCATAGGATGTGTGACCTGCTGTATAAAGTTGTGTTCAGGTTTGTTCAAGAAAAGTGCATTGTTTATATCGTTTGGCCATGTTGGATTGGTCAGAAATAATTTGTGTGCAGTGTAATATATTTTTGTTAAGTAACAGTGTACAAGCAAACTCTCAGTTGAAAATAATTCCTTCTGAAGTTTTTTATTTTATTATTATTTTATTTTTATGGTTGAGTTTTAAGGAGACACTTCTTAGTAGATTTGTGTTCAGTGCAGAATCTTGTAACTCCAATGTCATAAAAAACAAACAAATGAAAAACAATATAGGCAGTCACAGTAACTTGTCAGCTTAAACTGGCTTGGTCAAGCTGCCTCCCTTCTTGAGCTTAAGTTACTTGACTGGTATACTGGTTTTTCCAGTTTTTCCTCTTTTTTTTCTGGGAGCAACACAGGTGCTTTTGAGTTGCGGGGGTGACTTCAGGATCTCTAGGTAGCACACTGTTTTAGGCAGGCTCCTTTTTGTGTTTTTAGAGAGACGCAGAGCGAGAGTGAAGTGGGTTTTTGTTATGGCCTGTTTTTGACTACACTATATCCCTACTTTGACAATAGACTCCTTCTTTGATGCATAGGTCTTTATTTCTGCCTGTGATTCTTTAACTTGAACTTTGTTTTTTATTCTTGGATTTGTCCTGTTTGGTGCTCTTTCATTTTTTTGCAAGGACTTTGTTTTATGGTTTTTTGTTGGAAGGATTTTTCTCTTCCATCTATTGGACTATTCTTGTTCGGATTTCCATCCGGATTCCAGAGGACCATTTACAAGAGACTGTTCCTGGTGCAGGGGTGAGACCAGTCCAATACTGAAGGATTTTATTCACTTTGTGAATCTCTGTTTTTGTTTTTGAAGAGACTTTGTCCTAAGCCACCGTTTACCTCTCTTGTTATGTTTTTTAAATATATTTTATGTTCTTTGTATATTCTCTACAGTGCTTAGTGTATGCTTAATGTATCTAAAGGTCTGTAGCTTGTACATATGTATATAAATACATTTGTGGTAAGGTACTTCGGGGGGCAATATACTATGGGATATCACCTTATCTGCTTCATGTGGCCTTATTGTCTATAACTCTGGCAATACTCCCTAAGTACCAGGAGATTGTTACAACAACCTTTGGCACTTAGAGATTTGTTTCAACTCAGCCTTCATTATTAATGTGAGCTTCCCTACCAGGAATAAGTAACTCTAAGTATAATAGAATAAAGTAAGACAATCAACTCAATTGTTGTTAAATTAGAGTCCTGCACTGGCACAGACTGGAAGGGCCAATAAAACCTTCTGTATTCGGCTGCTATTAGTTTTAAAGTTTATGGCCATTGTACAGTTGTGCCATGTTATTTCCAATTTCCAAGTGTGTCAGCGAGTCCTCTCTCTCTCTCTCTCAGCGCTCAGTGACCTGCCCCTGGTGCAGCAGCTGCTGTGCGGCTCTGCGGAGAGAGAGACGGACGACACTGACTTCAGACTGCTGTACCACGGTGATCGGCTCACGGCGCCACGGCACTCAGCACCTCGGACTGCTGTTAGTACTGTCGTTGTTGTGTTGTGGAGAGTGGTGTCTCACAGCTGCGTGCTGCTCTGTGTGCAGTGGCTAACCTGGCTGTCAGGCTGAAGCCGTCCCACTCTGAGGCCCTGCGGCCTGCGCTCAACTCCCTGTACTGCAGCCTGGCTCTGTCCCCCGAGCCCTGCGCCAACAGAGGTGAGAGAGAGATGCAGAGATACTCAGAGAGATGCACACAGACACACAGACTGTTGGGGTAAAATTGCCCCCTGTGTATTGTATATACCCAGTGTATAATACTCTGCATGTTGGGAGAACAGAGTACAAGGATTTTTATATGACCTATATTATGTAGGCATAGTGATTATTTAACCTACTGTAACCATGTAACTCATTGTATTGTATTCTTATTGTAGGATTAGTTTAGACCAGACGCTGCAGATTTGACATTGACATATCTCACTGGAAATGTTGCCGTGGCCGGGGGGCTGAAACTTGTCAGTATTGAAAAAATAACATACTCGCGCATAACTGTGTTTCTGTGAAAGTCTAGAGACTTGAACCCACGGCCGTCCCCTCGTCTCTATCTTGGAAATGTCAAACCACAAACTCCCTATATTTATATTATGTTTTGAGGAACAGCTCAGAGCTGACAACATAAACAATATACATGCTGCTCTTCAGACAAACCAGCAATAAGATAGCGTCCCACGTCATCTAGCGCTAGGCAAACCGTGCAGATATGTCAACCGAAACTGTCGAGTGTGTTAGGGGTTATGATATTGGACACATTCCATGTCTGCCTAGCAACTTGATCTGTATATGATATGTCCTGCCCCGCAACTCTGACTTCTGACATGTATAAAACTGTGTGGTGTTGCAAAAATAAACTGAAGACAAACGATCTGGCATTGTGTTGGTGACTTTTTTGTTCCCGAGCTCGTCTCCTGCGGAGGATCCACCATCCTGCACTGACGGCGCTGGGTTATCCTAGTCCAGGGGTTTTCCTAGCCCAGCGAACCTGAAGGGTTTACTTCTGGTGAAGTGGTTGTACCTTAACAATTTGGGGGCTCGTCCGGGATACATTTGGTGAGTAGTCTCTTTTTGCCTTTGTTCTGTACCCTAAGAACTGCTCGCTACTTGTATCCAAAACGTGATGGACTAGGGGGCTGTTCCAGTTAGGCAGTAGACTCTAAATGCCCTAGTTCTGTGACTTAAGAGCTGCTGACTGACTGATGTATATTGGACTAGAAGGCTGTTACAATTAGGTAATAGGTTAGTAAGTAGACTCTATGCAGGCTAAGATCAATGTGTCCTTCTCTTTAGCACAAAGCATTGACGCTGCAAAGGAAGGCAGCTCTGTGGGTAGACTAGTTCCTGATGAGCACAAAAATCCAACCTGCAAAATGAAACCGATTCTTGTGGATCCGAAGCCACATTTGTGCCTCTTTGCGATAAGAGACATTTTCCCTGATGAAGAAATCACTTTTAGCTATGGAGAGATGAATTGGCCCCGGAGAGAAAAGGTATGTGAATGACTGTATTAGTATGAAATACAATACTTTTGCAGTCAACCTGACAAGTGTAGAAATGTCCCCACGCAGCAGGACAAGCGTGTAAAGTCCTGCTATACAAGAATCTACAGACATTGCATGTTTAACTTGTGAAAATGAGCCTCATTTTAACTGGGCTGAGGAATGTGTGGCTGCTGTTGCAGACTTGCTGGAGTCAGAGGAGGCCCTTCGGGATCAGGGTTGAAAACCACTGCAGGCTATCATAGAAAAAGCTTAATTTCGAAGGATGTTCTTCAGGGTATGATTAAGTCACTTTCAGTGGCTAACTTACGGATAGTGTCATGTTTGGACAGCAGAACTTGTTAACTTGCAAACTGCAACAAAATGGTCTGAAGCTTTCACTTTGAAACAGTTCAAATACTTATTATGGGGCCAAGCAACACATTTGCTGGAAGCCCTTTGTTATTGTTTAGGTTTAATTTTCTATTCCTCCAAAACGCATCTTCTCTGAAAATAATGATGCATAGGATGTGTGACCTGCTGTATAAAGTTGTGTTCAGGTTTGTTCAAGAAAAGTGCATTGTTTATATCGTTTGGCCATGTTGGATTGGTCAGAAATAATTTGTGTGCAGTGTAATATATTTTTGTTAAGTAACAGTGTACAAGCAAACTCTCAGTTGAAAATAATTCCTTCTGAAGTTTTTTATTTTATTATTATTTTATTTTTATGGTTGAGTTTTAAGGAGACACTTCTTAGTAGATTTGTGTTCAGTGCAGAATCTTGTAACTCCAATGTCATAAAAAACAAACAAATGAAAAACAATATAGGCAGTCACAGTAACTTGTCAGCTTAAACTGGCTTGGTCAAGCTGCCTCCCTTCTTGAGCTTAAGTTACTTGACTGGTATACTGGTTTTTCCAGTTTTTCCTCTTTTTTTTCTGGGAGCAACACAGGTGCTTTTGAGTTGCGGGGGTGACTTCAGGATCTCTAGGTAGCACACTGTTTTAGGCAGGCTCCTTTTTGTGTTTTTAGAGAGACGCAGAGCGAGAGTGAAGTGGGTTTTTGTTATGGCCTGTTTTTGACTACACTATATCCCTACTTTGACAATAGACTCCTTCTTTGATGCATAGGTCTTTATTTCTGCCTGTGATTCTTTAACTTGAACTTTGTTTTTTATTCTTGGATTTGTCCTGTTTGGTGCTCTTTCATTTTTTTGCAAGGACTTTGTTTTATGGTTTTTTGTTGGAAGGATTTTTCTCTTCCATCTATTGGACTATTCTTGTTCGGATTTCCATCCGGATTCCAGAGGACCATTTACAAGAGACTGTTCCTGGTGCAGGGGTGAGACCAGTCCAATACTGAAGGATTTTATTCACTTTGTGAATCTCTGTTTTTGTTTTTGAAGAGACTTTGTCCTAAGCCACCGTTTACCTCTCTTGTTATGTTTTTTAAATATATTTTATGTTCTTTGTATATTCTCTACAGTGCTTAGTGTATGCTTAATGTATCTAAAGGTCTGTAGCTTGTACATATGTATATAAATACATTTGTGGTAAGGTACTTCGGGGGGCAATATACTATGGGATATCACCTTATCTGCTTCATTTGGCCTTATTTTCTATAACTCTGGCAATACTCCCTAAGTACCAGGAGATTGTTACAACAACCTTTGGCACTTAGAGATTTGTTTCAACTCAGCCTTCATTATTAATGTGAGCTTCCCTACCAGGAATAAGTAACTCTAAGTATAATAGAATAAAGTAAGACAATCAACTCAATTGTTGTTAAATTAGAGTCCTGCACTGGCACAGACTGGAAGGGCCAATAAAACCTTCTGTATTCGGCTGCTATTAGTTTTAAAGTTTATGGCCATTGTACAGTTGTGCCATGTTATTTCCAATTTCCAAGTGTGTCAGCGAGTCCTCTCTCTCTCTCTCTCAGCGCTCAGTGCCCTGCCCCTGGTGCAGCAGCTGCTGTGTGAGGTCCAGAGCAGCGGCTCTGCGGAGAGAGAGACGGACGACACTGACTTCAGACTGCTGTACCACGGTGAGCGGCTCACGGCGCCACGGCACTCAGCACCTCGGACTGCTGTTAGTACTGTCGTTGTTGTGTTATGGAGAGTGGTGTCTCACAGCTGCGTGCTGCTCTGTGTGCAGTGGCTAACCTGGCTGTCAGGCTGAAGCCGTCCCACTCTGAGGCCCTGCAGCCTGCGCTCAACTCCCTGTACTGCAGCCTGGCTCTGACCCCCGAGCCCTGCGCCAACAGAGGTGAGAGAGAGATGCAGAGATACTCAGAGAGATGCACACAGACACACAGACTGTTGGGGTAAAATTGCCCCCTGTGTATTGTATATACCCAGTGTATAATACTCTGCATGTTGGGAGAACAGAGTACAAGGATTTTTATATGACCTATATTATGTAGGCATAGTGATTATTTAACCTACTGTAACCATGTAACTCATTGTATTGTATTCTTATTGTAGGATTAGTTTAGACCAGACGCTGCAGATTTGACATTGACATATCTCACTGGAAATGTTGCCGTGGCCGGGGGGCTGAAACTTGTCAGTATTGAAAAAATAACATACTCGCGCATAACTGTGTTTCTGTGAAAGTCTAGAGACTTGAACCCACGGCCGTCCCCTCGTCTCTATCTTGGAAATGTCAAACCACAAACTCCCTATATTTATATTATGTTTTGAGGAACAGCTCAGAGCTGACAACATAAACAATATACATGCTGCTCTTCAGACAAACCAGCAATAAGATAGCGTCCCACGTCATCTAGCGCTAGGCAAACCGTGCAGATATGTCAACCGAAACTGTCGAGTGTGTTAGGGGTTATGATATTGGACACATTCCATGTCTGCCTAGCAACTAGATCTGTATATGATATGTCCTGCCCCGCAACTCTGACTTCTGACATGTATAAAACTGTGTGGTGTTGCAAAAATAAACTGAAGACAAACGATCTGGCATTGTGTTGGTGACTTTTTTGTTCCCGAGCTCGTCTCCTGCGGAGGATCCACCATCCTGCACTGACGGCGCTGGGTTATCCTAGTCCAGGGAACCTGAAGGGTTTACTTCTGGTGAAGTGGTTGTACCTTAACACAGACACGTGTCCTTTTGTCATAAGATGAGCTACAATCTCTACCTCTCTCCAGCCGTGTCCATGCTGCTGTGTAACATAGCTCTGATAGTGCTGCTGCTGTCCCCTGTGTATATGTATTGTGTCAGTGAAGGTATAAAGTGGTGTGTGTCAAGGCTTACTAGAAGTGTACTTAAGAAAGATAAGGTGAAGCCAAGGCTCGGGCCAGAAGGTAGTTTGAGGTGTGTTTGTTATTTGCCATGAGCATGTTGGAGACAGTGTGAAAGAGTATGAGTGAAGTGTGTGCTCCCTAATCCATGTATTGAGGCATGAAGTATGAATGGTGCATAAGAATAAAGCTGCATGTCGGCCACAAGAGCGTCCCTCATGAGAATAGGGTGTGTTGTGATTGAGTTTGCTAGTGTTGTTAGCTGTGATGTATTTTTCCAAAAACAGAAGGGTCACTAACAGCCCAGCCTTTTGCAGTGCATGGGCCGGTCCCCTTCCGGGCTGGCTGGCCTTATATGGTATAGAGAGCAAGCTCCTCCACTACTACTCTCCCCAGTAGTGGACAACGACACGGGCTTCTATTTATGTGACGTAATACCGCTTGTCATTGGAATAAGGGTGGGGTGTCGTTTCCCATACTCCTTTGCAACTATTTGCACCAGAGAAGTGCACTTGGGTTCTGGGTCTCTTGCCCCTCACATTCACACGAGGAATCCTAGGAACGAAACATGTCATACCGTCTCTTTCATCTCATGTGTAGACATTGGAAACGTACGTGTTTGCTTCATTGTCCTAGAATCCTTTGCGCCACCGTATGCAAATTTATGGGCCCATGATTGGCTCCCTGACATTACCCACCCTGCGACTGTTGCAGCGCACAACAGTGACCACCAGGGGGAGCCCCATCAAAGCTCCATAATATGTGTGTGTGTGTGTGTGTGTGTGTGTGTGTGTGTGTGTGTGTGTGTGTGTGTGTGTGTGTGTGTGTGTGTGTGTGTGTGTGTGTGTGTGTCTGTGTGTGTGTGTCTGAGGCTTTCCTGTTTGACTTTCATACGGTGGTATGTGATCATTGACAAAGATTTCAATCTCTTTAAGTCATTAACGTTAGCATAAAAAGTAATAATGGCGAACTCTGTTTGCAATATTGGTCTGTTGTAAACATTATTAGCTCATTATGACGTTATTTCGAAGCCCCAAACTGATCACACATCAGATGCGCCGCTATTGATCAACACTAAACCCACCAGAGCTGTGTTTTGTACGGCTTTGTAATACAACTCGTAATTGTGAAAGATTGCATAAGTCTGCTAATATATGTGCATACCGATGTATACACCCGTTTACACACTTTGTTGCGTACAGTTTATTTTAGTCGTGTTTTGTAGGCTGCATTTTGCTTGTATAGTCGTGTTTATGTATATGAGCTCGTTTAAAAACAAAATAAATTCAAACAGTGTTCAATTTCCAATGTAAATGCTGTGTTTCTGCCCTGAAAATGTTGGCTGTGATGCTCATATGAAAAACTATGAAGTTTTATCCAACTCTGTTTCTCATTTTCGTCACACATCGCACATTATGCGGTGATTGTATGCAGTACGAAATGCCGGCGGTAGTGTGCAGTGAGAAAATAGCACTACCTTTTTATTGCGATGACAGCCGTGCCGTCTTTAGTTTGATCACAAGCTGCTGCTCATTGCGCTTCATCAAAGCACTGGCGATCAGTCCTGCAGTCTCTCTTTCCCAGAGCACTTCTCTGGGCTGTTTTTCACTCAGCTCGTCCCGGAGGAAACTGAGTTCATTTCAAATGGAGAATAACCCACTGGTTTAGAGCAATGCGAGCACTGCTTGCTCAAGGCAGACACACTGATCAGTTGGTATGCGCACTTCATGGCTAAACTTGATCGATAATGTCTTACTTCAGGCTAAGATCAATGTGTCCTTCTCTTTAGCACAAAGCATTTGACGCTGCAAAGGAAGGCAGCTCTGTGGGTAGACTAGTTCCTGATGAGCACAAAAATCCAACCTGCAAAATGAAACCGATTCTTGTGGATCCGAAGCCACATTTGTGCCTCATTTTCCCTGATGAAGAAATCACTTTTAGCTATGGAGAGATGAATTGGCCCCGGAGAGAAAAGGTATGTGAATGACTGTATTAGTATGAAATACAATACTTTTGCAGTCAACCTGACAAGTGTAGAAATGTCCCCACGCAGCAGGACAAGCGTGTAAAGTCCTGCTATACAAGAATCTACAGACATGCATGTTTAACTTGTGAAAATGAGCCTCATTTTAACTGGGCTGAGGAATGTGTGGCTGCTGTTGCAGACTTGCTGGAGTCAGAGGAGGCCCTTCGGGATCAGGGTTGAAAACCACTGCAGGCTATCATAGAAAAAGCTTAATTTCGAAGGATGTTCTTCAGGGTATGATTAAGTCACTTTGAGTGGCTAACTTACGGATAGTGTCATGTTTGGACAGCAGAACTTGTTAACTTGCAAACCGCAACAAAATGGTCTGAAGCTTTCACTTTGAAACAGTTCAAATACTTATTATGGGGCCAAGCAACACATTTGCTGGAAGCCTTTTGTTATTGTTTAGGTTTTATTTTCTATTCCTCCAAAACGCATCTTCTCTGAAAATAATGATGCATAGGATGTGTGACCTGCTGTATAAAGTTGTGTTCAGGTTTGTTCAAGAAAAGTGCATTGTTTATATCGTTTGGCCATGTTGGATTGGTCAGAAATAATTTGTGTGCAGTGTAATATATTTTTGTTAAGTAACAGTGTACAAGCAAACTCTCAGTTGAAAATAATTCCTTCTGAAGTTTTTTATTTTATTATTATTTTATTTTTATGGTTGAGTTTTAAGGAGACACTTCTTAGTAGATTTGTGTTCAGTGCAGAACCTTGTAACTCCAATGTCATAAAAAACAAACAAATGAAAAACAATATAGGCAGTCACAGTAACTTGTCAGCTTAAACTGGCTTGGTCAAGCTGCCTCCCTTCTTGAGCTTAAGTTGCTTGACTGGTATACTGGTTTTTCCAGTTTTTCCTCTTTTTTTTCTGGGAGCAACACAGGTGCTTTTGAGTTGCGGGGGTGACTTCAGGATCTCTAGGTAGCACACTGTTTTAGGCAGGCTCCTTTTTGTGTTTTTCGAGAGACGCGGAGCGAGAGTGAAGTGGGTTTTTGTTATGGCCTGTTTTTGACTACACTATATCCCTACTTTGACAATAGACTCCTTCTTTGATGCATAGGTCTTTATTTCTGCCTGTGATTCTTTAACTTGAACTTTGTTTTTTATTCTTGGATTTGTCCTGTTTGGTGCTCTTTCATTTTTTTGCAAGGACTTTGTTTTATGGTTTTTTGTTGGAAGGATTTTTCTCTTCCATCTATTGGACTATTCTTGTTCGGATTTCCATCCGGATTCCAGAGGACCATTTACAAGAGACTGTTCCTGGTGCAGGGGTGAGACCAGTCCAATACTGAAGGATTTTATTCACTTTGTGAATCTCTGTTTTTGTTTTTGAAGAGACTTTGTCCTAAGCCACCGTTTACATCTCTTGTTATGTTTTTTAAATATATTTTATGTTCTTTGTATATTCTCTACAGTGCTTAGTGTATGCTTAATGTATCTAAAGGTCTGTAGCTTGTACATATGTATATAAATACATTTGTGGTAAGGTACTTGGGGGGGCAATATACTATGGGATATCACCTTATCTGCTTCATGTGGCCTTATTTTCTATAACTCTGGCAATACTCCCTAAGTACCAGGAGATTGTTACAACAACCTTTGGCACTTAGAGATTTGTTTCAACTCAGCCTTCATTATTAATGTGAGCTTCCCTACCAGGAATAAGTAACTCTAAGTATAATAGAATAAAGTAAGACAATCAACTCAATTGTTGTTAAATTAGAGTCCTGCACTGGCACAGACTGGAAGGGCCAATAAAACCTTCTGTATTCGGCTGCTATTAGTTTTAAAGTTTATGGCCATTGTACAGTTGTGCCATGTTATTTCCAATTTCCAAGTGTGTCAGCGAGTCCTCTCTCTCTCTCTCAGCGCTCAGTGCCCTGCCCCTGGTGCAGCAGCTGCTGTGTGTGGTCCAGAGCAGCGGCTCTGCGGAGAGAGAGACGGACGACACTGACTTCAGCCTGCTGTACCACGGTGAGCGGCTCACGGCACCACGGCACTCAGCACCTCGGACTGCTGTTAGTACTGTCGTTGTTGTGTTGTGGAGAGTGGTGTCTCACAGCTGCGTGCTGCTCTGTGTGCAGTGGCTAACCTGGCTGTCAGGCTGAAGCCGTCCCACTCTGAGGCCCTGCAGCCTGCGCTCAACTCCCTGTACTGCAGCCTGGCTCTGTCCCCCGAGCCCTGCGCCAACAGAGGTGAGAGAGAGATGCAGAGATACTCAGAGAGATGCACACAGACACACAGACTGTTGGGGTAAAATTGCCCCCTGTGTATTGTATATACCCAGTGTATAATACTCTGCATGTTGGGAGAACAGAGTACAAGGATTTTTATATGACCTATATTATGTAGGCATAGTGATTATTTAACCTACTGTAACCATGTAACTCATTGTATTGTATTCTTATTGTAGGATTAGTTTAGACCAGACGCTGCAGATTTGACATTGACATATCTCACTGGAAATGTTGCCGTGGCCGGGGGGCTGAAACTTGTCAGTATTGAAAAAATAACATACTCGCGCATAACTGTGTTTCTGTGAAAGTCTAGACACTTGAACCCACGGCCGTCCCCTCGTCTCTATCTTGGAAATGTCAAACCACAAACTCCCTATATTTATATTATGTTTTGAGGAACAGCTCAGAGCTGACAACATAAACAATATACATGCTGCTCTTCAGACAAACCAGCAATAAGATAGCGTCCCACGTCATCTAGCGCTAGGCAAACCGTGCAGATATGTCAACCGAAACTGTCGAGTGTGTTAGGGGTTATGATATTGGACACATTCCATGTCTGCCTAGCAACTAGATCTGTATATGATATGTCCTGCCCCGCAACTCTGACTTCTGACATGTATAAAACTGTGTGGTGTTGCAAAAATAAACTGAAGACAAACGATCTGGCATTGTGTTGGTGACTTTTTTGTTCCCGAGCTCGTCTCCTTCGGAGGATCCACCATCCTGCACTGACG
The DNA here is from genome assembly GCF_036373705.1 of Amia ocellicauda. NCBI lineage: Eukaryota > Metazoa > Chordata > Actinopteri > Amiiformes > Amiidae > Amia > Amia ocellicauda. Next base: position 3,985,114 of record NC_089868.1, read on the forward strand.
GCGCTGGGTTATCCTAGTCCAGGGGTTTTCCTAGCCCAGCGAACCTGAAGGGTTTACTTCTGGTGAAGTGGT